>NC_142082.1:8875156-9188370 GCF_054644295.1 Miniopterus natalensis | reverse complement strand
ATGCAGAATTTCATCGGAGCTTGCTTAGGGTCTCTAGAAGGCAGAACCATCAGTTTTCTTTGGAAAATGCAGACCATCCTTATTATAACTAGTCTGCTCCGAAAACTGAGCACATTTACATGCACTCTCAGGGGCAAAGAGTCACAGGAAGTTGTTCAGAAGCCATTGGCCCCAAGATTCAGGCGCTTTAAAGTTACCATGATGCCGCCACAAAACGATGCTGCTTTCTTGCAGGGAACAGTGGCCAAAGTTAGGACACTACACGTTTTTATAAAACTGGTTTGAAAGCAGCATTTTAGTGTCTGCCTGTCTGTCTAAAGACATTGTTAGGGTCTCTGAAGTCTAGGCATTGTTTACTGAAAATCCATGGCAGACGCAGTGATAGCTTTTTTAAAAAAATTATCTTTATTGTTGAAAGTATTACAGATTCCCCTTTTTTCCCCATTGGCCCCTTCTACCCCACCTCTGGCCCCCCAGGCCTTCAATGAACTATTATCTGTGTCCACAAGTTTTGCCTCTATGCGTATAAGTTCTTTGGTTACTCTCTTCTCACCGCCCTCTGCCCCCTCTTCCCTCTGAGACCCCTCAGTCTGTTCCATGCTTCTCTGTCTCTGGATCTATTTTGCTCATCAATTTATTTTGTTCTTTAGATTCCACATATGAGTGAGATCTTGTGATATTTGTCTTTCTCTGACCGGCTTATTTCTCTTAGCATACCCTCTCCAGGTCCCTCCGGGCTACCTCAGAGGGTAAGAGGCCCTTCTTCTTTACAGCTGCAGAGTCGTCCACGCACCACAACTTTTTCACCCACCCGTCGACAGGGATGCTTTTGTAGCAGACACAGCGCAAGTCAGTGGAGCACCGGACATGTGGGCTGCCTGGCTGAGGCCATTCCTGGCTTTGGAGCACTTTTCCCTGCCTTACGGTCCCTCTCCTCCTTCACGGAGGCCTGTTGGCTGGGACAGTGAAAGGTGTCACCTCGCACCATCCCTGAGGCGTCTCTGGATGTGCATGGAGCTTTCTCCAGCACCCCGGAGCAGGGCCACAGTCAGGGGCTGCTCTTCTGCACCGGACCCTCCACCTGTGCTCTAAAAAGGCTGAACGTCCACTTGGAGTCTGTGGCCATGCATTTATATTTTAAAAAGGCTTTCTTAAAGCCCTTTCCCTGGCTGGGTGGCTCAGTTGGTTAGAGCGTCATCCCGATACCCCAAGGTTGCAGGTTCGATTCCTGGTCATGGCACATTCAAGAAGCAACCAATGAGTGTACAAATAAGTGAAACAACAAATTGATGTTTCTCCCCCACCTCCTCAAATCATTAAATTAAAATTTTTTTTAAAAATAAAATCCTTGATATTTTTAATAATACTGAGTTTTCATGAGGATATTATTTCTCAATCAATCCCTTCTCCTTTTCTCTTTCAAAATTTCCTGGTACCTTCTGTGACTTTCTACAGTGCTTTTGCAACCAAGGCTGAGCAAGCTGCTGGCCAAATGTTGTAATGTCCCCATCACTGATGGGAGATATATTCAGTTTTCACGTCACAAAGCGAGGGAAGAAGTTGATCTCCATACCAAGCGTACTATGCAAAACTTGGCTCTGCTTACTTATTTTGATTCACTTTGGCCATGAGCTAAAGTGCAAAGTACAAAATAAATCATCATTGTCTTAACTTGGGGCCCATAAAGCATAGGCTACGTTTTTATTAGGTAGGGACATGGGAGCAGGTGGAAAAGGGTAGCAAGTGGGAACAGAGGGATGGTCACCCCTCATTGCTAAGCCTCCCACACAGCGCCGTTTCCACAGCAATCTCTGATTACCTAAGACTGGCTATAGATATGTTTTCCAAAATATAAATTCATGACACTTTGTAAATTGTATTCTGAAATATAGACTTAATATTCAAGCAGTGCAGTCCTAATTTTGGTAATGATACAGCATACCTTTTTTAATTCACTGAAAGCTGTGAAATGATTAATTTTTTCAGGCTTGATGAAATCAATAGGTTTGAATTAGCACAAGATTTAAGGCCAAATAGATAACCTCTCCTCTCTTTCTCCCTTGGGCCACAAATATCCACATGTACCAGAAAATAGACAGTATTCATTCTTATAGAAAAAATCAGAAGAGAAAGGGCAAGTGCCCTATTTTCAGAGGCAATGTAAGATCTCTCATTTGCAATGACCCCTACAAACTCAGAGAAGAAAAGGGACACCTGATGTCTTATGTGCATACAACAAAAAACTGATTTAAATGATGTGTTCAATACATTTCTGAATGTAATATTGAATTAAAATTGGGTAAATGGTTGCAACAAAATTCTATAGTCACCTCAGGCTTTTCTGACCCTGTGTTGATCTCGGCTCAGAAATTCTGACTTGTTTTTTTTATTATACACACATAACATGCACATAGTTATCCGATACATAGTAGTTGACGTTTGACCTCTTTTGTCATATTTGTTTTTCAAATGGTGAAGCATCTGTGAGCCATACATCATCACTGTTTTCCCCGATCTGCAAAAATCACTCCTACCCTTTTTAAGAGATACCCTCAGGCTAGATCAAATTTAATGAGATGACCTCTCTTGCATAATTTCCTTCAAAGTCGTACACAGAGATATTCTTTTGCTACATTTATAATTATAGACCAGTTTGATAGACTCCTCAGCAACATGCCTGGAAGAAGGCTCACATGGATGGATGGATGTGAGGAGAAATTATTCCCCCATTGTATATTCTCTCGTTCATTCTGCTTGTGGCAATGGAAAGCAATAGTGTGGAGCAGTGTCTTTTGGCCACTGTGGCAATCCAGCAGACACTGGGTGAATGAATCATTTGCTTGAAATGCAATGAATATAAGACGTTTGGTTCCACCGTAGCATGTGCAGGAGGGTGAGGTGTTAAGTAGCTCAAGTGGTCTGACCCTGGGTTAGCTGAGCAGCAAGTCTACCTCAGGCCTGTCCCTGCACGTATGCAGGTGTGTCCTCACGCACACCACTGTCGTGTTCATGTCAGTCTCTCCTCTATATGGTTGCTTGGGGAGCCGAGGGTAGTGAGTGCGTCGGATGAGGGAAGGCGGCTATGCAGATGAGGTCAGGGGGCATAACTGTGTAATAAGGCAAGTCCAAGGTCAGTTACCTTGAAGGTAAATGGGACCCGCAATATGGTCCCCAGGATGGAGCAATGGCGTGCCTGTGTTCTGTACATGCTTACTGCTTGATGGCCTAAATAGAGGGCCCTTGAAATGTCTCACTTATAAGCTCAGCATCACTACTTGAAAAAATTCGGGCTGAGGAGGTGAGAAGGGGAGAAATCAACACAAAATCCATGGGTGATTTTCACTTCAAAGAGAAGAAGTTGTAAGGTATCGAGCAGAATGTTTTATGAAGGTGGAGCAGACGCTATAATCTTGTCCCACCCTATTTCAGTGAAATCCTTATTCAAAGGAGTAGCTAAAAGAAAGTCGCATGTAGTTTTGAATGTGTAAAGACTTTATATTTGATCCCATTAGCATGTTATCACCCCCACGCACTTGCACTATATCTGCATAGTTGTGAGGTTTGGGGGAAGGCTATCTGAAGTAAAAAGTGAGTACTCATTTTTGTATTAATGTAGGATGTCTGAGTTACTAAGTTCCATTCCACATGCTTTGAAAAAAATATCTTCTCAGCTTCTACAAAAATTTAAAATGGATTAGAGGGCTGATTCCTTTGAAGATTATATTTAATTCTGTACTAGTCATTCAGTTTTTACCTCCAGGGGAACCTGATATATAACTAATTTTAGAATTTAAAAGTGATTAAATACCTAATTAAATTGAACAATGAACGTATAAAGAACAGAAGTTAACATTGCATGAAGGATAATATTTTGGAGGTTTTTAATGTTTGACAATTTTTGTTTGCTTAGTTTTAACCAATGAAGCACTTTTTTGTATTATAAGTATAAGATTATTTCTCAGTTTTACTGACACTTTTTTAACAACACTGTGATGTTAATGGTAGTTTCAATGGGTTAAGCTTCCCCAATCAGAAAACCAGGCAGATTAAACACACATGTATTCAGAAGACCAGGCAGATTAAAACACATACATAATATATATAATATATTACATAATATGTATTAAATAATTTATTTCATTATATATATATATAATGCACAATATACCCATCACCTATGTTTTCACAGGCTATACATCTAAGGAGAGTGAAATATATTCCCATAAATAATTATAAGTCAACATTTCCTACATGGTGCTTATACCTCGAGTGTTTGTCATAAAACTGAGAAAGAAGCCCATGTAGCCAAGATCATCTCCTTCAGAGATTGTGTGAATGGCAAAAATAATGGTAATTTGTCCTGATTTATTTATGATATAGATGATCACCATTCAGGAGTGTCACTCCTATTTCAGGTATTGGCCTTGTGGTTTCCCTGATCATGGGTCATAGATTTACTAGACCAATGCCCGGACCATGTTTGGTTATACAGCATGGCATTGGCTACCCTGCACAGGTGGCCCTGAACCTAAAATTAGGTCTCAGAGAGCTTTAGAGAAATTGTGTTTCCATATTTTGTGGCCATCTCTCCTGCTAAGAGCTCTGACGCAAGTCCCTGGCATGGGTAAGGCAGGGGAAGTGGGGAAAGAAAACCACACAAGCAAGATCCCTCACACGGCCTCATTGCTCTGGGCCCTGACTCTTGCACCTTGAAGCGCTCCCTACTGCAATGAGCATCTTTCCCCCCCATTTCTCTTGCATGGCCAAACAACTCTGAGTTTTCTCAGGAACAAAGCTTAGGATCAAAACTTGAGATAGTATCTCTTGTTATCTATTTTTCATGTATGTCTCCAATATGTGATAATGAGAGCAAGAGTACGTCTACAATAATTCAACTTTACAACCCAGACAATGTAGTCCACTGGAGATTCACATATAAACCTATAATGCTAAATGCCACACTCAACTGATTAAGAAAATAAATGAACATAATGCAAAACAATCCTTTATTTCTTCACAGTCATGCAGTTGAAGGAAGTGATTGTCTCACTTTGCAAATACCTTCGAGCTCTGTGGGAGGGTGCTATCATTAATTTATGCCTGTGTATGTATCCACTGATACCAAAAGGGTTTTAGACTTTTCATGCTGTGCTTTAAAATTCTAGCACTCGTTCAATTCAGTCTTATACTTCCTCCTACATTCATTTATGGGGCTTTTAAAAAATATGCTGACTATGGAGTAGACAAGTCTTCATGCTAAGCTAGTTTCTCCGCAAATACAAATGATTATGATGCATCATCTTTAACTAGCACAGTTTAGTGTGTCAATTTGTAGTTTCCTCACAGAGAGCAAGGTCCTACAGCAAGGAGTAAGTTTTGATGTGACTGCTGGAAATAAGGCTGTTACTAGACACAGATGCTCCCTAAATAGGATGCCACATGGAGAGATTTTGGTTCAAAAAAGAATAGCAAAAGAATATGGGGGGGGGGGGGTTGGGTTGGGAAGAAGGTAGCAAGTGATAAGAAGGAAAAAGAAGGCAAAGGTTCCATAAGGAAAACTTGCCAAGACCATAGTAGATGAAGCACAGATTTGAATGCATCCCAGGCAGGTTAGGTGACCAACTTTCTAGATTCGTCTGGCACTGACGAGTTTCCTTGGAAGAGGGACATTTGGTGCTAAAACAAGGATAGTTGCTCATCCTAACCCTAAACAAATTGGCAACCACAGAATACTAGCTGGGGTTACGACACTCAATCAGTACAAATAAATTATATGATACTGTAAAGCAAGGGCTAGAAGATTCTCTCTAGCAATTAATTTTATTCCTATTTTCTTATTAGGACAAAAAAAAGTCACTTAGCTCTTAGAACTCTTGCACTATCCAAAAATAATTCACCACCTAAATTCACTTGATGTTTCTAAAAACGGCTCTTTAAGGAAAAATATTATGGCTCATTAACTCACATAATTACTTGGAAGGACCCTACACACCCTTACAATGTAGGGAAATTTAATAATGTTGTGTATTATTCAAATTATTGCCTTCTAGTTCAAATAGATAAAACTTTATATAGTGTTGTGATTTATCAAAAATACTCACTTTAAATTATTAAAATGGAATAAAATATATCCTAAGACCACTCATTTACCTCTGCTTATTTATCACTTCCGGCATTAATAAGTGTAATTAACATTTATGTAGGGCCATTCATTTAAGACATTTTATTTGATATACATATCAAAAGAGGATTGGTGTTTTTTTCAGGAAAACCTTAATATCATACAAATAAATCTCAATGCGCTTTTTACCAGCTTAATTTTACCATCCATAGCTTAACTTAAAATTGCTTCATAGTTACATATTTTAAAAAACCTACTCTTTTCTAAATACACAGTATCACATTTCACAAATTAATTAATTTTAGTAAGGTCATTTAGTGAATTAAATATTCCTAAGTATAGATATTGTTGGCTTGGTTTAAAGATGTCTGATGAATATAAGCAGTGCCTGAAGTTTGGGGACTGGGTGACAGGTAGCACAGTCATTGTGCAACAGCAGGAATGAGACAAATGCTTCCCTGGGACCCCCAGCTGATAAGATCACGCCCTAAAGCATGGAATCTGCCCATTTTTACTGTCTTTGCCCACAGTCCTCGTTATTAGGGAGCGCTCCAACAATTCGGCTGTGGAATGTGCATTCACACAGTGGCTTCCTGTGCTGATGAATGATTCATGATGCTTTAAAGACGTGAGATTTCCTTTTCAAAAACATTCTTTTTTATTTTATCATTAATAATTGTCATTATCCAGTTTTCACATAAATCAATGTTCCAAAGAAAGGCAAACTGATGTATTGAATCTGAAAGAAAATCCATCAAGCCTTCCAAACTTATTTTCATGTTTTTGTGTGTACTTGTTATGATTCCAAAGCCTTTAAATTTTTTTTAGGTGTAGCCATTTGACTTTCAGTTATTGAGTAGTTTGGTTGAAGGAATGGCCAAATTAATTGGTCAAACAAAATGACAAAAGAGAAAGAAAGAGGCACTTGTTACTGTACATATTCAAGCTGGGTTTTTATTGATCAATAGGAGTCAAAGCAAATTTAAAAAAAAGAAGTAACAGAAATATGTGGATGAGCTTTCTGCACCAGGAAAAGACAGTGACTTACTTCCCTGTCTACTACTAAATAATGTCAGACCTCTGATTAATTATTGATAATGCCCATCCTGCAGCCATATTGCAAGCTTGTGAAAAATGCATTTGCTAGTCCAGTTTTATCTACTCTAGGAGTAAGTTTTTGTTTTGGTTAACAAACTTCTCTTCAAGAAAGAGAAAACAGAACTGTATGTAATATATGTTTTCAAAAAGCTTGACTGTCTATTGTGTGATCTTCCTTGCTCTGTTTTGTAATTTTCCTTCTCTTGTAATATTATTTTTAACAATTTGTCTCATTTTCAGCAGGTCAGGTGAGCCTAACCGTAGCTCACATATTTTGGGAATGCAGTCAGGAAGCAGGGACACCCCAGGAAGTTGAGGCCAGGGAGCGTTTACCCACTCTTGAATTTCATATGTATTTATTGTGCATTTCCCACATTCAAAACCTTGCAAAATGCATGGGGACAGAGGGGTTAGCAAAAAGAACAGGCCCCTAACTCAAGTAGCTTATATTTTAGTGGGATGGGTGATAAACTTTGAGGCAATAAACTGAGAGAATAGCTTCACTTTGCATTAATGAAGCAAGCCAGCCAGGTAGATAAGAAGTTCACTGGGGCCTTGCGTGGCTGAGTCCACAGAGGTGGGAAGCAGGCGGGGAGAGGACTTAGTGTTTGGTGGGTGCGGGGTTTTGGCTGGAAGGTGGAGCAGTTGTGGGGAGCAACGATGGTGATGGCTGCTGGACAGCATAAATGTGCTTCATGCCACATGACAACCTTTTCCAGTGTGACCACTGGCACGTTTGTGCATTGGCACGTTACAGATACACCACGTAAGGGAAGCTCTGGGGAGCAAAATCAATAACTCTGTTGCTGACATTCTCTCGATTTGCGTTGACATTAATGGTATAGACTCGTCGAGTTCGCTTAAAACCCTCCAGCCACTCGTTGGTCTGTCAGTGGCCGTGGCAGGTCCATCGACAACAGGAAGGTGACCAAAGTAAAGAGCGAGGCGGCCACTCTCTCGGCGGGCCTTTAGGTGACATTGCGTTGCGATTACTCGGGTCTTGGTTGGAGATTATAGCCTGATTTCTGGAGTCCTCCGACACACAGTCAAAAGTGACCTGAAGGAGCCACCAATCTAAGGGAATCCGACTGGCAAACGCGCCATTCGCGTGAGCTGGGTGGGTGCCGGCTTCCGAGAGGGGCTGCGGGGCAGGGCCCAGGGCTGTGACACGCCGAGGGACAGAGTCACCACGTCGGAAGAGCAGGGAACAGAAGCGGCACCGTCACACCGCAGGGCCTGCCTCGCTCTGCATTTGGTGAGCGCGGGCTCTGGCCAAAAATACAAGGTGGAAAGCGACTTTCTGGAAATCTTGCTTTATGTTCATTTGCCACATTTCTCAGGGTTTCTAAAATGCTCAATAACAAGTTTTACAAATGAATAATTTTAAAAAGTTATCATTGAATGGCCTATTATAAAAACATCATGCATAATATGTATACAATTTTTACACAGTTGTCAAAATTCTAATTTCATAGTTTAGTTGTTTGATGTACCTAAGACGAATGTTTCTTTAAACGGGGCACACACTAACTGGCACCCTCCACTTTGAACTGAGAATGTTTTCTGTTATTCTCATGTTAGAGGGACCAACTGGAATTCATGTTCTCAAATCAAGGCAAAAACATCCTTGGGATATTAGTGATTATTATGTAGGTTTCCCTTTAACAATCTTTTCCAAAGGTACTGCAGTTAATCTTTAAAAATTAAAGGCTACTGACACGCAGAATGATAATAAAATAGATGTTTCATTGTTAGCTTGGAAAGTTTCTATAATTGAGTTTTAATTAAGTTTTTTTAAATGGATATTTTGAAACCAGAGTATTTTAATAATCTGTTAAAATGTGCAGCCGGTGATGTCTTTCCTCTTATTGGATTGTCAGTGAATTTAAACCTTTGTCTGGATTTGTCCCTGTCATCTCTTCCCCGGCAGCCTCTTTTTGTTCCCTGCACAGGCATTCTAGTGGCAACCCTGAAAATGCTAATCACCGGGGAACAAAGTGTGAAGCCACATGACATGGCCCCAAATCAAAACCTCCACGTTATATCTTTACATTTTATGTCCACATCACTTTGGATGCCAAACAGCATTTATGGTTTGAAAGGAAGCCTGTAGTATGTCAGCTGAAAGTCAGGCAGGCACAGGAGAAACTGCTCTGACCACAGCTCCTCCTGTTCAAGATACACTCCTGCCTGCGTGGCTTATGGAGGAAAGGAACTGGTGGGTGCAGAGGAGTCAGCTGTCTCGCAAAAATTCCAGGTCCTCAATCATTGCATCCGTTTTCATTACTCGGAATCTTGGGTTTTAACTGATAACATACAAACTCTCAGCGGAATCTACTCCAGATCTCTGAGGATGGGATTTGCACTAACAAAGAAGACTCCCATCACAGCTGCAAGCACTGATTTGATGCCTCTCCCAGGAGTGTCCCCATATCTGGCCCACAAACCAAAACTTCTGACTCTAAATGGCCTTTGTAGTTCATATAACAGGCGCACAGGACTTCAGTTCCAACAGTTGCCTTTAATCTCTAATAGCCACAGGGAGCCCCCACCCCAGGTGGCCGTGGTGACCCCAGCCTTCTTGTTTTGGGCGTGCATCTCACATGCATGCCAGCCTTCCCACACGCCCAGCTCTCTTCTCGTTGTGGTTTGCCAGCAGCATTGCTTCAGTTAATATGCATTCTAGCCAAGGTTGAGGCATTGGAGAGCATTCAAGAAAAGGTAAAACATCTGCGAGTTGGACATACATCAACTTTGATGTCTTCTGATACCTTCAGGTGCTGTGTTGGAGTATTAAGAGGCAAAGAAGCAGCCACTCTTCAACCCACTGGCCAAATTTGAGAGGCTCAAGGCTATCCACTCAGTTTTTATGCCTGGATGTTACATTGACATTATGACAGAAATACGCTGATCTGTACAAATGGATTAGGTGATTAAAACTTCAGAATAGAAGAAAAATCATATGATACCCTGAATCTGAGTTGCAAACTCTGGGGTACCATGCATAGTTTTGATAAAACAACATTCAATGTTAGTTGGTATGATAAAGTGGTTACCAGGAGAGGACCTGGACCCGGGCTACCCAGGTTCATATCCTGGTTCTACTATTTTTACTACTTGTGTGCAATGTTGGACAAGTTTCTGAACTTCTCTAAGCCTCAGTGTTGCCAACTGTGAAATGGTAATGTTGACTGTATCCTCCGATTGTTGTGGGAATTTAGTGAATTGTTATCTGATTAGAAAAGCAACCAAGAAGTCCTACCTATTACAGTTGTTGGATCAAGCAATAATGTTTGAATGGATCAGCATGAATCATTGCTAGAAAAATAACTTTGACTCAATTAAAGGCAAGTAAAAGAAATGCTTAAAGAAAAGCACATCCATTTTATCTTCATAGCAGATAATAATATGGCAAATATCTTCAACTGAAAGGTGCAAATTTAACAGATGCCAAATAAATTTATTCAGTAAGTTGTGTTCTACCCAGCTTCTACTATTGGAATGCTTTAAGCGTTCCTTTTTAAGCTCCTTCATTCATTCCTAAACCTCTAAAACCTCTGATTTTGCAAACTTGGTATTTGTCCTTTAGTCTCAAACTTCCCACATGTACCAAGGTTGCAATGCCTCCCAACCCATCCTTAATCTGCCAGTCCTGTCCCACTGTCTTCCTATGTCTTTACTAAGAGGGGGGTTTGGATACTAAAATTTCCAAAAAAATTAAAACAAATATTTCACCCTCTTCTGAAAAATGCCTACATTATCTTTATCAAAAGGGCAATCGCTTGGCCCCAGCACAGAACCCAGAAAGAACAAAGGAATTGAAAAGTTTATTATTTAGAGTGCCCTGAGAATTCAGCTGAAAGAAAACACACATAAACAACCATTATGAAATTAGATTAAGTTCCTGATTTATTTATCCAAAGATGTAGACAAGGTTCACACCAGGTGGGGTCTTGTTAGAACAGAGCATCTCAGATTCTTACTGTTAAATAGCCTTTCCATGTTCATTAAGGAAAAACATGCTAAAAATTTACACATATGTGGGCAGACATCAGTGCCACTCTTGATTCCTGATGGAAACCAATGGTCAACAAGGTTACACTTTCATTCAGGAGAAGAATGGAGAGTTGTTAGCACGGGGTCCTGACCTGTGTCTCCGACTTTCCCTCATCCCTATATCTGGCCCTCTGGCCTTTCTTTATCTCTTACTCTGCCTCTGCCTCTATATTGGCAGATTGGTTCTGAATTTTGTCTCATCAAAAATCCAATCACCCACAAAATGCCACAACCATCCAAAAAAATTATAGTAGGGGATGTCTTTACTCCAAATATGAGCATTATGTCAGGGTAATTTCATAGATAAAATATGTAAACCTATGTTATTAATGTGTACAATTTATGATCATAGTATGTTTGTTTTTACTAGTCTTTTGGGGCTGCTATAATACCTTAAACTGAGTGGTGTTAACAACAGAAATTCACTTTCTCATACTTCTAGAGGCTGGAGGTCCCAGATCAAGGGCTTAAGGGTTGGTTTCTGGTGAGGAATTCCTGGCTTGCAGATGGCTGCCTTTGCACTGTGTCCTTACGTGGCCTTTTCTTGGTGAGTGTGCATGGAGAGAGAGATAAATCTTCATCTTCTTATAAGGACACCAATCCACTCAGATTAGGGCTCCACCCTCATGACCTCATTTAACCTTAATTACTTCCTGAAAGCCTATCTCCAAATATAGTCACATTAGCGGTAAGGGCTTCAACATATGAATGGGGGCTGGGAAAGGACAATTCAGTCCATGCTATATAACAACTGTATTAACACCACTCTTGTATACATTTGTTCAGGAAATTAATATAAACTATTATAATTAATTGTCAGGTCATCCTGCTTATTCTATAGCCTTCACGGGATACTCTTGTTTACTTCTGGGGATATCTTAATAACAAAATAACTTATCACATCTTTCTCTTGGTGAGTTCAGATAACAGCACACAGAGCATTCTTTCAGCAGCTGGTATGTGAAATCAACAGCCTTGCTTTTCCATGCCAGCCGGTTTCTTAGCTCGTACATGCCAGTTCTATTTTATGAGATTTAAACTGTGGCACTTTTCCTGCTCAGACTTGTCCAATACCCTCACTTTCCACTAAGATTCCTAAAGTTGTTTACCCTCCCACCCTTCTGAGATCTGGAGGCTGCACCGTCAGTGCTCGCCACCTGACACCCATATGTGCATTCTCATTTCGTGTCTGAAACCCAAGCTTCACAGACTTCTGAAAGCTCACTGATTTGTCAAGGGGAAAAAAACACGTATTTCATTTAATTATGGTCATCATATTTTACTCTCTCCCTGAGGTTCTCTGGTTTCCAACCAGTATGTCACTCTGATTTCCCTCTCCTACCATCAAGTTTTCTGATCACTTCTCTTCCTGTCCTGCAGATTAACACACATGCTTCCCTTACCACCTCTTTACCTCCAAACATATAGACATCCTCCCTTCTGGGGTAGGCCCCTCCACTACTGCCATGTAGTGACCTGTTTTCAGAAGAAAGAGATTATATCTGCCGGGCTCCATAGACTGCCTCTGAAATATATATTCAGAAAATTTCACAGGAGCCTTCCCACCAGAACCTTGTGCTATTCTAAAATCTTAAAGATTTTCAGGGAATCACTTCAGTGACCTTGAAGGTCCTCACAGGCCCTTACCATGATAGTAGGACACTAAAATTGATAGTTCAGTTACGATCTAGATGATAGGTACTAATAAGTCTAAATCTTTTAGATGCTTTGAGTTATTTGGGGGATCATTTAAAAACTAAAATAGTTTCTCAATCAACATTGGAAAGAGTATAAAAACCTCCAATTTATACTTCAGGTAATCATGATTCTATTTCATTCTATTCACTTCTGGTAACCTTACTTACTTACTTCCCCAGCTACAGCTGAAGGGACTCATAATCGATGCTTGATCTAAACTGGCCCATGAGATTATTATTTTTTAAGAACTTAGAATTGAGACTGAGAGAGGCTAGTCATTATTTGTGGGCCTCTTAAACTAAAGACATGTAAGCCTGAGATCTACAGGGTTCTATTCTAGCATAAGGAGAGCCAGGTACTGGGAAAAATGATTAAACATGATGTGCAAAGAGACCCAGGATAAGGATTCAGGCAGCCCTTGTGGGAGAGAGGATGCCTGAGAAAATGGACTTGATTCTTAAGGGGCTCCCCAATTGCTGTTTCCAATGGCTTCTGAGGTCCAGATGCTATTTCTACACTTGGGTTCCATGGACGTCCCCCAGGTGGGGAGTTGCATCGTGCTACCGACTGAATGTTTATGACCCCCCCCCCCCAACATATAAATTCATATATTGAAAGCCTAATTTCCAATGTGATGGTATTTGGAGTCCTTATGAATGAGATCCGTGCCCTTATAAGAAGAGACAATAGAGAGCTTGCTTCCTCTGTCTGCTTTGGGCCTTGTGAGGACACAGCAAGGAGATGGCCATTTGCAAACCAGGAAGTAGGCCCGCACCAAACATTGGATCTGCTGACACCTTGATGTTGGACTTCTCATCCTCCAGAACTGTGAGAAATAAATGTTTGTTGTTTAAGACACCCAGTCTATGGTAATTTGTTTTAGCAGCTAGAAGAGATTAAGATAAATGATGTCACCTAAAACATATGCCCATACAGAACCTCAGAATGTGACCTCATTTGAAATAAGTGTCTTTGCAGATGTAAGGTAAAGAACTAGAGATGAGATCGTACTGGATTAGGGTGGGCCTTAAATTCAATGATAGATGTCCTTCTAAGAGACAAAAAAGGAGAAGACAGAGACACAGAGGAGAAGACCATGGAAGAGATTGGAATAAGGGTTAGACAAGCCAAGGATTGGCAAGGGTTGCTAGACAGCCACCAGAAGCTAGATGAGAGTCAAGCAAGGTTCTCCCATGTTGTTTTCAGAGGATGTGTGGCCCTGCTGACACCTGATTTTGACTTCAAGCCTTCATACTGTCAGAGAATAAATTTCTGTTGTTTTAAGCCACTTGGTGTGTGGCCATTTGTTACAGGTGCTGAGAAATCTAACACACTCCATAAGTCTTATAATGCCTTCTGCAGACACTAATCTCACTAATATTTACTTCTACTAATAAACAAACATCCAGTAAGACAGAGGTTATTCTTAAATAACCCAGTTATTTCACAAACATGATTTTAAAATTGTTACTATAGGACAAATAAAATATTACAAAAAATAATGTTAAAAATATTCAATAAGCTCTTGAATCAGAACAAGGAGACAATAGATTCCTAAGACAATAACCTCCCCATAACTGTGTGTTTGACAGTTTGACAGAAGCTCAACATCCAATATAAATATTTCCCCCAATATTCTAAGATGGGAAGATTCTTGCATGAATTTACTTTTTCAAAGTTGTGTTTCCTAATCATCCATGAGGATGAGGAATTGCTTTTTCTTTATATTCCAAAGTGCAGAACAAATCTATAGAATACTAAACTGAAAACAGGACAAAGTGATCGAATGGGGGAGGGAAAAAGAGGCCTTATGTTGTCAGGACTCTGGACTGGAGCCACACCCAGGTGTCTTTCAGAAGGTTGGGAGTGCTGTCTTTGGGGGCAGCCCATCTACTAGCTGATTCTTTAGTATTTGGGGCTATAGTATGAGATTCCACCTCCCCACAGGGGGACATCCAAAGAGTAAACCCACATAGACCTAGAAAATAGGCCAAAACACTGGAGCAGGAAGTGATTCAGTACAACTCTCTCGGTGTGCAGAGAAAAATCTGAGGCCCAGAGCAGGGGAGTGGGTTCCCTACAGCTGTATGGCTAATAAAGGCACCCTTACTGCTAATAAGATCTGGACTAAGGAGGCGGTGGGTCTGGGCTACGTAGACATGCACAAGCCTGTCATGGGAGAAAAAAAACATAAAAATAGCAGCAAAAAAACAAACAAAAACAAAAATAACAACAAAAAACACACACAAAAAACACTGTAAGATTTTAAAATGCTATTTTGTGGTCACTGGAGAAAACTCTGAATTCTGCCTTCTATTCAATCTGTCTGTCCCCGAGGTGAATAAGACAGAAGAGAGTTAATGTTTCTTTTGAAAGCTATGTTGTCTGTTCAATAAAAGGCTGAATGGTAAGAAAATTAGGTCCTGCCCTGCCCTTGTCTGTAGTTTTCAGCCGGGTGTACACTCCCAAGCTATGTCACACATCTGTAAGCACATTAATCGGGAAGAAAAGAAAATGGGGTTTATTTAAAGTTCGAGGCATTTCTGAAACCTAAGCATTTGGTCCTATGGGTCACTGATTCCATTTTCAGTGTACTGATAGCAAAATCCATATATTTAAACATTAAAAAAATAATCATAAGGAAAACCTTTTTACTTGTTTCTGCTTCTTCTCGGTGACATTTCTCGAGGGTTCCCGCATCTGGCCCCTAATTTTCTTTCCGCTTCACTGCTCTGACAGCCGGGCCGCGGGCTTGGCATTAAACAAAAATCAGTCCCAGGGGCTGGACGAGAGCATCTCCCCGGCGTGGGAAGACGGGCCGCGTCTGCTCACTTGCTTCGCAGCCGTCTTTGTTGGTTCCACTGACAGGATGGGTCATGCAGCTTGGTGACGGAAAGACACACTGGCGAGAGAGGGGACATAATGACCAGGACTCGGCGTCCAGGGGAGTGGAGACGCCGGACTGCCCAGCACCGCCCAGAACCCTGTCGCCTGCCCTGCACCAGGACAGATGTCAACCTGGTTTAATATTGATGCTCCTGGTTTAATATTCTTGTCATTATTCAGACAGGAAAGCAGTTAAAAACCAGCGTCACACGGCCACTGTGTTTTCTGTAATCTTCAGAATCAGGGACTTCCAATTTCCTCGCAAATCCTGGGTACTCAGTCTTCAGATTTGCCAATAAAATCCTGTCCCCTGCAGGGAGCCCTTGGCTTCCTGGGGACTTCTGCCTTGGCCGTTGCACCCCCTGGCCCCTCGCAAACCAGCCCTCGCCCCTGCTCCAGCCCCTCTGAAAACGACTCTCAAGGGAGATGTTGCCATTCGGGAAACGGGGACCCTGCCATAGCCCCCTTTTTAAGGTGTATCTATGCGCGCTTTTACTTCTCACAGGGAACCTGCAGTCAGCTTCAATCAGCCATTTCTTGGGTTAGAGGAGTGAATATTCGCAAAATCCTTAGCTGCCCTGTGTGGGGACGGGAAGGGCCCTGCTGCCTAAAGCGCACAGCCGGTTCCTGAGCCAGGCTGGCAAACAGCAGGCAGGCCAGCGCCCAGAGGTGCGCACCTTCGTGGGGTTTATACATTGTAAGTAAACTGTATGTGCTTTGCACTGTCGTGGAAAAGGAAAACCTAAAATTTAAATATTTACTTCCCAAGGAGAGCAAGAGAAAGGCTAATCAAGAGAAAACAGAGAGTTTAGATGTTTTTTCTACAAGGCCGACAGCGGTGAGGCTGGGAGCTGGAAGAGCCCTTCCAGTGAACACAGGCCCAGATGTGCACGGTTCTCCCCGCAGTTGTTTCTACTTTTGGGGGTCCCACCTTTGGGGCAGAGATTGAGAGAGAGCTTCGCCAAGAGTCGGCAGGTAAGAGGAGACAGAGCGCCTCTCCCCTTAAACTTGCCTGAATGACAGTTAGTGCCAGGGCCTTGCTAGAGACCGTGACAGGAGCCCCAGAGCTGGAAAAGACCACCTGCCACTGCACTGGAGGGTGGGGGGCTGATACCTATTTCTTCTCAGTCACTCTGTGTTCTGCTTGGAATGGGTTTACCCAGCACTTACTACCTCCCTGCCCTTTTAATGTAGGAACATATATATGTTGTTTATCTCTTTTCTCCATTTTTGCATATTCCAGCCTTTCCAGCCTATTGCTGCTATTTATGGCTCCACGAAAATGTAAAACTGGTTTCATAAATGTCAAACCGGATCACGGGAAGAGGGAAATCAGAGACAGAAGTCAGCCACAACCAGGCCCACAGCTTCTACTCCTACATGCAAATGTGAATTATGTTCTTAGGAAAACTGTGTTTGTGGCAAGGTGAAAATGCCATTCTTTAAGATGTATACACAGCCCAGCAGGCATGGCTCAGCAGTTGAGCATCGACCTAGGATCCAGGAGATCAAGGTTCGATTCCTGGTCAGGGCTCATGCCCGGGTTGGGGGCTCGAGCCCCAGGGCGGGGCGTGCAAGAGGCAGCCGATCAATGACTCTCTCATCATTGATGATTCTGTCTCTCTCCTCTCCCTTCCTCTCTCTCTGAAATAAATAAAATAAAATAAAATAAAATAAAATAAAATAAAATAAAATAAAATAAAATGCACACACACAACAACAACTAGACCATTTGCTGAGATGTCAGTTTACTGAGTTAAGTCTATATTTAGTACTATCTCAATTTCATACTAAAGGGGCTTACATGATCTTCCTGGAGCCAATGTTCAGTTCTATCCTATGTAAGTTCAATTTGATGGGCTATATGGAAGTCAAAGGGAAAAAATAAACAAAAAAGAAATAAAACAAAAGCTGAATTAGTCAAAATGGAAACAATGGAATAATTTTTACAAAACAACGAATACCAGAAGTAAGGGATTACAAGTAAAAAAAAATTTTTTTTTTTTTACCAAATTCCTATTATACCTAGAAATTAGAAAATGCCTCTCAGGCTCTGAGGAAAAGGGGAGCCCTGGGTTTTAGTTGTAAATAGTTTTCTACTTAATCATATAACAACAGGCAAATTCCTCAGCATTATTTTATTTTACCTCCATTTCTTCATGGGCGAGAAAGAGATTTAGAATAGACAATGCCTAAAATCTTCTGAGACTCTAAATGTATTTAGTTTTAAGTCACATAATACAAATTGCAATTGAAAAAAAACATCAGAAGGAGTTAAAGAGAGTACGATTGTGAAATTCCCTGAGTATTTTTTAATAATGGTATATTTCTTTTTAAAATGTGATTATGATTAAAAATGTTAACCAATTCTAATTTAAAAATTAATTTCTATATGTTTAATCTCACGCGGTACATTATCAGAAATCCACAGGGTAGATGCTATTAAACTGACTTTTAAACACAGACACTGAGGCATAGAAAGGTGAAAAGACTAAAAAGTGTAAAACTAAGACTAAAAATCCAAGTTCTCTGAGTTGCAGTACATTGCTGATTCTTTTAAGCCAAGCTACTTCTCCAAAGGTACAAGAAACATAAATAATTTTGTGTGGAAATGTTGACTACATCCCTAAAATACTGAGATTAGTTCCAGTAAATTTGAGAGAGATAGTAGAAAACAGAAAAGAAACAGATCCGAAAGGCTAAACAAAAATTATGCATACAAATCATCCCCCCCACAGAAGTAAGAGCAGGCGCGGGCTGTTACTAATGCCTGTTGTGAATATGTGCTGTCTTAGAGTGGTTTCCTGGAAACAGGCTCTAAATTGGAGAGTCGTGCACTGGAGATTTATTGGGGTTTGGTCTGGAGAATTACACATGTGAAGGAGTGAAGGAAGCAGGACCGAGCACGGGGCAGGGCTCAACTATGATGTGGTGTCAGTACCTACCTCAGTGATTCCTCAGGGAACCCTACAGCTGAGATCCCTCCAGAGCTGTCCCTTAGGGAGGCAAGGGGGACAGTCCTTTCTATCCTCACATTGACCACACTGGGTGCAGGCTTCCTATGGGATGGAGACATAATATGGACCAAGTAATTCCCTTCTGACAAAGAAGATTTTCACATGGGGACTCAGCCGTGAGATGTCAGCACCCAATAGCCCAGCAGCTAAGATAATCATTTCTCTCCACCCTAAGGCGCGATCCGGGTGGCACGCTACAGCATCCTCTACAACTCTGTCTCTTGGTTAGATGGGCTCCCTTTTTATGTAGGCACTGGGAGCTCAGTCTAAAACAAAACAAAACAAAACAAAACAACAAAACACAAAAACTGAACTGTTTGGAAAAACTGCAGGGAGGGAGAGACATCTCCTGAAAGTCTAATGTCTGTCTGTGATTGTCCACCCCCTAAATCCTCAAATAAGTTTCTCTTTATGCATATCACACACACTAGGAGATCCTTCTGTTTTAAAACACCAGAGACTGACCATGAAAGTATTTGAGGGGAAAAAAATGGAATCACGGAGGTGACTGATGACACTACTCCCTTTTTTGTGGGAGTTAGTGTGGAATAGGATAAGATGTGTTTTGAAGGCAGATTTAATCTAATTCCATTAATCTCTCTGATCATGTTTATTCATCCTTCTTATCAGAAGCATTCTGTATATTAATCATCTAATTAAGCAAGAAACCTTCATTGATAACCTGCTCTCTTTAATAAGACACTTGTCTAGCCAATGTGGGTGAGTGGGGACATAGAAACACAAAACCCAATCTTGCCCTTTTCTTGTATAAAAGAAGGAAACACACTACTGGGTAGATGACAAAAAAGAGTGATCACAATGTATGGCTAGAAACAGGTAAGATTAATTTAAAATTAGAAATACATGAAATACAAAAAGAACCATAACTAAATTAGGTGTATTATAACAGCAATTGCATTGGGGATGGTGGACAGAGGGAGAAATAGGTTTAAGGTGAGAAATGGCAAGACTACAGAAGAAGGCCTTGAATACTGAGCTAATAAATGAAGAGTCTACTATATATGTTTTAAGAAAGGGATATAAGTAAATTGGACTTCTAAGAGGCACGTAGGAAGCATGCAAAATGAATTAGATTAAGGGAACAACTCCAGGGTTTGAAAATAGCCTTCAAGGACAAGTTGACTTTCCTGCCCATCAGCTTGACAGGTGTGGATAATCTGGTTGTTATAGAAACAAAGTTTGTGATAAAAATCATCATAATCAAAATGCCAATATACATTTTTATCTCTGTATAATATTACTATTATATTACTGATAAAAAAAATTTATTTGCTTTCTAAAAAAGGAGCACTTGGCTTTTATGTCTAAGCCCAAATATTCATTAATTTTCCCAAAAGCTAACCGTGCTTTTTCTAGAGTTTTAGTTAAAAATAAAATACTCTGAATGCCTTTGCCTAGACTATTTGAAGGTTTTCCTAATATTTTCCAAGATGTGTTGCCTTTGTTTCTCTATATGTTTAACTCTTCTATTCTCTCTGACAATTTTACATCTAGCTAGAAGTCTAAACATTTCTTTCCTCTCAAGCAATATATTAAACTGCAAAAACATGATATCCAGGCTTTGAACAAGACAAAACAAACCAACCTCAAGATATTCTTGAACTTCAAATCATTCAAAATTCACAAATCTGTATACATTAGGCTGCAGGAATTCTAGCAATATGTGTAATGTGACATGCTGTCTGCTTTACATCTAGACAAAATAAATAGAAATGGAAATGGTTTTGTGGAAATCTTAATACACATGAACATTATAAGGTACACCAGGTAGGGAGTCTGTTATGAACATTAAAGCAACATCTTATATAGAATTTTTGCAATAAAGAACCTGACTCAACTATCTGGTGGGTGCACATGGTCATATTTTCTTTATTTGCTCAGGCGCCTACAATTTACACAGCTCCTTGTAAAGAAAAATTTTGATTTATTTTAATGAAATATTTTTATTTAGTCACTGCCAATTGGATATAGACTCTATGCGCCAGCTTCTTCCTCTACTTACCTTTTAAATATTGAAGTTTCTCACTGCTAGGTTCTAAGCACTCTCCTCATATGCACTCTTTCCCAGTTAATCGCAACCATTTCCTATGGATGTTGATACCAACTGTAATCTGGTAAATGCTAATTATACCCTTAACCCAAACTCTCTTCGTAGATTCTAGGCTTATATCTAACTGTCCTTTGAAAGCTACATTGAATGCCTCTTAGGCATTAAAATAGCTTGGTTGTCCCAAATATGTTGTCTGACCCACCCAGCCATGTTCCTGGCACAGTCATCCACGTTTCAGTAAATGGTGCCATCATTCACCCTGCCACCAGCCAAGAACCTAAGATTCACCTATGACCCCCTCCCTTCCTTCATCTCTCACATCCACCCATCGGTCCGGTTTTGGTGCTTCTAGAGAGGTCCTCACCTCTTTCCTTCACGTCCAGTCTCACCACCCGGATTCAAACCACAGTTATGTCTTACCTGGATTATTCATTAACTGTTCTCCCAATTTCCACATATCCTTCCAAGCCACTCTTCCCTGAAATCACAAAAAAATGATCTCTTTTAAAAATGTAAATCCTATTATAGGAGCTAGACACTCCCCACTTACCACCCCTGGCTTCCCGTGAGCGGGCCCTGCATGGCTTCACCTTGTTTGCTTTGCATCCCCCATTTCCCCAGGCCCTGGACTCCGCTCCCGTCACACACCAAACTCTTTCCTCTCTCAGGGCCTCCACATTTTCTCTCTTTTTGTCCTTTCAGATGACTGGATCTTCTTCATCCACTGAATCTCAGTTTAAACTTCACCTCAGTAAAGTGCTCTGTTCCCCATGTCATCTAAGAGGTTCTCTAGATTTTTCTCTGTGTTAAAGGTCCAGTTATTATATAAAGACCTGGAAACCCCATCTGTGATCTTTACAACACTTTTCACAGCCTGGATTTTATATTTATCTGATTACCTGTCTGTCCCCCCCACAAGAACGTGAGTCAGGATCCATTCAGGTTAGTTCCTACCATTAAACACAGTGTGATCTCCTGGAAGACACGCCAAAAATACTCTGGAGTGAGTGAGCAAACACATGGGTGAATGAAATTTGGAATTTGAATTAAAAATGCCAACAGTATTAAAATTACAAATTCCCTTCCAGACACTGCTTTCTGAGAGCTTAGGAGTCAAGGGTAACGGTAGACCTGTCAAACGGCCACTATCTTGGAACCGAGTTCTTCTCAGAGTATGGAAAAATATAGGGAGTAAAATATTTCCATGGGGAAAAAATAGACCATTTGCAATAAAGTTGCCACATATTTCTGGCTGTTTCAGCAGGAAATGGCCGTCTCCCGTTGAAGCCAGGCCAGGGACAGTCAACAGGGTGTGGCGATATAGTTCAGAAATCTCTCAGAGTTGGAAGAAGACCGTTTTCAACTGCTGCTTCTACTAGATTCGATAGTGTCATTAGTCTTTTCCTTTCCTTTCAAGAATGACACTGTTTTCAACTTTAAGAAATTTGTTCTTTATTCCTAAAAGTGAGCTTTCATTTCATAATCTTCACAGTTTATAAGGTGTGAATGAACGGTGCCTAAAAACGATGTCATAATGTAGAAATTCATGAAACACTCCAGTTTTATTTCAATTTGCTACAGAATCACTATTAAAATTAAAACACTCATGCTTAGCTTACCCTGGCACTGCGAAAGAGAACAAGCTAGTAAGACATATTTCTAATGCTAAAATAAAATAATCCTCTTTGGTAACTCATTTTATAATTTTCCAACCAAGACCAAGTTTCTTCTCCAAGGGAGATTTTCCTTCTGACCCCTGACATTATCCCTGTTCCCTGGGGTTTCAACGGCACTGCCAGATTCTAGTCCCCACTTGTGATTTGAACAATGATGCATTTTGCTTAATGGGGCAGAGACAGAGCTGTGTACTCACTAGACCTTCTTCTGTTTTCATCCTGGGCACACGAGGAGGCTGTTTCCCAGCCTTGCTGAAAGTTAGGGTGGGGTCATATGATTGAATTCTGGTCCCTGTAATGTATGTGGAAGTGATTTATGTTACTTGCAGGTTTAACCCCTGCGACATCTTATGAGATCTTCTGTGATTCCTCTCTTTCCTTTTCTGGATGAAGGTGGAGTCTTCCAGTGGAAGAATCCAAAGATTACAGCTCAGCACATAGATGGAACCTAGGTCCCTGAGCAACCTCATGGGACAGAGCCACCACCCTTCGCCTTGACGCTGCTGATCACCATTGGATTACCACAGGTGTAAGAATCAAATGTTTATTTTGTTAAATAATTGACATTTTGGATTATTTTTTTTATAGCCGTTAGCCTTTCCTGACTAATACATAAGTAAAACTTGGCTTTCCTAATTATCCAGTTAAAAGTTGTGACTGCTTTTTGTTTTAATTATATGATTATGTTAGACACTATAGCGAGCACTTTGTGACAATTATCTTGTTTTAACAGACGAGGATGATTGTGTAACTATCTCTCTTCTTCACCAGTGTTTTGAATCATTTTATGTTAACTGCTTTGTTTGGAAGAACACAGTTTTGAAGTCAGGCCAACATAGGTTTAAATCTGGTTCAATTAAGACTTCTGGTTTTGTGGAGATGCCAGTAACTAGAATGTCTCTCTGACACTTTGTTTCTTCATCAGTAAAATGAGCCTATTATACCTAATATACTTGGTTCTTATAAGAATTAACAGAATCTTCTATACAAAACACTGAATATAGGACCTGACATATAACAAGAACTCAATAAGAAGTGACTTAGAAAAATGTGGTAGCATATACATGGTAAAATAATGCTTTTTACTTCTTGGAATATTTATCAATCATAATGAGAAAAACATATGAACAAGAAATAAAATATGCCAGATGAATCCCTTTAAAGGTGATTTTGATCACTTCATCACTATAAAAGCAGAATTTGTTAATCAAAAGAGCTTGACGGATCAATTAACTTGGGGAATCTGATATGTAAACAAGCATTATGAGGTTTAGATCCTGCTAGAGCCTACAGTTGTGGAATAAATACATCAGAACCAGCAACAGGCAGATAGAAATCTTCTAGAGGGGTTCCTTTGATTTTAGGGAGAATTTTGTCTTGGTGATGGTTATATGGCCTAAAGGAGGATTCCTATGCTTAATGACAGATTCGGAGAGAACAATCAGGGAGACTGCCCATCAAATTAAAATAACGAAATAAAGTTAAATGTCAATGCACTGTAATAAAAATTGTTTCTGCTATTATTTTGGAATCACAGATATAATTATTGTGTTTTACTGATTTTCTAATAATCGAAGTGGTCAAATTGTAACAAAATCTTGTAAACATTTCTGAAAGTATAAATTATTGCTTTAATATATAAAGTCTTATGATATAAAAATCAAACCTTCTTCCACAGTAAAAAAAAAAAAAAAAAAAATTATTCACACTGTAAATGCATGAAAAGCACACTGAATATTTGCTTTTAAGTATCAGAATACCTTTTAGGACTCTTGAGAAGCGTGTTGTGGCATATATTTTATTTTACCCAATTAGTCCAAAGCATTCGTCTTACATATTTTCATTGAATTCTTCTTTGAAAAACTTATCTGATGGGCACTAAAGTTTCCCTTTCATCTTATAAAAAACACATGTAGATTTTTAAAATTAAAATTTAATATTATCACTCGTTCCATAAAAATCAGGGACCAAAAGTAATCTCCCTTCCCTTCCCCTCCCCTCCCTTCCCCCCTCCCTTCCCCTCCCCTCCCCTCCCTTCTTCTCTTGATACAATTAAGATAACCTTGAGAGTACCCTGTTAGATACTCTCCTATAGATGTATCCTATTAGATATTATCCCATTAGATACTCTCCAGATGATTAATTCTATCAAGAATAATTCTGTTTTCCTTTAGGTCCTCACAGGGTCCTTTAAGAAGCCTGGAACCAACAGGGTAGCCATCCCTATCATTAACTGCATTCGTGAACTGGACCTACAATTTCCCATCTTATTATAGTGAAAGGTGGCAAAAAGGGGGGTGGCATAGAGGGGTGGCAAAAAGCCTTTCAACAACAGCATGAACAAGAGCAGCTGATCCACACAGTCAGCATTAATTAGTCCCCGCCTCTGAAGCAGGGCGGGCCCCCTCAGCCGTAAGTCCTGCGAACAGCCACTCTAAGGCTCCAGGGAAGCCATCTCGGGCAGGGTTTAGGAGTTATGTCACGGATAGTACAAGTTCTTCTATCTTATGATAGAGTCTCAAAGAAGCTCCTATCAACTCCGGTTTCTGCAGGGACTTACAAAATATCCTTTCTACTGCTTGAAATTTTTTTCCCTAAGCGGGTGGTGGGCACGCAGAGCAATATACAGATCTTTCAACATAGAAACCCACACCTGAAACCTATATGTTCACATTAACCTTTGTCACCCCAATAAATTTAATTAAAAAGTAAAGATAATTTTTTAAAAAGGAGACACCTTAGGCAGTCACCTTATGCTCCAAATCCCCCACATGATGAGATGTCCACTGAAAAGTTTCCCAAGTAGCATTACTGATTTTGGGGTATTACATAATCCCACGGATTTTTTTTCAATTTGCCTTTGTGATGCACCCAGAACAAAGTTAGCAACCAATTTGTGGAGGACAAGATAACTCAGCTGAGAGGCAAGGAATGAGCAGAAGCTAACTAGGTGAGAGAAAGAGCAGTGCCTTCCAAGTAGATAAAACATATGTGCAAAGGGCCTGTGGCAAGTCTTTGTCACAGAGAGCCCGGGGAGCTGGAGTGAGGAGTGGGAGCTGGTGTGGTGGGGATGCAGTTAAGCAATAAACCCATGGATATAGTAAAGAGATTCATTTGTATCCCACTATCAGTACAAATCCACAAAAGCATCCTAACGGGAGTGGCACAACCAGCTGTGTTTATTTAGAAGTTATTGCACTGGGTACTGAATAGAGATTGCTTAGAAGCTTCAATAAATATGACCTAGTAAACACTGATAAATATATAATTCGAAAGGCAACATGTAATGACTAGGCAATCTTTATTCTGAAACTACAACCTGCCCTGGCTGGTGTGGCTCATCTGTGCACCAAGAGGTTGCTGGTTCAATTCCTGGTCAGGGCAAATGCCTGCGTCTCAGGCCCGATCCCCAGTAGGCAGTCAATTGTTTTTCTCCCCTTCTCCCTTCCTCTCTCTCTAAAACCAATTTGGAAAAAAAAACACCAAAAAACATATTTGCAACTGCAACATGCATTCAACTGCTCTAGCCTAGAAGAATGAGATTTTCCTTTTTAATGCCAGCATCCATATGCCAGAAACTGAGGGTCTATTCATAGCTTGTTTAGTGAATGAATACATTTGGTATGATTGCATTTATAGCTTTTAAAAATAATATATACCAACTCTCTTTAAAGAAAATTTTAAAAAATAAAAATAAAAGATTTCAGAAAGCATATACACACCCTTGTCAAAGTGACATTCATTGTTTTAGCTTTCAGACTTCAGGTTTTAAGAAACCAAGCAGAAAATCTGTATGAGCAAAATTTACATTTTATGGCTAAATTCAAGAAAAACCTATCAGGTTGATTTTCTTCTCTCTCATAAATATCTATAACTCTCTAAGGACAAAGAATTCAGCTAAAACTGACAGTTTCTGTAAGTGATCAAGGCTGTACTTTTCAGATAGTAGGATCTCACCGAATCCTTTCTGACTTGATGAGTTTTCTAAGCACTAACACATTCTACATTAGAAGAGCGTTTTGGCTTAGCAGTTGGGGTGATGACCATGCACTTGGTTTATGTTTTAGAGAGTGAAAATGTCTAAAGTATTATGTTCCAACTTTAGAAAGATGGGGGGAAAAATTCCTGCCTAGTGAAAAGCATTTTCCTATAAAATAATTGACTCTCACTGAAATTTATAGTAAGGATCCAGGAAGCAGAGAATCCATCCTAAGGCAGAAATGGTTAAAAAGAGACTGTTGAAAGCACAATGGATTTATAGCTCTTGGACTCGAGGTGGAAGTTTATGGACAAGACATTTTTTTGTCATGTGCTTCCCCAGAGACGGGCATTTATAGATGAGCCAAGTGTTATTGAGCTGATGACTTTATCAGGCTGACCTGACATGCCAGGGACTTCTGATGTGGGGACACCACACAGCCTGCGAATGAGGCCTTTAGGGCCTCTCCCCTGCTCTACTGGAAGAAAAGCAAATTCCAAGACAGGCAGTGCGTTCACTTTGGTTTTGAAATATCTGGTTTGAAAGGTAAAATCCCTAACGTGGCTGGCCTGAAGGACAAGGAGAGGGTTGCAGAATCATGAGGGGCCATCTCACTCTTAAACTACACCTGGAGAATATCCAGAGTCAAGAATCCTCCAGCGTAATTTCAGCTTCTAAAGATACAGGTTGAAGCAATTACATTCTATTTTCCAAGTACCCATGCCAGCGTTTGCAAAAATGGAGTTACCTTTAGAACTATTGGTTTGACCACACTATGTGTTTACCTCTTGGAACACCCACCACAGAAGCAGACTATTTGAATCCCTAATGCAAAGGCTTTGAGGGAATGAAGCAAGTGCACCTTTTATCCTACCTCTGGGCCTTTATGACTATACAGAGTCTAAAAAAAACCGAAACTATTCTAACAATTTTAAAACATAAACAAAAGTAAAAAGCATACCACAAAAAAAGACCCATACTCACCATCCACATTCAACAGCTTGTTAACACGATGCCTGTTATGTTAATCTAGCTCTGTACTCTATCTCTTGGGCTATCCTGTTTAAAATAATTTACAGATATCATGACACTTTTTCTTAAATTCTTCAGTATGAAAAGAATATTCTCCTGTACAATCATAATACCATGATCACACCTAAAAAATGAATAATAATTCCCTAATAACATGAGATGCCCTGTTCATATTAAAATTTCCCCAGGTATCCTGATATTTTCTAAATCAGTACTCAATCAAAATGCCCTCAATACATTGGTATGTTTCAAAATCAGATATCGTCTCTTCCTTTTTCCTCCTCCCCAAGCTATTAGTTTTTTAAAGACATCACACCATACATTGTTTAGAAGGTCTCACATTCTGCATTTGTTGAATTGTGTTTTCATGACGCAATTTATGTGTTTCTTTATCCCTTGTGTTTTCTGTAAACTAAAAGTTAAAACTAACGTCATGATTAGACACAAGTTAAACACTTTTGGCAAAAAATAGTTCATGGAGAAAACTGGTATTTCTTATTTCATGCCATTTAATAGAATGTCCGGGTCGTTCACTATCAAATGGTGCTACTGGACTAATTTTGTTACAGTCACACTTTTCTGCCATAAATGATCTGTGGAGAGATACTCAGCATTATGTGAATATTCTGTTCCCCAGCATTTCACCAAGAGGTGTTAGCGTCCACTGAAATTTAGTTGTTTCAGTAAGATCAGCAAAATGGTGATTGTCTAATTCTACTATTGCTTTTACATGTGTTATGCTTCTTTAAATAAATAAAAGCTTTTTCTTATCACTAGGCTCACTTTTTAAAAACCTGAATATATAGTTCTTATTGGAAAAAACAAGATATTTCCTTCTTATCTTTTAATTAACAATTTTCAAAGTAAGAAATTGGTGTATTATTCATCTCCAAAGGTGACAAATAAGTTTGTCTGATTTATATGCTCTCAGTACTACTCTTCCCTCGGTGATACGTGTTTATGTCACGGATTTCAGTGAGCCCTAAGTGTGGCGGTGGTGTTATGGATGCTTGAACTATCCCAGTTTGGACCAGGGGGAGACACTGCAGGCTGGCTGTGTATCCTTTTGGCATGAACTCATTAGGCCTTGAATACTTTCTTTCCCAGAATGTGTAAGTCGTTTAGGATGTACAAGGCTCAGCTGACAACACCCCAGCCCCCAGCCTCCTTGCTTCCTTCCCTGTAATCAGCCATTTCCTAAGGGTCATGACTCCTTCAGCGTGAGTGATGATTAAAAAATAAAATCTGGGTGTGATTTCCACGAGGAGGAGCATGATTACTTGTGGGCTTTTTCAGTAAGAGAGCTAGAAAATTTATCTTCTAAAATGAGAACGTCATTTGATGCTTTCACTTGATTTAACATTACATGGTTTTATTCAAATTTTTAATTGTTATAAATTATATCTCTTCTCTATTTCATTGCAACTCTCAGTTCTTAAAGAAAACAATCAATACTAATAAAAAAAACAACTAAGATAATCTTGAGATTCCACTGTCTTTTTATAACTTAGACTATCTCTAAGAATAAACTGAGTACTACGTTCTAGAGTCACTCTGATGTGAATACTTATATTTTGATAGGCTTGAAAGTGATACACATTTTTTGTCTCATAAAAACCATCTGTTTACATCCCCTTTCTATTGTTTTAGTTTAGACCTTCTACTAGCTTCCAGTTACCTTCAGTATAAAATCTAATTAAATTTGATTCTCCCAGCCTTTTATACTACATTTTTATAATCTCTCTCTTTACTTTTAAACCAAGACTCCTTCCTCCAAATAAGGAAAAAAATTCATTCTCTGACCCTCCAACCCCAGTGCCAATTCACTTGATTCCTTCCTCACTTTCAGAACTATTATATTGAAAGACATAATCCAATATCTTCCTCCAATATTAACAGAACTCTCTCTAGTAAAACCAGCAATTATAATATTTTGAAAGACACTTGATTATGTATTTATGCTGCTTGATATAGTTGTGAAAAGAAAGGAAAAAGTCATTTTAAGTCAATCACAACAGGACGCTGAGATACTCAGGAACTAAGACTTAGGTGTTGGAAATAATCCACAGTTGAGCTAGAGAAGGGAGAGCCTTGAGGTTAAATAATTATTCCTACAACTCAGGGGGGAAACAAAACTCAACCAAAGAATAGTACTACCGTGGAAAAGTGAGAAATTTGTCTAAAATTAGCCCAATTGAATGTCTAGTTTGATCAAATCCTCAAAATAATTTCTGGGATTTTTATTTTTCTGTCTGACATCATGGAATTTTTTGCAGTTTTTGGAAAGTTATGGAAAATAATGTCATAATACACTTCTGCCTATTATCAGAGTTGTGGCATTTTTCACAATGGCTCTCAGTATTTTGTTTGTTTTGTGTGTGTGTGTGTACAATGACTTTGACCCTCTCCCCAATATTTAGCATTTACTTGATGGTTGGTATATATCTCAGATAAAAAATTGGGGGCGGGGAGTTTTAGGAAGCAAAAAACCTTATGGTGCTTCATATGAAATTCTGCCATTTCCATAAACTTCAGTAATAGTCTGCTGTATGTCTTGTGACAAGTCTGAATACCATTTTACCTCATCCTAAGACTCGAGAACAAGATAAAATAATGTTAAAAGGGGATTTTAATTTACTTGAGGATGTCATCAAAGCGTGCTAGATATGCAAGAGTATCATTTTTTGGAAAATGAGAGAGCAAGAACTTTCAGAAAAAGTAAATGTTGTAACTAAGGGGAAAACTGAACTACCATAATTTTTAAAGGAAATACAGAATTTGACAGCATACAAAATCTTTAATCCTATGAGTTTCCAAGTGGATACCACTGTGTTTTTTCTATGCAGCATCTTACTTCCTCTGTGAGCCTGGAGTACATCTAATGATGAAAAAAGTAAACAGAACAAGATGGAGAAAAATTTGTAGAAATATTTACTGTTTAATATTTTGGGAGCCCAAACTATGACCTCGAATATTTATAACTAATAATCTGAAGGATCAGAATTTTTTTGTGGGTTAATATGAGGAATACTAAAATCTAATGAGCAACTTGTGAAGGTCACATTCACCCCTTAAAATCGAAAATTTAAATTTTCTTTTGCATAAATATGAACAGTAGATAGAGGAACATGATGAGGGACATTAAAGCTCTATTTTTGTATGTTTGAGGGACAATCAGACATGAAAACGGTACCGAAGTAAAAGAGAAGAAATGAATTAAGTTCACAACATAATATGATAATGTCCTCCAGCCTCTGAGGGACAGAGCAGCCGTGTTTCCAGTAGACTCTTGAATCCGAGCACTTGGCTGTGAGAGCGGTGGCAGGCAGCTAAGCAGGGCACTGTGGAACGGTGGAGAGGTAATTTTCCTGCGAGTATTTATAGCCACCAGGGCTCTCTAGGCAGTGGGAGAGGGGCGTGGGTGGCGTCAGAAGTCAACCCCAGCATTCAAGAGAAAAAACTCAATATTTACTTTGTCAGCTTTATACATGGAAATGGTGATACTGATAGTCCACTTATTTCCCATGTTTTTAGGCATGCGTGGGCCCAGTGAAGAATTCCCGTCGATGCCAAGATGCGTTTCTCCGTCTTGTCAAACGCTCTGAGACAGCCGTAAAGCTGCTAAGAGTGATTCAATTTGAGCAGATTCGGATGACGTCTGTGTTGACAGAGTAATATTCATGGCAGGCGGCCAGAGGAGCCTCGTGGAGATCTAATAACCTCCGGCCTAATGCGAAAGCCTACTGCGTCTCCAAGAAGCCAAGGAGGGGTATGTGGAACGAGCACTGAGACACACTGTCCTCTGTCCCTGAAATGTCCCTGGGCATTGTGCCAGGACATCCGCTCAGTTGCTACACATTTAAATGGGGGGGGGGGGGAATTGTTGGAGCATCTTTTAAGCTTGTTTCTCTCCCCCAGACCTCCGAGCATGATTATACAAGAGCAAAAAGAAGGGGAGACAAAGAGAAACATTTTTTTCTTCCCTTCTATGAGGGAAAAGCTATGAAATCATAGGGAAAATATGTTATGACAAAATACAGTGTCTAATCTCTTAAAAACACCCTGTCCGCTTGAACTGTGAAAATTATATTCTTTACTGCTGTAAAATGCATCTTTTAAGAATTAGACTTTTAAAGTAGATTAGTTATAACACTGGGGCTCTGCTTCCCACAGCAACCCCAAGAGGATTAGCTCACTTTCTCACAGGAAAGCAATGCTGTGAGCTACAACTCCTAGAAAGAACTGAGCCTGCTTTTGAAACAGCCATGTAATATCCCAAAAATAAGAATTGTATGACTCTGGGAATCCCGGGGTCAAAGATGCAGCAAGCAGGGAGCGAGGTCCCATGCCATCTTGTGCCCTCTCCTTTGAGAGAAGCCGGTGACTTTAAAGCTGCTCTCTAAACGCCAGTCTTTCCAGAAGTCACCCAGGGCCCTTGTGGGTCAGATACAACTTAGGGGCTGTCTGCATAGGTCAGCAGGAGTGGAAAGAAGAGACACTAAAATCAAAGTCAACGTCGAAAGAAAACCCATTTATTCTGGAGCATATAGGATCAGATATGGGAAAACCTGGTTTCTCTATTGCTGAAACAAAAATAACTTCTAAAATAATTTTTAAAGGGGTTTGTTAAATCATCTGGTCTTAGAAACCTTCCTTGATTATTTCCTTCGGTTATACAGGCATAGTGCTTGGGGTGTAACCTTCGTGAAAATAAATTCAGTGAGACTTGGTCTCCTTGGCCTGAGGCATCTACTTCTTTCGCTGCATTCCCACACGGCCCTCCTTTCTGACTTTATAGATTTATCTGTGTCTGTCTTATTTCCCTTAATAAGGTGTAAAATTCTTGAGCAAAAGGACCGTGTCTCATTCAGCTTCTCTCCGTCCGAGTGCTGTGGGTTCTTGAGGAAGACCAAAGGTGGTAAGATAATCCAGATCCACTAAAGCACCGCGGCAAAGCAAAACTGCCTCCCAGAAAAGCGCCCTCCCCTCCTTCTCAGACGCTAATGACGATTTCTGGAGAACATAAATACCACCAAAGAAAACGGAATGGAGGTGGCAATCAAAATGGATTCCATCTTTATAAAAGGGCACATTTGAAAATTCTAATGTAATTTAAAATTAGATGTGTATCTAACCTCAGAGTAGTGGGGTGACAACCACCAAGTACTCATATCTGAAGGAAAATGCTGCTTTTCTATTTTCTAGAATAGTTCTAATCTTTCTTCCACGCCACGAAATGGGAAGCAGAAGAAAAGAACGCATTCACTTGTCCACTGAGTGTCTGTCGTTCTAGTAGTTAAAGAGCAGTTGTCACTAACCTCGCCTATGTCAGGTAAGGGCTGTCGTTCGGGTGGCAGCTCCTGCTCCCCTCCCACCTGCATAAACATGCACACGTATGTGCACACGCGTAGACACGTGCACGCTGCGCCTCCACGAGGTGGTATCCGGGCGAGTGAAGAGGAAATCACATGTCCTGTTAGCAAAGGGGAAAAGGGGCCCTAATCAGTGAGCCTTTATTTGCGTCTTTGCTCCAAAGTACCAGGTGAAATTGTCGCTTGTTCTCATCACTCTGTTGACTGAGGCCATTCTTGGTGACTGCGGCCCTGATGCCCATTAGGCTAAGCTTTAGCCACAGTGTGGCACCTCACAGGGCCCCCCACCCAGCACCGGGTCTCTCATCACCATGGTTCAGTGGAGATTTGTTGGCCTTTAACTCAGAGACCGTCTGCTTCTGGATTCATTCTGTGACACACAGAAGCTTGAAAGTAGGAATTCGAGTAATTAGGCCCACTTTCTGCCTAATTACCCCATGCCACTTCTGAGGGCACCGTGGCTCCGTGCCTGGCTGTGCCCTGGCTGATGAGCCCTGGGACTCCACGCTTCCTATTGTGGGGGTGGTGGCTCCCCTGCAGTCTCCCTGGTTTCTATGGGACACCCTCTGGGCAGCCTTCTCCCAAAGTTCTACTTGGGAAACAGAGCATAAGACCCTTTATGTCAGCTTTTCCCTCCAAGGATATAACATGTCCCTACCCGCGTGGATTTTCATCCCAGAAGGGTGAACTGAGAAATGAACATATCTGTCTACCTTTCTTTTACACTTGCCCTCTTCTCATCATCTCGCCATCAAGTAAGGGGAAGGTCCCCCCCTTTTTTCTAGTGTAGAAGGAATTCACACTATATGGCACCCTCCTATTTCTCGAGATACATTTGTTCTGCTTCCTTCCAGAAATTCTGAGGATGGATGAGGTGCAGAGAGAGAGGTTGAATAACTAGTAAAAAGGGCTTTGCAAATAATGTTTTCTTATTAGATCACAGAACGAGTGGCTTTACGACAGGGTCCAAAAGAAAAAAATACTTAGTAAAACTGAATTTTCCTTTTAACCACAGGGGACATGAGAAATTGGAGTAAGATCTAAAGCCATCAATACCAGCCCTTCTCCACAGGTTTGCATCAGGATTCTCACCGCCATGAAACGCTTCTTCCAATAAGCTGGTTGAACACAGCTCCAAAGTCTGCTCTTAAAGACATGATGTATTCAACCTCAAACATTCTTTCTTCAAAATGTCATGCCGGTGATATCATGAAAAATCATCCGACACTACCTTAAATGCTCAGGAATAACATTGAAACATAGCACTGCAGTGTTAACTAAGTGACAACAAACTAAATGTTATAAACACCAAAGAATCTACCTGGGTTCTGTCCAATGACGTTATCAACTGAAAAATATTTTTGTACAAGAATAATATGAAAAACATGGTTCTAATCCAGAAAAATCTACTATCCAATAGAGTTAAGTAATGCCTTTTAAACAATTTCAAAATAACCTTGGTTGAAGACTTTGCTCCACGGCAGAGCAAGAGGAGGTGACTCTAATTCTAGAGCCAGTACTACAGTCCATTCAGCCAGTGCCTTCAGCACAGAGTGCATTCTCCCTGGTCTTGTATCTCAGTTTAGCTACACATTTATTGAGTCCTTGCTATATGTCAGCCTTTGTGATGGATATCAAAGATTTGGCAGTCCTTGCTCACAGGGTGCTTATAATCTAGTAGGGAACAGATAAATCTATGATTAATGATAATTCAAAGTATGATTGAAGTGCACTCTCCTTAAGAACAGTATGAAGTGTTAGCTAAAAGACCATGCAGATTCCATTACTGATTTTTCCTTTCTAGTCCTTTATAAAAACTTTATGTGGTATGTGTTGCTAGTAGTGTTTATCTAAAGTACAACAAGTTGAGGATATTATGTTAAAAATTTATTTATTGACAGGAAGTCTCTTGGAATAGTAGCTGGTTAGGGAGAAGGAAGTGGAGCTACTAACTGGTAGGATAAGGGATGGATAAAAATATCCTTAAGCCCCCATGTATCATTGCAAAGCCAAACTATAGGACCAGTTTCTTTTTCCCCCCATAAATATCCATTAAGATGCATTTTTACCTGTCCATATAAAAGCTATACTCCATTAAATAAACCCCTGTAATTTATTTTAACTATTTTTATCTATATTGTTTGAGAGAGAATATACTATGTCCCCAAATCACATATCCACACAAGACTTTTGTGGCAATAAATGTGCTGGGAAAACATTATCTTCACATGCAAAAGAATGAAACTTGACCCCTATCTTACACCAATCACACAAAAAATTAACCCAAAATGAATCAAAGAATTAAATTTAGACCTGAAACTGTAAAACTCCTACAAGAAACCACAGAGAAAATGCTCCCTGAGATTAGACTTAGCAAAGATTTCATGACTGTGACACCAAAAGCAAAGGCAGGAAAAACAAAAACAAGTGAGTGGGATTGCATCCTACTAAAGTGCTTCTGCACACCCGAAGAAACAATCAACTACGTGAAAAGGTAACTTAAAGAATAGGAGAAATGGGGGAAAGAAGGGACATCTGTAATTCTTTCAACAATAAAGATAAATTAAAATTAAAAAATTTAAAAAAGAATGCGAGAAAATATTTGCAAACTATATATCTAATTAACAGGTTAATGTACAAAATATATAAGGAAGTCATGCCTCTCAATAGCGCCCGCAAAAAAGTGAGATTAATAAGTGTGCAAAGGACCTGAATAGGCATTCTTTCAAAGAAGACATTCAAATGGCCAACAGGTACGTGAAAGGTGCTCAGCATCACCCACCACCAGGCAAACGTGAATCGAAACTGCAATGAGCTATCACCTCAGGCATGTTGAGATGGCTGTTAGATGAGATAAAAAGTAGTGGTGACAATGTGGAGAACAGAGAGCTCTTATACACTGTTGGTGGGAATATAATTTGGTGCAGCCACTATAAAATTAGTATAAAGGTTCCTTAAAAAATTAAAGATAGAAACCTCTATATGATCCAGCAATTCCACTTCTAGGTATATATCAGAAGAAATGAAATCACTATCTCAGAGAGATATCTGTATCCTCATGTTCATTGCAGCATTATTTACAATAGACAAGACATAGAAACAACCTAAGTGTCCACCGATGGGCAAATGATAAAGGTCTGGTATATATTTGGTGTACACACACACACACACACACACGCACGCACGCACACACAGAGAGGAATATCCTTCAGCCATAAACAAGAAAGAAACCCTGCCATTTGTGACAACATGGATAAAATTGAGGACATCCTGCTAAGTGAAATAAGTCAGACAGAAAGACAAATACTGTATGATCTCACTTATATGTGGAATCTAAAAAAAACCAAACTCATAAAAACAGTAAACAGATTGGATGCCAGAGGCAGGGTGCAGGTGGGGGAAATGGGTGGAGATGGTCAAAGGGTAAAAACTTCCCTTTGTTAGATACATTCTAAAAATGTAATAATATACGGCATGGCTACTATAGTTAACAATATTGTATTATATATTTAAATGTTGCTAAGAGAGTAAATCTTAAAATTTCTCACTAGAAAAAAATTATAACTATGTGAGGTGATGAATGTTAACTAACCTTGTGGTAATCTTTTTGCAATAATACAAATTATTAGGTTGTACGCCTGAAACCTACACAATGTTGTCTGTCAATAAACTTAAAAAATAAAAAACTCATTAAATTGCTTGCATTAAATATGCAGTTTATTATGTACTAATTAAAGCTATTAAAAATCAAGAAAATGTTTCAAAAATAATAAAAGAAAGACCATCCCAAGAAGAGAGAAAAGAGTATGCCAATCCATGGAAGGTTGAGAGGGGAATTCTGGGTCCCTCAGGCAGCAGAAATTTCAATATGACATCAGTATAGGTTTGGAAGGAGAGGTCATGGGGGGGCAGAGTGGGGAGATGAATTCCACAACTTTGGTTCACATTATAGGTGTAAATTCTTTATCTGTTTATGGGTTTCTGTTCCACTTTGCTCTAGGAAGGAATTCTGGCAACTGACTAGTTTGCAATAACATGATTCTGTGGCTCTTTCCAAGTCTGTTGAATGAACTTCCCAGCACTACAGGCACATGAAGATTTCTTTGGTGGAGTTTGTGAACCTCAAAACTGAAAGGCAGACAAAGTTATTAGATATAATTTTAACAAAATCCAATTCGGAAAGATACGTGATGAGAAACATAACAGAAAAATTAAAAATGGCTATCTCTTAGCTGGGGAATCCTGGATAGACCTGAGTACTGAAAAAGGCAAGAGATGTCATACATTTCTCCTAATGCTGTGGTAAGACCCGGCCAAACAATGAGAAAACAAGCTGTAGACAGCGATCTGGCACGAGTCAGGAACGTCTCGATTACCCAGGAAGATTTTTCCAGCTCTCATTTATTTAATTCTGTGAATACTGACAGATTTGTTTAAAGAAACACAACAATACAGGAAAGAAGCTAGAAAGAACTTGCAATAAACAAAGTATGTCAACTTCTGCGTAGTTACGTTGCCAAAGCTCTTTAAAAATAAGCCCCAGAATTACTATTAAGTGATAATTATAAGGAAAACATATGTTCGGTGCTGGTTTTATTTACTGGGGGATGATAAATTTTGAAAGCCTTGTAGTTCATAATAAGCCGTGATTTCTGTTATGTGGTGGACTAATGGAGGCCAATACATATACTTTAATTGATTCAAAGTGCCAGCCTATGTATGATCAATTTACTATTTCTCTTGCCATCATTTAATCATTAATTTATCATGAGTTATGTAATAAAAACCTTAACAACTTCTATTTGATTAGTATAGATCCATATTTTGAGAGAAAACTGAATCTAGCAATGTTCTAGCAAACCAAAGGAAAGGAAGAAACAGAGCCCCTCTGAAAAGTTTAAAGCAGATTGGAGTAACTGTAGAGGCTTCTTTAGCTAAAATGAATGCCAATCTTAACAAAAATAAGTTATCCGTGGCGTATTCACTTATGATACACCCAGAGAATAATGGGAAAACTGCAAAATTAGATCGTTCTGTCTGGAAATACTTGACTCCTACAATACCTGGTCCATTTGTGAACATCATAACCGATCTCTCTGCGCTTTGCCATATGCCAGCTTCACAGAGCTCTTGCCATCGCCACACCTTCCTTCCCTGAGTGGTCGGACCTCTGTTTCAAGGCCTCGCTCACTGTACCATGAGACCAGCCCACACGAGCAGATAGAAGAAAGGGAGCTTTAATTTCTTCCCTTTAATTCCCAGAGTGTGTTGGAGTAACTCCACGACCTGATGTCACAGTAAAATGAAATGTTGCTTTTGTTTCAGATGGGAGCTGGAACGCAATTATGGAAAATCGCCACCGCAGAGGGGAAATCTGAAGGGCTCCGATCCGGATGTCCAGCAAACTCCCCAAGTCTAAGATTTACATTCTGTTTTACAAATGAACGTTTCTTTCATGACAGAGAAGCAATGCAACTCTGCTTGGGTTTGTTAAGAGACTGCACATTTCAGTGGCTAAAGAAATGTTGGTGAAGAAATCAGAGCCCCGGGGTTATTAGCCTGAAAGGATCTGGCGAAACACAAAACTGCTTTTATCGAAACCTTTCTTGAGATCGGACTGCTGTGATTAGGACGTGGAAATTGAGGGGTTGGCTTTCTAATATATCCTTTCCAAGCTCCCTTCTGGGCCATGGAAATTAATTGGCCTATTTGGGCCTAAGTGCAGCCAGTTCTGCAATAATTTCAAAAAAACCTATCTTGGAGTCAAAATAACTCCTTGGGAATTTCACTGTTCAGTCAGTGAGAGACTCCAGGACAAATATTTAATAATCTCTGTCTGCTACATTCTTCCTAGTTACTTTTACTGAGTCACTAAAGGATCTACACGTTAGCAGTTGTTTTTTCAAAGCTCACACACATGAAAGATAGTATGTGGTCTGAAAGGTATATTATTAAATATTAGATTGGCAACATCTTTTTGGCGCTACAATATTGAGTGTTGCTGGCTTTCATCTAGGTTGCCTGTGACTAAGGTGATCCGCACGGATTAAGGCAATAATTCAATTCTGAATGTTTGCTTTGTGTTTTAAAAACAAATGAAATGTTGAACAGTTGTCAGGTGTTAGCTTGATCTTTACTGTAACTCTTTGCTAAGATTATGAGGATTACACTGAGCACTTGAAGTAAGATTTGAATCGTGACAAATACCAGGTTACCATTATCTCGTTTCAGCATCAGTCAAAGGAGTATTAAATAATCAGATAATGTCTCCGAGCTCTCAGAAAACCAAATCCCTTCATGCTAGCCCACACATGCTACTAATCCTAAGGCAACCATAGGAACTACATGCAAAAAGTATGGTTCCAGTCAAAGATCCTGGGATCCAATATAAATAAAGAATCAAGATATTCTGTTCTGGTTCATCCATGTCATATACCTTAGGCAAGAAAAGGTGATTCCTTCATATTTTTCACCTATCTTTGGACCCGCTTCCAAAATGGAAATGTATTTACTATAGAATCAAGGAATTTCAGATCTGAATGTGACCTTCAGTATGCCTTAATCTAGTTCAGACTATAGATTAGAAAACTCAAGTCTAAGAGGTTATGGTTCCTTTGCAGTGGAACTCAAATCTCCTGGCCTGCAGCTCACAGAATTTTTACTACATCAAATGACTCCCTGTTTTGGAATTCGATAGCCTGCCCGCCCTCTAAATCATCATTATTTATGAAGAAGAAAACACTTAGAATTTTTTAACGTGACTCTAGAACGTTGCTTTCCCTTTTCCCTTGAGGTGTGGGTCTTTATGGACACGTGCCGAGAGAAGCAAGGGTCCTGAGGCGACCCCGAGGTCAGCGGGCTCACTTAGAATGCGCTTGTCTGTTGATTATGTCTGACTTTGCTTCCCCTGCCTTCCACCGTCTAATCCGCCCCTACAGATGGTGCCTACAGTTCTTTGAACAGACGCTTTCCTCCCACTCACCATCCAGTTTTCTTTGCAATTTGATTTCCTTTCCCTTCATTTACTGAAACCTGTGATTTTTCCTAGCCCCAAGTCAACCGCCTTTCTCCTGCCACCGAGGCACCGCACTGGGCCTTCGCGCGGCCTCTTACTCTTAGCAACTTCTGTGTCCGTGGGTGTCTCTGAAGACGAAACCCTTGACCTCAAGTTTGTTATAAAAATTAAGGAGCTTGACAATAATTTCTGAAACACTGAGAAGGCTCAGTGTAAGGATTTTAAAAAGACTTGGGAGGGCAAAATTAGGTCCACTGACCGTAGCGTTCATTGCTTTGCTTCGCACAACATCTTGCGACTGGTGGGGTCACTCTTTTTGAAGCCATGAGGCCATCAGACTTGAATGGTAGAGCTATTTTTCCCTTCTTGGTTCCTGTCCTAGTCTATTCAGTAAGCCCTTTAACACTGACTAACTATCGATCTCCCACCTTAAAAACTTGGGGACCCTGCTCCGGATCCTGCTCCAGTACTGCTTCACTTCTCTGCTTCCTTTCAGGACAAAATTTATCAAAATTCTTGCCCGTCCCTGCCGTCTGTGTCTCTCCTCTGAGTCTCCACCTAGTGGGGTCTGTTCTCTCCAGTCCATGGAAATGGCCCATGTTGGGGTCAGCAATGATTTTCATGTTGCCCAATCCAATGGTGACTTCTCTTCTCTGATTTCAACTGCGCACCAGCATTTGATACAGTGTTATTTCTTTCTTAAAATATTTTACTCTCTTTTGTTCTCAGACATAACCCTCTGCCGGGGAGAGCTCAGTCTCAGGATTTTTATTTTCTGTCTTCTGTTCTCAGGCATAATTAAGCCTCACTATTTCTCCCAGCCTATGATTTTTAAAGCCCAGATATCTCTGTGTCGATCATTCTCTCGCCTTAACTTCTCTGATTTCCAGATGCATATATCTCTTGTCTAATAACGTCTCTTTTTATTCCTAAATTCCAACTTAATAAGATGACCCATCCACCTTCCTTACTTTCCATTATCTCAGTAAATTGCACCACTATCCATCTGGTAGCTCGAATACAAATCATAGAAGCATCATTGATTATTCAATTTTTTTCTTCCCACCCACTTCCAATCCATCAGCAAGTCTGAAATGGATCCAGAATCTGAACAGTTCTCTCCTGCTATGTGTTGACATCAGGCCATCGTTCTCTCTGTCAGTGACAATCTGACTTGTATTTAGTTGTCTGGAGAATGCATTAAAGGGGGCCAAGGCAAAAATGAAAGCTGGGCAACCAATGAGAGCCTGATGCATTAATACAGTGCGAGAGAATTGGTCAATCAGATACGCAACAGTGCTTGACATCATTTCTCATCAAGGAAAAGCAAATTAAAATCATAATGAGATACCAATATGCACCCACCAGATGGCTAAATGACTAAAGTTACAAAAACAACACCAAGTACTGACAAGGATTTGGAGCAAATCTCAGCTATTTCTGGTGGGAGATCGAACTGTTATAAGCATTTTGAAAACTGTTTGACAGAGTCTGACAACATTTACCATATGCTTACTCTACCCCCTAGAATTCTACCCCTAAGTATATACTGGAAACAATTCAATGTTTATTAACAGTAGAATGCACACACAAAATGTAATAAATTCATGCAATGGAATAGTACACAGCAGTACAAAGCAATGAACCACTGCTATGGGCAACATGTATGAATCCCAGATACCACAGTGAGTAAAAGTACATTCCAGACACAAAAGAGCACGCTCCACCTGATTCCACTTATATGAGGTCCAAGAAGAGACAAAACGGTGTTATGGTGGTAGAAATCAGAAGAGCAGTTATCTCTTAGTGTGTGCAACCAAATAGGGACAGGAGGGAGTCATCTTGATTTCTGAAAATACCTTATATTTTATATTTGGGAGTCCTTATACATGTAAAAATTCATCAAGCTGTACACTTGAAATTAAAGCTGTGCATTTAATTTCATTTACATTAACCTGTGCATTTTAAATTAAATTAAATTAGGCTCTGCATCTTAAATTAAAATTGCATGTATTTACAATTTTTTAATTTAAAATTTTAATCAAAATTTTAAAATGTTTAAATAGTATTTTAAAAATTAAAACAATATTTTCTAAAATTAAGGTTAACGAGATCAATAAAATGATGATAAGATTAAGTTACTCTTGGTAAAGTTTAGTCTTTTGTATTTCCATGTACATTTTAGAGTCTTTTTTTTCTCCAATTTTTGCAACTCTTGCCATGATTTGACTGGGAGGATAGTCAATGTATGGAATCAATGTGGACAAAATTGACATCTTTATAATCTTCAAACTAGGAATATTGTTTTTAGGGTCATCTTTATGTTCTTTCAATGTTTTATAAATTTCAGTGTAGAGACTGCATATCAATTGTTCCATTTATTCCTAAGTATTCCATGTTTTTGATAGTATTACTTTTAAATTTTTATCTTTATTTTTAGTACTCCTGCAAACAGACTTCCATTATACACTTGAAACAATTTATTTTGTGGGAGAGAAGGTTAGTTTTATTACCAATACTCAATTAAGATGGGTTAAATTACTCATGTAACTTTACACAGTAGTTTAAGGACAATGCTAAAAATAGATCCTAATTATGTGACATCCAATCAAGTGTGTATGTTATCAGTGGTCACTAAGAATGTGACAAAGCAGATGGGGCTGGGGAAAATCACATAAACCATCATCAATAAAGCTAGATTAGAATGCAAACTTTTCCCTCTCTATATACAGATTATAGTCACAGCAAATATATATACTTGCTAGAGTCATACATGTTGATATCAGGGATAAATTATGTCTGTTTTTAAATTCTTAACTATGACCCAGTACAAAAATATCCATATGAAGGCAGAAAGAATTAAGAATTAAGATCCTAAGGCATATTTTGGGGGGTGACATCATCAAACTTCTAAATAACGACCCAAAACACTTCTAATATGAAACACTGAAATAAATGTGAGCTATACATACATTTAAGAAAGACAAATAAAAACAAGTAAAATGCTTTCCAACCAGCTTATTCCAGTTCAGGTTCAGGGGTGGTCAGAGCCTCTCCTGGCAGCTCAGGGCGCAAGGTGGGACCAACTCTGGACAGGACTCCCTTCCATGGCAGGGCCACTCACGCATGCGGACTGGGACTGTGTAGACACGCCAGTTCACCTCACGTGCACATGGGTGGGATGTGGGAGGAAACCCCGGTGCCCGGGAAAAAACCCACATGGGGAGAACATGCAAACGTTACACAGAGAGTGGTCCTGATGGGAATCGATATTTCCCCTCATCAACGTTATAAAGAAATGATGAAGAACCAAAAAATGTTATTCAAGGACCTACTATACATACATCGAATGAGAGCGACATTCAAAATTCTAAATGTAGGTAAGTTCTGCACCAAAATTAGAAATCTTCACGATGGGGTTTCAATGTCTGAAATCATTACAATTTCAAATCTCCTTATATTTTCATGCAAATTGTCTCTTGGAATTAATAGACTTCTTAGCATACAAACATTAATACTAATGGAGAACTATTAAATATAATAATTTAAATGCCCAGCGAATGCCTAACAACATTAGCCTTACTATGTTAGTAATGACTATATGTTATATGTTATCAAATGTTAGGTACAGGCTTAAGCAGTTAGAATAAGGCAACTGCTTTTAAAGGTCGGCTTTCCATCTTTAGCTCTGTTCTGCTTTTTGTCCTCATGGTATCAAGTCATTAGGCGTGTGTGTGTGTGTGTTTGTGTGAGTGCAAGTGTGTGTGCCTGTGTGTGTGTGTGTGTGTGTGTGTGTGTGTGTGGTCTGCAGGTGATGCTGGACAGCATGACAGCGCTCCAGTAGCCAAAACATTTCTAGGCCAAGGGAGCTGGAACTCCATTACCTGGTTGCCCTTGGGAAAACTACTTTGGATGACAGGAATTGATCCAACAGGCTTTTGGGCAAGAGTCCAACTCAGTGGGAGGTCACAATTTTTCAAAAGTGAGTTTTCAGTTTTGCGTGTTCATTTATTTATTTTGTAACACCACTGGGGCTTTTCCCAAATTAAATTCTGACTGCATTTCAAATATATTCTGGTAAGGCTATTAGATGTTCTCTTTCATGTACAGCTTCAAATTGGGTTCAGAAACCCAAGGTAAGTGTATTCTGTGTGTCCCAACTCTTAAAGTTAATGACTTCTAATTAGCCCAGCAAGAAGCTAATGACTTGTAATCACTTACCAATTGATTCCGAGTATTTTCTTTGTAAAATTAGTCTGGATGAAACAGGAAGGCTCTGGCTGGTGGGGAAAAGCCAGAGGAGGATCAGGGTTTGAGTTCCTCACAAGGTGAGTTCTGGAAGATATTGAGGGTGATGGGAACCATATTTGTGGTCTTTGACCGATTACGATAGACCTGAGAACGGTGCTGTAAATACAGCTGCGTGTTTTGGAGACTATGTAACCGAAACGCAGGAAGACATTACCTGATGTCATTTCAGTGACCTTACTGTTTATTATTTGCATCAATTCAGCTACAAAAAGTGGAATTTGCACACAAAATTATACATGAGATAATTAATTTTATGAAATACTTCACTAACAAAGGTGTATTTACTTGGCTTGATTAAAGTTGCTCCATAAGAAGAGAGAGAGAACACGTACGAATATGAACCATAAACATTTACTAGGAATCTGTGCTTGGGTCAGGCTCTGGACCGTTCATTAGGCCTGAAAGATGAATAATCCAGTGCCTTTCTCTAGGAGTTCAGAGTTGATAGCTGCATTTACATTGCCCCAGATTAACAAATAATCACCTAGAGGAAGGAACTCTATGACCAAGAAATACTTCACAAGGATATCAAATTTGAAAATGTATGCAAAGTCCTCTCAGGTCCTTCATGCAAAGCATATGTATGTTAATATAACCTCTTAAAATCTGCCAATTACCAGCCACATTAAAGTTCAGGAGGCTGACAAAAAAATCTCAATCTAAGGAAGAGTTGATGGAACAATGGTGTTGGTTGGCCTTATTTGAATTATAAGAGACATTTCAGAGAATATTCTAAAACAGTCACAGCAGCTTTGGTATGAAATAAGGTAACTAGTGTTAAGACTAACGATGCTCCAAAGCATTATGTATTAAAAAGAGTGGCTTATGATTGGGTAAAATTGGTTGTAGTAGAGTGAGAAGCAACTGGAAAAAATTGTCATTATTAGTCCCTATTCTTCAAGATAAGAAAACACACAGAAAGGACTGACATTATGGGACAATTTTCACAGCCATGATGTAAAAAGCTATAATAATAAGGAGAATTTAAAAATAAAATAAAAAGGTGCAATGCTTCAAACACTATCCTTTTTCCCCCCTTTCAAAAATGGTTAAAGAGCAATTCAGGCAGACCTGTAATTTTTTTCCAGCAGAGGAACAAGAAGGTCAGAGTTATCAGCAATACTGGGAACTCATTAAGCCAGGGCCCTCTCTGCCTTTAAACATTGTCAATACCTATTCTCCCCTCAACTCAGCAGCAGAATCACCCACCAACCCATTCAGTTTTACCGGGCACCCCTCTTTTCACTGCCTGCCAAAAAAAAATCTTAACTTAACTACCATGGCAAGTAAAAAAATTAAGTTAGGGGAGTTAAAAAAAAGAGCAAGGCCATTGTCTGTGCAGGTACTTCTAAACTGGCCTGTCGTTTTCCCTAGAAGGGAGCTCTGAACTCAACTGGCAGCCCAAAGTCTTAGGTTCTATTCTCAGACAACCCCTATGATTCTGTGTGACCTCAGCCAAGCACTTCAATCTCGCCAATCTTCTCTCTTCAGAGTGCTTGAGCTTGAGGGTATCTGTGCAGGCATCTGGGTGTGCTACTCAGACACCTGACACCCTAGCCTTGACCTTTTTGGGGAGCATCACTTTTATTTTGTTTGTTTCATTTGGTGGTGTTAGTTGATTTCAGTAATTTTGATATAAATATGTATACGTATATAGGGTGTCCCAGAAAATGTATATACACTTTGAATAATTATTAATTCCAATGGGTTATATCTGAAAAGAAATATCAATTGAGCTTTCAGAAAAAAAGTATGTATACATTTTTGGGGACACTTTGTATATCTATGCATGTATATATGTGAGTGTCTATATATAATATATTATATACACATATATAGTATATTATACATATAAAATTAGGTACCTTATAATAAGCACATTGTTTTTTGTACTTTCACCAAGTACAAAGGACAATTTGAGAACCCTTGGAACAATAGTCAGAAATCTCTGTTTTTAAAGTATTCATGAATCTGTGTGCCCCTAAGGACAGAAATGAAAATGATAATTCAGCATGATAACACGACATATCAGAAAATAAAATAAGCTCATTGATTTCCCTTACAAAACAAAACTGAAACATGGCTGTTGTTGTTTTAGACTGGAAGCTGGCATTCCTTCTGGTTTCTCTTCTCATTCCCAAATGCCATTTCCCCCACTGCTCCCTGTATGAGGATTCTCAGCATCACTAATCCCAAGAGAGGATCTAGTTTTGAAAACACAGAAGAAAGCTCAACCCTCACTGCTAATTGCACCTGTAAAGCAGTATGTTTTCCTTGTAGATAAAATATTGAGAAGGCTCATCAATTGATTCTTCCTCCAACTACACAGTCCTCTGAGTAAAATTCGTAAGAACAGACACTATTATTCCTTGTTAACATGGGTCAAATGTTTACGTCAAGATCCCTAGCTCAGTATAAATGCAAGTAGTGGTCAATCACAGGCATAGAATTTTTCCTCTCTCTGGAAGGGAGTTTTTAAGAATTTTGCATGGTTTCTTGCTTCCCATTACTGAGGGCTCAAATGTCATCAACTGGCCATTCTTAACTTTCCCATCTCATGAAGCACCCCCAAATCTCCTTTTCCATGCTACCATGCTTAGTGTTCATAGGACTTTGATATTTATTTATTACTATTTGGCTAATTGGCTGGCCGGCCCTCCCATTAGTCTGTAAGCTTCATGAAAGCTGAGAGCTTGCCTCCTTGATTCAGCACAATATTTCCAGTGCCTACATTAATGCTTGGCATACACTAGGCTCTCATGAATATTGGATCGGTGAACGGATGACTAAATGAAATGCTTGTTTTCCCTTTGTAAAGAAAAAGACTGCACAGTCATAAAAGGGTGATCAACTGCAAGCCAAGCTCAAGACTTATTTTACATGAAAGTACTCAGTGCTTACCAGACAATATTTATTCCACACTTGAATTTTCAGACCTTTGTATATTAGTCTTCCTAAAATTTTTTGTATAATAGCCATCTTATGTAAGCATGGAGAACATGCAAAAAGAAGTACACAAATAGCAAAGGCCAACGGGAAACAGTATGGTGAAGTAGAGTCACCAAACCCAGGCTGCTCTGCGTGACAACTGACTCAGAGCTGAATTCCTATGAGACTGAATTAGAATCAACTTACCTTTCTAAGAAGCTGCACATTGAGACACACTAACTCTATCTACATTATAAACTCATGAACCATGGCCATTGTAAATTAATCAAAGTAGATTGTACAAATAAAAATTCCTAATCCAGTTCTTCTGAGGTTACCTATGGGCAACCAATCAAGCGACACAAACAAAACAGTAGAAATTATTTATTTCAATAGCTGTTCTAATTGTGTTAAATGCTGTTTCACAATTTGATTTTGAATTCTCATTAACAGCAAAACCTTAAAGAACAAATGGTATATTCTCAGCCATAAAATTAAAAAATAAGTTGTATAACTCCTATAGAACTTTTTTATGGCTAATCTTTTTTGCCATATAAAATATGATAAATTATTATCTGATTTAAAAACATAATTAAAGGAAATGACTGTTTGAAAAGATTTTAATCAAATCATGTTTCAAAAACTCTTAAGACACTTTCCCCTCCTTTTTAAGTGTCAAATCTGTTAAAAGGCAGAACTCTAGATAGCAGTTGCAAACTAGAAAAATTCATTGGCAGACACAATAGACATTCTCACTATATTTAGGATAGAACAAAAACATCTGAACTAATTGTGTATTGTATTAATAGAAACATAGCATATAAAATTTATGTTTTTTAACCACTACACCTTCCCTTGGTCTTTCCCAATCAGACCTACAAAAAAATTAATACTGAAAATCTGACATACCTGTGCTGGAATTCCGTAGGATCACACTGAAGATTTCCTTTTAAGAGAGTGTCCTTGTATAGCTGATGCTTTGGGGAGATAGTAAACCTGTAAAGTTAAATGTCCATTTGTTAAAATCAACAACACAAATTGGGTACTGATTAGAAGAAATCATCATGAAACAACAAAGAGAATTCTTGGTGTATACCCAGTTCAAGCAAACTGGAGGTTTGTAATGAATATTCAGAAATCACAATGTAAAAGCATTGTGAAATGTTTTTAAAATCCAAAGTTGTCTGTCAAAACAATTCTGGAGCCTCTTTTCACTGCATCAAGGAAAAATTTAGTCATTTACCCCAATATGTTTGTTCTTACAGACATACCTCTCGGCCACGGGTATCACCAGAGACATCCTTGAGCCAAGAAAAGTCAATCATAGTATGCCACGATATTGCCCAAAGCCTTTGGCCCTGTGTCATCATTTATTTTCTCTCTACTATGAACTAACAAATGAGAGCCCCTTTCTGTTTGATGGTAAAACCAAAGTGATAAGTTAAAACAGAAGCTTCTTGTGTCTTGGTGCCAGCGTCAGAGCCAGTAAGCAGAGAAGCAAACACTGGCAACAGCAAGACACCAAGGGCATCCTGATGATATTCAAACCCGTGGTTCTAACAGTCTTCGGGGCCACACTCCTACCCTTTTTATAATTTGGTAACACAAGCCATTAATTTTTTCCTTTGACTTAGGCTGGTCAAAGCTGAGTTTCTGCCACTTGTGGCGAAATATTTCTAACAGTACCAGAGTTAGCTAGTTTAACCCGACACTAGTAGGCTCTCGCTGGCTCCTTTGGTGCAGCAGAATTTATCAGCCATCTGAGAACTATGACCTTCTAGTGTTCTTCAAACCTGAATTCCCAACTCAAAAGCAACAGCCATGTGGAAGGGGAACTTGAACAGAAAGAAATGAGTAGACATTGTTATATCCTAAACACATGTACTTTTAGAAACCGTTTACAGCTAATAATGTAGGTCAGAGATACTAAATATCTTGCCTGTGCATACTGACCCTCCCTGGATGCTTTGGCAGCCGTGGCCAATTGACAACAGAACTATTTCACTAGCCCTGGTTGTGCCCTAGGATTCTCCATGAGCAGCCCTTTGGGAAGCTGCTGACAATTAAGTAGAGTTTGCATGGGAAATAAAATCTATTTGCCAGCCCTGGATTAAGTTAGTGATAGTTATCTTAAATAACAAAATCATTATGACCCCTTACCTCTCTTCTGTATAAAGTTATACCCAACTACTAGTTTAAGACTGTAGGCTGCTTTCAGGAAATCTATTGTTCCCATGTGCCACAGTGTGAGTTTCAGCGAGGAGTCACCTTTCCCAGGGCATGAGCATTTTAATCCTTCACTACAAACATTGGATGAAAAGATTTCCTTTTGGTGATAAAGAATCCGAGGCATTCTGAGAGCAAATGGAAAAGTTATTCCAGGAAGGCTTTTCCCATAGTCCCCAAAAGCCCGCCATGTGTTTGGGACTAATCCAACTTTTTCAGAAGACACACCACCCCTATTCCACTCACCAGGCCCACTCTAGACAAAAAGAATTAGAGAGAAAGTCTGACCTGGTTCATTAAGGTATAATACATACAGGCTAAGACTGCACACAGTTCATTTTATAGATCAGAAGTCTGTCTAATCTGATTTCAATGTCTCTCAAAAGTCTATGGACCTAAAAAATTAATACATATTTTTCCTCCTAGTAGATTCTTTCATTTCTCTTAGCCAAGGTAGTGGTGGGAGCAAATCAACCAGCTGTTTCTAAAATCTAAGCTCCTGAATCCTTGCAGCAACTGTCAGGAGCCTGTTCTCTTAAAAACACACACATGCGCGCACACACACACACACACACACACACGCGCATGCATGTAAACTCAAAGTAAGGAGACAATAACAAACTAAGGAAACATATTAATTTTATTTAACACACAACAATGTTTATGCCAAGGGCAGAAATCAGAAAGTGTGCATGGAGGGAAAACCTTGCCTCCTCTTTCCTTAAACTATTCTCATAGTTCTTGGTCTTTTTTCATGATGTCATCAAGAATAATGAAGGGTCTGGGATTTTATCCTAATTAGAAGCTGATAAGTTAGCCTGCTGCAATTTCATGGATTCTGTCAAAAGTCCTGAGACTCATAGGTCAGAGACAAAGGGCCCTATTTTTCAAGAAACAGCAGTAGCCAGAATATCAACATTTTCTTTCTCCACTTCCATAAGCTTATTTCCCAAAGGGCAACTCAAAGAGGGTACAACTCATTGTACCTCCTAGGGGTTGTATTAGAGGGGAGGAACCCTGAGTTTAGGGAACTCAAGTCTTTTATAATGGGCAGTAATCTTGCCTACCCATTTGTTCTAAAAGAATATATTATATATTTTATTATGTTATAATAATAATTATTATTATATTTAGGAAACCTTCCTTTTGCTGTAGTGAGAGATATTATATCTTCCAAGGCTGTGTGCTATAAAAAAAAAAAATCCTTGAAAAAAATAGCACAGAACAGCAGAAGTCAGAGCCACTGCTCACAAGAATGAAAGAGACACACAGAAAAATATATCCCAACAATAAAATTTTCAAATAAAAATAAAATAAAATAAATAACCTAAAGATGTTTCAATACATATTGGACACTGATGCACCTTTGTAACAAATGTGCAAAAAATATGAAAATTAATAGTGTGCGACTCAGAAAACCAGCTTTTTTTTTGATAAATATGTAATTGACTAAAATAATCATTACATATTTATGCCCTCAAATGACAACTTGCTTCAGATTTTATCATCTAAATCTGTAATCAAGTAGTAGTTTAAAAGTACTGGTATCGCTAAATAGAAATAAAATTTGACGCACACTAACCTGCAATATATTTAACCAAGTGACTGAAGTGATTCCAATATTTTGACTGTAAGCTTGTCAGGTCTGTAAACGTCATTCCCCATGCACATGACTCACATAGAAGCTCTACTCACTGTTCTGGCTCAAGCGGTGACCCCCTTCCTAGCTTATTTCTGCTTAAGATGGACCCTCACTCTCACTTTGGACACACATTGGGCCTTGCCTGCTCTGATAACTGCAAGGTTGATCTTTCCTAGGCTAGTGCTTCAAGTGGGGGACCCCAAACAAGAAATGCATTTTTAGGAGCCACCACAGAATTAATATAAATCTTCAGAGTTATAGAGCAACCACTAATCTAACACTTGGTGGGCTTCAGAGTAGATTGAACATCTGGACCACCTAAGCTCCATGCTTTTGTCTATGACGGTGTCTCTTGTTTTCAGGTTCTAAATACTCTACACTCTGGCAGTTTCTTTTGGTTCCTGTGTTCCATATTAGTCTTTTCTTTCCAAAAATAAGTCTAAGGGACCATATACCATGTTATTTTAGTTCAACTGAAGGCCTTTGTAGAGGCTAAGTTGTGCTCCTTTAGTGCATTTAGTGTATGCCTGTATAAGATGTTCAAATGCATCCTCCGTGATGTTCTTTATTTGTATGTTGCACGGTGGGCCTGACTTTAGCTCAGACTCATGTCTCACTTGTCATCAGGCTGGCCTGTGCCTCGTCCTAACCATTCCTTCCTTCTTCACTCACTGCTCCTGGACCTTCACCCTGTCCCCAGTGGCCCATTTCAACCCAGTCTTCCTGGTAAGCATGCTGGCGCCAGTCTCCCACGTGCAAGAAGACCAGCTGCCTCCCCGCAGTTAGGGAGAGTGGCTTCAACGGCATCGTTCACAGTCTAAGAACAGTGTGCGACATGCACTACAACAGCCACCGGTGTTTTTCCTTCGCTTTCTGGCTATCTGGGCAGCAGAGGGTATACGACTGAATGAACCCTGTAAATGTGAAACTGGTTTGTATTTTTCTTCAGTGTAAAGTCATAATTAGTCTGTTTCTTTATACAGTGTAAAATGAACAAGATGAATTAGAGCAGTTGCTTCGAGTAATTATGTAATTAAGATGTGTGTGCACGGCTAAGTGCATTCATAATCTTCAGGAAATTCTTTTCAACTATGACGAGTGCATACATAGTAAGCAATGTTTTAACTTCTAAAATCTCACGAATGTTTATTTTTCCCCTTAACATGCCAATTTAGGCTTTATTGACATATTGGCCTACAATTTTTCCTGTTTATATTTAAAATTTAGTTGGCATAGAAATACTCTAAAAAGGTTTATGATCAAGTCTGAAAATCTGCATTAACTAAAGAGCACTCATTAAAAATTGCCTCAGTGCACTTACTGAAACTAATAGTCAACAGCTTGGATTTTATGTACTTCTCGCTTCTAAGAGCTCGCTATGAATTAAATCTGTATGGCCTGACAATAACATTATCTGAGCATTCAAGATTAATTACATTGCTGTGACTATGCTGCAGAAAGCCAAGTCAAAATGAAGTGCAAAAGTGCACAACAGGCCTATTTGCTTCATAAAACACCTATTTACTGTTTTAAAATCATAGCTTTGTGATTTTTGAAATTAACCATCACTGCATACTAATTCCTCTTACATTACTACATAAAAGTAATCAATCAGAAATGAACAGAGAATTTGTTCATCCAACATTTATAACCCCCATTCAATAATTCATATCTAATGACCCAGAAAATACTCTAACTTGTGTCCTAATTATTTTTGTACATGTTTTATATAACCTCTGGACTCTCTCTTGTTGTCATCAGTCAAAATACTCAATACAGAACATTGGAAATGAATCTACACATATGTGCTGAAGGAAGGGATGGAGGGAAAGGGGAAGAAAGGAAGGAAGTGAGGAAGGGGAGACCGAGGGAGAAAATACAGTCTTTGGGGGTTTTAATTAATTATTTTACACATTTTCAAAAGTTAAAAATAAGCTTAATTGTAACAAGGAAAGGCTATCATGAGAAAGCTTCAATGACCATAACATTATGATTTTTGCAGTGAGATTATTAAAATTATTTCAACCCTTCCTGGTAAAATGTACTTTTAGAAGCTGAGACGATGCTGGTAACTACCTTAGTCTAAAATAAGTTAAGTTAATAAAAATCTTTTCTGGTTTTAACTTTCTAATATTTTGCAAAAGTATTTGACATTTTCTAAATTAAAATATATTTAGATATATCTATATTTCATAAACAAAATAACTAGACCATGTTTTCTCCAAGTATGGAAGTCTCCCATCATTATTTTCAAATACTTTTACTCAGCTTTGACTTAAAAAGAAGCAAAATAAGACCAATACTTTTACTGATGATGATTAAGTTATTTAAAAATAACTAATTTTTCACAAGAAGATGTTTTTATTTTTGACTCCTAAGATTTCAAGTGAAGGAAATATTAAAATATCAAAATAAGGAATATTTTTTTTTCTTCTCTTAGCTCTGAGGCTCTTTTTCTTGTACTTGTAGCTGGCTTTGGAAATGGCTTCTTCTGGTCAGCCTCAAAGTGAGCATCTTTCTGAGAGCTTCAATTCCAGTTTCTTTTATGTTGACTGTGTCTAATCTTAAATTCAAACAGTGATGTCTCCTCAAAGCTCCAAATATCTCCAACTGCCTAATCAACATTACAATTTAAAAACAGTGTTCTTTTCATCTAAAATTGAACTCAAACTCCACTATACTTTTTCTCTCATCTTCCTGTTTGAAAAAGTGGAACCTATACCCCTGGCGGCACATGCTTGAAATAATTCTTAACCCTCTTCATCCTCTCTGCTTGGTGTCAACCACTTTCTTCTCCAAATTCTTCTGGCATCAGAGTTTTCTTGGGAAAGAATTGGAATCACACACTGTGATGGTTTAAGGTATGAAACTGCTCATCCATACATTGCTTTTTGTTTTAAAGATATTAGATGCAGACTCAGCAAGAAGAAGCATGATATTTAAAAGCAAAGCTCAAAGGAATTATAATATGACCTATGACCTTGCATATCAAGTGGTCTTGACTGTTCTGGTAAATATTGAGAAGTATTATATTCAAGAATCAGCAGCAAGATATCACAAAGTCCCTTTGTATCTCCATCAGGATTTGTATGTGTTCCTGATCTGAGGTATAGCAGATACTATGATGTCAGCCATATGTTACACTTTTTTCAGCTCTCTTTTGAGCCTTGCTCATCAGCTGTTGATTGATGATCAATGTATTACAGATGATCATATATTTATCTCTTAACATGAACTATTCTGAATAGTTTCAATTTTCTATGCTTTTGTCATATTTCACGGAGAGCCTAGATTTCTAGGATTCTGGGTGTGGCCAAGTTTCGTGATGTCCTCCAGAGCTAGTACAGTGGAAAATCTGATGTATGGGGTGCTCATCACAAAGCAAACTTATCTGAATTCTTGTTTTCATTAAGTTTTGAAGGAGCCTATTTTATTTTATTCCTGGAGTAAGGAGGGAAAAAAGTCAGTCCTCTTTTCTGAGCATTCTTATGTAACGCAGAGCCCAATGGTGACTTTAAAGACACAAAATACACACTAAGTTTTTTAAAAAATGTTTAGTTCCATGAAATAATGAACACTTTGATTTCCATTCAAAGATAATTCTCCTCTGTCATACAGCTGAGAAAGTGATGATCACTTCCTCCCCTTCTCCCTTCCTCTCTTCCTTTCTCAGTAGCTATTTCTACCCTCCTAAGGTCATTGGGACAGGAGGGATCAAGGGAAGACGGAAAGATAAAGAAAATCCTTATTGAACTGGCCCAGTGGTGAGCTGGTTTTATTCTATGAGTCTGGGCATTGTTTGAAGAGAACACTCTCCTGCTTGAATGTTACTAGGTTTTCCAAAGTCTTCTTCCCCATTTTCTACCCCTCCCTCCATTCATCAGTAGGGATCTCTGACTTGTGGTTCTTCTTTATTCTGGCCACTTAGCCTTTCTGTTGCCTTTCAGATAGCTACACAGAACTGGGGAGGGGGGGGGGGGGCAGGAAAGAAGCAATCAAACCGTCCACAAACAAATCACTTTTCCCACCTTGTCCTACTTATCAGCCAACTCAGCCATTGGGTAGGGAGAGATGGATTGTAGAAAGATTGCAGAAGGACATCCTGAGATGAGACATTGAAGAGCAAGGAGTATAAAGGAAGGTTAGAATGGCCTTCTAAAAGAGTTACTTCCATTCGGCATATAAAAAAGAAACTAAGGTAGTTTAAGATTTACAAACTAAACATCCATTGTATTTCCTAAAATCTCCGAGGGTCTGTGAGTCTATTAAAATAAATTCTAGAATAAATTTTCCTCTGGCAATAGGAAGATTGATTCTGATTTTTTTCCAGGCTGCCTTAAAAAGTAAGAGCAAAGTAAAAAGCCCAAATGTTTTGGTTTTAGCCACACTCACCCATGGCTGTGTAGATCTGACCTAACTTGCTCCCTGGTAGAATCCACCCTCACCTCATTCTACCCATTACATGTCATTTTTAAACTGAAATTGCCTAAGACCTTTCCTTTCACTTCCGAGAAATAGTTTGGAAGATCCCACAAAGGCAAAAAATGTTGGCAGCAAGAATGGAAAAGTGAGCTTTGTCAGGACAAAAGGACAGACCTCACCCCTGACAGTAATCAGACACTCTTCAAAGAAGGTTTCTTAAAGTCTAAGCGTGTACCGGCTGGATGGAAACTCCACACCAACCACTTTCCTTAAAGGCTAAAATTACACCAATTCAAGTTCAGAGCTTCCAGTGGTGTTGATATTGAAGTGTGATATTTAATTCAACAAGATAGAATTTTCCAGTATAATCCAAAGCTATGGCTAATGGGAAATATTTAAAAAGACATTTGGTTATCCAGTTATTGTGACTCAGAGAATACGCTTTTTTCATTTAAAGTGTTTAAGGTATTCAGAAGTAAACTGATGATAAATTATTTGTCTACCAAAAGGGGGGAAAGAAAGACAGAAGAAGACTAGGGAAAGGGAAGAAAGAACTAGAAGAAAACAAAATAGACCTTTAATCTCTTTCTATAATTTTCTCTTTACTTCGTTGTATATGATGAGTAGCCTGACAATGTGCTTATTTATGGCTTTAGCAGAAACTAATACATTAAAGAAAAACAAAAATCAAATTGATTTTTGTCAAACACCAAATGATCAGCTCTTAGGAGAAAAACAAACATAGTCAGACACTAATGGAAGTATGCATGACCTCTGCATCTTGTAAAAATTCAACAAAGCCGGAGGCAGCTGAGCACTCGGTACCCAGCACCAAGATGTCACCAATCAAGGCCACTGGGCAGTGCAAAGCAGGTCTAGACACTTCAGGTCTGGATGCAGACTGCTTATGCTTCCTGTGATGGTAAATATTTGACTACTGCTGTGAAATTAGAATTTATATGCCCTTTTCTCTATCTTCACAATAGCAATTTATTTATATCCATGCCCTACATTCCATCAGTCTATTCAGTCTACACTCATGCAAAGTCAGCCACGTCATCAGAAGATATATTCATTCATCATTTAATAATAATTGCTAATTATTTATTTCATAATGCTCACAGTAAAAAACTAAAGTCCCCATTTTTCACATGGAAAATTTAGAGGCTTAGCTTAGTCAATTAAGTTGCCCAAAAGCATGTAGACAGGTAGAAAACATCAAAGTCAGACACTAAGCATATGTCTTAACTTAATTCAGGGCTCATGCTTAAAACACCATTGCTCTTTATCTTTGACCCCCGCATCGTTGGCTTCTCATGCTCAATGCTTCTCTAGCCCTGCCTGTTGAAGGAAAGTGCTCTCTTAAACCAATACTCAAGCAGTGTTTGCTCCTGAATAATTTGACAACGTCCATTGCCCACCTAGTGAATTGCATTTTGAAAGAAGCTGCTTAAATCTAGAAGGTCAAGCTCTAATGCTATCAAATAAAATTCTATCTGGATGCCTAGGAGTGGATGGGCAGGTGAAATATTGGGGACTGGATTTTCTTTCATGTTACATCATGTGAACAATTTTTAACTCCACTAAAGTGGAAGGAAAGGCCTGCTTCTCCTGTAGTTTCTTTTCTGTTTTGGGACTGTGACTTATTCAAAAATATATACCCTGGGAAGATGATGACAGCAATAAGACACGAGATAGAACCAAAAGTCTCCCTAAATAATTGTTGAACATTGATATTTTTTTAAGTTTAAAATACCTGTTCTTATTCAAGATCCACCTCAAATCCTTTTCAAGAATTATATAGTCATAACATATATGTCTCAGGCCTGGCAATATCTTCTATCAATAAATTTAATTGCCGGCAATCAAATAAGCCATCTTCCTTAAAGCTGCCTGAAAAAAATCCAGTTGTTTTGCTTCAGCCATTTCATTAGCTGATGCCAACAAATGAACAGACATCCTCAGGATTTTTGTAAACTTTATTTGCAACATATATTTTAATTGAGTGATTTTTTCCCCCCCTCATGGCCTAAAAGAATCTAAGGGCTTAACTGTCCTTCTTCATGTAATCCTGACTACGCTCAAAGTCAGAAGTCCTTTCTCTGTGATATGATGCCATCTACCCCTTGTTGCTCAAATCCCCGGGTTTCTAAAATATCCGTGGGACTCCTACCTGCAGCCGCCCTTTGAGGTTAGGCATACTTTTGAGTCATCTGTTTCTAACAGCTCCCCTGTGCTTTTCTCCCACTCTAGTTTCAGTTAAATATCTCCTGGCACTCATTTGACATAACCAAGGTTGCAATAATATGAATGCTGTCTAGAGAGTTTCCATATTTTGCAGCTCCCCTGTGCATTAGCTCCCATCTCTGGGGAACACAGTGGCTCTTAGTCCCGGTCCCCTATGTCACTCATAGCTGACACTCACCACAACTGAGGGAGTCAGGGCTGCCAGGGGAAACTGATCCCACTAGGGTGGAAAAGAGTAACAATAAGGATGTGATGTTGATAATTACACGTAACACATGACATGCTTACCACACGTCAAACCATGTGCCAAGTTCATTTGTTCCTCACAGTGCCCTTAAAAGAATATATTATTTTCCTTAGAAATTTTCAGAAGTGAGGGACTAAAGCACAGGGAAATAAAGTCATTTTCCCAATGCTACACGCAAGCAAACGGCAGACTGCAGGCCTGCGCCCAGGAGCTGCTTCCCTGCGGCATCGCCAGCTGCCGTGGGGGCCGCGTGGGCAACCCTGAGAAGGCAGAGCGCTGGCAGCAAAGCCAGTGAGCATGGATGGGCTTTCCGAATGAACAGTGTTTAGGCTCCAACTTGTTTGAAAAGAGTAAAAATCAGCGTGGAGGAGATATCAAGGATGAATGCTCTCGAGACCATAAATTCATTTTACTCCATCTAGATGCATAAGAATACAGATGGCTGCATAATTGAAGCTGGTCTATGCAAACGATTGGCAAAGTAGCTGAAGCCCTTGGCCTTTGGGAAAATCGCCGACATGGTCCAGATGCTTAGAAGAGGTGGCCCTGACCGAGCCAGGCAGGGTCCCTTAGGTGAACGGTACCATCCTGTGACTCACACCCCCGACACGTAGGCCGTGTGCTGTATTTTTATTTATTAAGCAACCATGAAAGACAAAGCTGCAGAGAACTCCCAGAGCACCAATTAACAATGGAAGGAAGCCCGACTGTCGTTCTGTTCCCATTTCAGTTTTCCCACATGCCCGTCGTCTTCTCAAACTGCAAAATTGCTACTCATCCCCATGTTGACTTGAGCGAAATGTGGTAATCTGTAGGGACGGTTTTCTTTTAGGAGAAATAGCAATGAAGCCTGCTATTTAATTTCTTCCCATTGGTGCACTTGAGTATTTAAATTGCAGAGTTACAAGTAATGAGCACTTAGTACCATTTTCTGTCTGCGTCAGACTGTTCTCTTCCATTATCCAAGAGACGGTATTTCATTTTGAGCTTCTCAAATGAAATCGAGGAGAGAATTGTTACCTGTTTGTCTTTTTTAGTGTCATCCTTCTTTGGCTCTCCCAAGTTTTAGCCCAATCGCTTTTTGATGATTGCATGCATCCTTTAATCGACAAATAGCTCCTTGAAGCCATCTCAGAAATAATGTATCCTGCCTGCTTTTAAAAGAGCTGTCAAAATTAGTAAGTCCACAACATAAGTGTTTTCCCTTTCATGCTCTCTCCGAATCAGCTCCTTCTGCTGTGAAATTCTTTATGGGACAGGAGAGATATGATTAGCACATTTCACTTGTAGTTCAAGGTGTGACTTGCTATTGTCCCAAGGCAATGATTTCTAGTCAGAGGTGGCCCAGCGAAAAAATAATGCCTTAAAAATAAACTTGCTCATGAGCCAGGCTTTGGAGTGTAGGGTTCACCCAACCATCAGTTCTCAACATGACCAAGGATTTACCCTCAGAAATCTCAATTTAGATACAGTGTCTGTTGTTCAACTTCACTGTGCTTTCTCCTCCCTCCTTGTGCTGGGTTAATTGAGACACAAGGCGGTCAAACGGTCTGTTCAGAGTCGTGCCCCGAGTCAGTGCTCACTTTGTAGCAAACAGTGCCCATCTGGCTGGCAGTCTGCTTGCCATTCTGCTCCCTGCCACTTGGGCCTTCCTGAGCTGGTCTTTCGCATGTTTCCAGGAGCAACCAGAGGCAACACACGTCACGTCTGTCCTCTGTAAAGAGCCACTTCCACTCACGTATGCCAGATCTGCTCACACCCAAGGGGCCCAGCCACTCAGCACCACCCGCTTCTCACCTGTCTCTCATGACTTGATATTGCATCGCAGTATTTTTAATAAGAAAAAAGGGAAAACCAAGCATCAATCCTATAGTAACTCACTGTTTCGGGAGCATAAACTGGTTTATAAACATTGAGATGACAAAACAAAAATAGAAATTTCTGAAGGTTTTCTGTTTGTTTGTATAACAGCCAGCAGTCAGGGAAGTACGAAGCCTAGTTGAAAACAATGTTTAAGTAATTTAAACAAAACTGCATAAACCTGTATTTAACACCTGAGAGGGCACTTTTAGATTCAGAGAAAAGAAAAATCTATCAGCCCTCTTTGTAACTTGCCCAAAAAGGAACTGATATTATAGCTTCATTGATTTTTTTTATCACATCCTTTCATATTATTTCAAAGTATATGCCCCAAATGTATATATTTAAAGAATAAGACAAGTACCCATCCAGCCACCATTGTACATTTATCGATTCCTTTGCTATTCCATTATGTTGAATTGACTTATAGTTATGTAAAAATATTAGTATTCTTAAACAACATGTTATTTAGGTTTGTCTGATTTTTACTTTTATAATGATGGAATCATACCACAGGTATATGTACATTTGTGTTCATGTGATTTTCTTTTGTGGTTCAATGTTAACTTTTTGAGACTCATGTTTGTTTAAATATTTGACTCATTTGTTCATTCTGGTCTCAGAAGACAATGAATTGCTTCGAGGTATTGGCTTTCATGCAAATGCAGCTATGAACATATTGGACGTGTCTCCTGGTGCACAGCGGCCCTCGTTGCTTTAGATCACAGTCAAAGGAGTGGCGTTGCTATGTTTTTAGGTAATATGTGTGCTTACCTTGAGCAGGTAAAGCCAAATTATTTTTCCAAAGAATCAGTGATTAATGAGAATCCTAATTTTTTGAACAGCTATAGTCTTAGATTTAAAACATTTCCCAGTAGGTAGGGTGTCAAATAGCAACTAATTGTGATTTCACCTTTATTCCTTGGATTTCTAGCTGAGGTTTAACTTTTTTTTTTTTCCATACATATAGTAGCCACTCATGATTCCTCTTTTGTGAACTGCCTATTTACATTTTTACACTTTTTTATATTGAGTTACTTGTTAATTTCTGTATATATTCAATTTTATATGTTCTGGACACTAACTTTCATTAGTTATCAATATTAAGTGTGGCTGATATCTTTACTTATTTTCTCTTTATTGTTTTATGAAGAACAGAAGTTCTAAATTTTATGGCTCTGTTTCTAGATTCTTTGTTCATTGCATTCATGTATTTGGCTTATGGCTTTTTAATAAAAATTGTATTTGGCAGGGCAAGTCTTCCTGACCTAATCTTCCTCAAGTGTGACTAGCCACCTATGGCCCTTTGCTCTTCATATCTATTTTTAAATCTGCCTATCTAATTTCATGAAAAACTATTTGAGAAATTTTATTAGAAACACCAAGAATCTCTAAATCAGGTATTTTCAACTAGTGTGCCACAAGAATTTTTAAAACATGCAATACCTAATCACTTTTCCCTTAGATTGTCAAATTAAAAAGATGACAACAGCCAACACAACAATAGCTGACTTGTGGTTCAAAAAGTAATGTTTAAAAATTAATGTGAAAAATATATTTTTACCTTTTAAAGAGTAAATAAGATATAATAGAGCATTAACCAAACATTATAGAGTAGAAAAAAATGATAGTTTTAGATGAATACAAAATGTTTTGAAAGCATCCTTACATCAAGTTCAATTTCTTGCAACAAATATTTACTGAAGGCCTTGTATATGCAAGACACAGACCCATTACACAAACTACTTGTTTGGTCATCTCTGCGCAAGGAAAATTAAGAAGATAGTAAGTTTAACTAATTTAAGCCACCAATCTTAGGAACGACCCTCAGCCCTCTCTTTGCTCTATAATAAGTTTTCACCCTGATTTACTGAATAATTGCCTAATTTATCTCACATATGTAGACAAGAATTCGGCAACCTGAAGTGTTTACTATATTCATATTTGAAAGAAAACTCCAACTAGTAACCATTATGTCCTAATTCATCAGTTATGGTCATCACTCAACACTTTCTAGGGAAAAGTCATACAAAGAAAATACTTTTAAGAATTCTTTTATCCAATGAAAACTGTAATATGTTTCAATTCCTATCTAGAACGTGGAAAGACTATGGTAATATTCAGCAAATTCTTGTACAAATAAGAGCCCCCTGAACACATTATAGATCTTCAGTGATGGTTATCTTCCCATTTTCCCTCTCCTTTCCTCCAGGGGTGAGGGGAGAGGGAGGAAGGAGGGTATCTCTCAGAAGAGTAACAATTTGCAGACTCAATTAGATGTTAGGTACTTAAAAGAATATTAAATGTTCTATTTAAGTTCCTTACTTGAGTTACCCAAGTCTCTCATACTTGCCACAACTGCTTAGTAATGCAGAAATATATTTTTACATAAGTGCAAACAATACTGAAGTGTATTTGGTAATTGTGCAAATCATCCAAAGTTGCCACCCAATCTCACTTCTCTCCCTAGAAAAAAATGAAAACAGTATGCTTTGTAAGCTTTAAAATATTTTCTTATGCATTTATATAGACACATGCATAAATAGATAAAAATTAAGACATAGGAAATATATAGTTTTTGTTGTTTCAATATAAATAGAATCATATAATTATCTTTGCAAAATTATTTTCTCAGAATAATAGGTCTTAAAGATGTTTCCATGTTTATATTTTGATCTTTATCATTCAGCTGTCACAGAGGAGTTCCTATAGTTGGAGATATTATCTGACCGTTCATTCGTTGATGAAAATGTATAATATTTACCTCTATCTATGTATATACTTCAGACCATCCTGGAGTGAATATCCTTGTGCATGCCTCCTTTTACAAGATTTAACAAGTACCAGAGAAGATACTTGGAAATTCTATTTTCCCAAAGGGGAAATAATCCCACCAAGACCTCCCCACTTACACATTCTTATATTAGCAGAACCAGAGACTCATGCTCCCAGAAATTGCTTACCTCCTCCCCCAATCTAGAGCACACATTAAAAGTTTCCTGGAGATTCATTTATGTGTTTCTCAGTATGTCCCTCTAGTAAATGCTCATGCCCAAGTTCTCTCTCTTTTCCCATATTCAATCATTTCTATCAGATTCTGCAAGATTCTCCCTCTAGATTAGTCTTGATTTCTAGTAGTCTTAGGTTGCCTGTGTGATACAATTAAAAAATGTATATGGTGGAAAAAAATCCCTTAAATTTGAGTAAGGCAGGTTAGCTGAACCCAGCTTTTCCACGCAACAATTTGTTAAAAAATTAAGATGTTAAAATTCCTGTTAAAGATAAATATATATAAAATATATATAAAAAGATAAATATATATAAAATATATATAAAAAGATATATATAAAATATATGTAAATATTTATATATAAATATTTATATATATAAATATATATATAAAGATAAATATATATTTTTTTCAAGTATTAATTCTTTTGTTGTATATTGTACAACCAGCCACCCATCAACCATTTTAATATTTGTACAGATCCTTTTCTAAAACGCATGGAAATATTTATGTCTTATTTGTCAGCGGAAATGAAATGAGCAATATTTTGCGGCCTACCTTAATTTAGTTAGCTTATTTTGTTGCATGTTGGGGAGATTTTGAAATTTATTATATATTAGAATTGTCTAGATATAGTCTTTCGTTTACTTTTCATTAGCCGTGGTCAGGCAATGATTCCCACATACCGCAGCCGGCTGTGGGCCACCCTCCCCGTAGCTCCGGCGGGCAAGGGCGCGGCGTGGTGTGCGGGCGCTTGGGCAGGGCGATGCGGTGGCCCTGCTGTAGGAGAGCGGAGCGAGGGTTAGAGACGCAGAGGGGCAGGTGGCCTGAAGGAACAGGGACACTCTCATTTTGTTTTGTGTGCGCGGCTTTCATGAATGTATCATTGTAGAAAGAGGAAATTACGCCTAGAAAACATTTAAGGTAAACTGCCTATGTCCTGGACAGAGCGAAAGGCCTGGGCGGGACTTGTTGAGAAGATGAAAAGCAAAGATAAGATTTTAAAGTTTCTAGAGTGACATTTGTGCTTCCTTTTAATGTAACTCTGCAGAGACTGGGCCATGTGGAGACACGGCATATAAATGTACATAATCACTTGGTCAAGAGCTGAATAACCTGTCCTGATCCTTTTGAGCGGGTAAAACTGGAATAAAAGCCATCGTCACCTGAAGACAAGCTCCCAGGAACCACTCCAGTACCGAGGGGGGGCCTGGCTCCCTCGCTTCATCCACCCAGCAGGAGTTAGCACAACCATCCCCAACTGCATTCCACCCCCAGTTCCTCTCGCTCTGCAAAGAACCCACGTCCTGTTCCACGTTGATCCCTTTCAGCCGGACCACGGCACGCTCAGCACCCCGCCTCCCCCCGCGACTGTGACTATGCGACACAGATCTGTCACCTGCGCAATATTAGAGTCCCGACTGGTTGCAGCACTTATGCCAAATGCATGGTTCCCAAGAGAAAGACCGAGAACACATGGTGCATCCGTAGATTCCTCTCTGCTGTGGGACCCGCCGACCCTAGAGGACCAGAGCTCACACCGGTGGCAGACTGAAGGGAGCAACCCTGGAAAAATACCAGGTGTGGGGTTCAAATGCCGTTCCGATGGCAGCAAGGTTTTGCACATACTTTCCAAAGAAACCACCATAGTAGCAGGTTGCCCTCAAGCAGTCCCCTGGGCCCGCTGTGGAATCTCCGTGTCTCTGTCTGTAGCATTTTGTCTGTTATTATCTCTGAGGAGTATATCCTCATGCGTTCCCTTTTTTGACTTGTCATGTCCTGTCTTGGGGAAATTGTCTTGGTCCCTAACTTGGTGTTTCCCCCACATTTACCGCTTTTGTTCGCTGCTGCATTCCTGGCGCTTAGGCCAATGTTTGGTACATAGGAAATGTACCCGTTTACTTTGACTACATCCTATATTGCTTTACCCCTGTCTCAGTCCCCGCAGCTCAGACTGTGCATCCCAAGGTAGCATAAAGGATCTGCACCAACTTTAATCATCACAGGGGAAAAATCTGTTCGTAACAGTCAAGTCAAAAAGAGGAAAAATAACACTTTGGAAAATGCAGAAAAATTGTCAGGAAAAATGGTGAAGGGCCAAATGATGTTTCGCAATTGTTTACAGTGCTCTAGAAGCTGGAGTTTGAGAAGAAAACCATTTTTAAAAATAAGTATTTTATTTATACATTTGACAATTCTAATTATGCACCAGGCCATATTCTAAGCATTGGGTACAGGGGCGAAATGAAAACAATCAAGTATCTTTCATACAGCACATAGTTAAAAGGCAAGAAACTTAACATAGTATTTAAACAAATCATTTCTCATGTTAGTAATTGCTATGATGTGATTCAAACTGGGACACTGGATAAAGGGTTTCTAAGAAATGCTCTGTGGAATTGTTAGTACATGGAAGCATAAATATTCCATACCTTGCAGAAGCAAAATAAGAGTACACGTTCCAACAAATTATAAGTGTGCAAAACATATACAGAAATATTAGCAAGAATTGAAATTGAAACTTATAGGATTCAAATATGTTTGCTTTTCATGGGCACTAGTGTTTCATTTTTCTATAAATTTTCTTAACCATCTTAAGCAACATATAATTAAAATTCCCTGACATACTCTTTATCAATAGAAAAAAGAAGGCATGTGTTGTGTAACGAGGGGTTATTTTTGTTTCTCTCTGTTAATGAGCCCAGAATCAGCTTCCCATGATAGTTATCTATTCATTTCTCTGTGAATGACACGATCTCTCAGAATAACGTTACTTCTTATCTTCCTGGCATTGCAGGAAGAATAAAATCTAAGGAAATAAGACCACACTTTAGCATTTCCCTCACTAAAGGCTTTTTATTAATCAAGACAGTTGCTGTTCTCAAAACAACTGATAAAAATTCAATATGGAAAACTCAGTATGGGAAACTGTCCACCATCGCCCAGGTTTGGGGGTGCCATTCTGCTGGCTTCACTTTGCCTCTGCTGGAGTTGCATTTGCTCTACTTACCTGTTGATCACTCTTACGTTTCCAAAGGATGGAACGCAGCTGACCTGGAGCTCCAGGTTTAGGGGCACCGACCTTCGCACAGTCCACAATTCCTATTAACTTTTGACTCTACAGTCGGCCTTTCATGTCCAAAGACTATTAACCATGGATCAAAAAAGTACTTTCACATACTCAACCTCCGATTCCCAGCCACAGATTTCCAACAAATCAAATGCTGTTCCAAAAATACTTGGCTGAATCTGCACATGGGAAACCTGAGAATAGGAAGCTTCGACTGCATATATTGGTAAAAAATCCACATATAAATGGGCCCGTGCAGTTTAAAGCCACGTTATTCAAGGGTCAAGTGGGAAGGGCATGGCCCCAGCAAATACTATTATTTGTTCCTGGTTGGGCTTCTGCCCCAAATCCTATCTGTTCACCAAACATGCCTTCAACTGGCCAGCAGTGGAAGCCTCAACAGCTGCATTTGTCCTCTCTTTTGAGGCCGAAACCAGAGCTAAAGAATCTAGACTCTTGCTTCTTAGTACCTGAATCAGACCCTGACTTTTCTAAGTTGTCCATAAGGTAAGGGGCCTTAAAAGCAAAGGGGAAAAAAAAAAAAATACAATCTCAAACATTCTTTTGAACTCTTTTGGTGCTACCTGAAGACCTGGGGCTCTCCGAGGGCAGGACTGAAATAGGACTTTGCTGGGTGACCAGAGAGTGTCATCTTAGCCTTTTAGAACATTCCCTGAAGATAGGTCTAAGGGAGAGAAAGTCACGTCAACATTTGTCAGTCTGAAAAGTATTTTCACGATATTTGCATAATAATCTGGGTGTACTTTTTAAAAATATCTTACCTTCCCCCTTTTCTTGAAAAAAAAATAAAGAGATTTTCATAGTTTCTAAGCATATTCTAATTTATTGAGAAATTTTTAGGCTTGAGTAAGGAGAAAGAGTTATAACAATTTGTGAAATATCTGATTGGAAAGGGCACTTAGAGAAAAAATTTAAAATACATAGTAAATAACTTTAAATGAAAATTTAAAAGACTACCTTCATTTTTCCCAGACCATTATATTACTCAGTTGCATAATTTTCATTGGAACATATGAACGTGAACAAGCAGAGGGAAAGCCTGGAACTTCAAAGGTAAGTTATGACTTTGTACTGACAGTTTATAAGAGAAAATTAATTATGTCTCTTTTAAAAAAAATAAAAATGTTTTTGTTGATTTCAGAGAGAGGAGAGAGAGAAACATCAGTGATGAGAGTCATTGATCGGCTGCCTTCTGGGACTGGAGCCCGAAACAAGGGCGTGTGCTCTGACCGAGAATTAAACCTTGACCTCCTGGTTTATGGAGCAACACTCAACCACTGAGCCACACCGGCCAGGCATTTATGCTTCTCTTAATAGAGGGGTAATAAGGGGAAGCGGGTCTCTACAGAAAGAAAAAAGGCTATAAAAAATTTTGTTTACTTGAATAAGGTATTTTAACTCCCAGATGAGGAGCCAGTGACAAGTACCACAAAATCAGGATGACCCAATAAAGAGTTGGGATGAGCTCATTGTACTCAAGAAGGAGAGAAAATCAGCATGAATAATAACTGAAGATTATGGGAAAATGTATTTAATCACACTTAACTTTTTTTTAATTGTGACCTAAATTACCTATTATTCATTTAAATGCACATTATTTAAATGCACTAGGTAGTAATTCTAGTAGACTCTAAGTGTAGCTCTTTTAAGCACTCTTTGTGTTTTAAAAGAATAGAAAAGGGGGATTGGTTTAAATCTCTCAGTTAATCAGGCTTATAAGAAGTTTAGAGGTTAATATGAAGACTTAACCCTGCTACCCCATACACCTGGTAGATGAATATAGAAATTTGAAGCATAATACCCAGAAGATAAAAATTTTTTCAATCCTTCAGTCGTAGTCTACAGAATACACAAAGATTTTTTTTTTAAGTATCAGTATAAACATATCCAAACTTTTTTTTAGATTTTCAGCCCTATCGGTTTTGTCGGCTGGTAACTTTAGAAAATGTCGGGAAGCCCACTTAATATTTGCTGTTAAGATTCTTCATCTTTGAAAGTGAATAATAATATTCTAAGCTCTATGTGGGTTGGGAGGGAAAAGTTGATTGCATTCTTGAACATTCATTAATGGCTTCAGATGCCACAATGTGGTTTTTTTCTTTGCTAGAGCCAGAGAGAAAGAAATATGTCCACTGTAACCTGAAAGGAGATCTAGTATCTCCATTTTATATTTTGAATACTGCTTATTATTTAATTGGTGTCCCCATTTGCTTCCACATATGAACATGTGATATTTCCCCACTTTATAACCACTGTTCCTTTACAGTGTTCCCTTTATTTCTGTAAGTGATGTTCCTACAGGCTGCATCTGGAGTTGTGGTGTTAGAATAGGTCTTTTGTTTTTGTCAGAAACAGCTAAGTAGCAATAACTTAATGCGCCATGTGACACTCCATTTTCTTTAGAAGAATTTATTTCCCCCCAGAAAACATATTCTACGTACCCAACACTAAACCTGTGCTAATTTCCCCAGATTTGACCAGTGGGCATTTCAAGTTGGTTTGTGTTTCCTTTTGACATGATTCCATCACTTTTGGAGAGCGTTTTCTTATCTTCTGGCACAATAAGACGCCCCTGACTCATCTGGTTCTTCCCTTCTCCAGCCCAGGAATCAGAGATTTCTCCAAGGAGCCCTGGTTCCTTTTAGTGGAAGATGGTACTTATAAAGCAATGCCTGAGTGAAAGATATGTTCATTGCGGTTGGGGTATCTATGCTTCCAGGCTTTCTCAAGGCAGAGCTAGGGTATATATGAATTATATTATATATAATTATATTATCTATATCCACTTCTATCTCTATATCTATCTATCTGTCATCTGTCTATCATCTATAACTATAAGTTCTGCCTGATACTTCCATTTCCAGTCCAACATTGCAGAGTCATTCTAGTTTTCTTTTTCCATATTTGTCACTCCTATCTCCAGCAGCAATAAAACTGACTCAGTTATTCTCAAAATATATAATTATTTGGTCATTTCTCTTCACGTGTACCCAAGTCTTATTAAAACCATCGCCACCCTTCCCGCCCCCTCCCCTTCCCCCCTCCAGCGTAGACACACTGCTCAGTCTGCTTGGTTTCTCAGCGCCCTACATCAGCGGCCATCCCGGCACTCTCCCCCGGGGTGCCATCCATGTCACCCGGTCTCCAACACGCCTCCCTGGGCCTCCCCTGCCAGCCGTCATCCCCAACCTGCTTGTGCTCTAATAACCAGAGCGCCAGGATGTGGGGGTTTTTTGCTTCCTCACACATTGTGGACACCCAGGATTGTCATAGACTCTCCCCATTGTGCACCCAGCTGTTAGGCAAGGATTTGAAACTCACTGACATGTTGCAAGTAAGCAAAAGCCGGTTCCTTCTTAGATAATCAATACCCAGACACTAGGTGCTAAATATTCTCTATTTACTTCAGCTCTTTCTCCAAACCAGGGGCTTCCCTAGGCTCCCAGCAATTCATCCTGGCCTTGCTCCCATCGTGCTTAGAGCCCAGCTCATGACTCGATTCTGGACCTATTTATCCCATATCATCACTCCCTGTCTCAGCCAGGCCATGATCTAGCTCTAGATAGTATCCACAACGAGTTCTCACTTCTTTTTAAACGCACAAATGGAAAGAAATGACTTCTGACTTGCCCCGTGGAAAAACTGATTGTAGACTAGCTGGGTGAAGCATGGAAAACCGGAGTAGAGGTCCAGCCTCCCCTGCTCTTTGCTTTCTGCCGTTAAGGAGGTGGGCCGGCTAGAGAAGGCAAACACAGTAGGACGGGCTGCCTGGCGACACATCCGAGGGGCACGGGGCAGGAGGGTTTACACACAGGCCAAGGGCAGGCCCCGGGGGAGCGTGAGCAGCAGCTCGACGCCGGCCCCGCTGCCTCTGTGGCCTGCGTGGGACCAGCCGCCCGGGGCCGGAGGCCGCTTTCTCTCGGCTTCCCTTCCCTTATGGATCCTTCACGGTGAGGTGTTTTATTGACTGTCTGGAGGGGCGGCATAGGAAAGTGTCATAAAAACGGAGGAAATTAAATGAAACATGCCCGGTAGGAGCCGAGCACAAATGCTCCAGTTCCTGTTCTTCATTGCTGTTTTTTCCAGATGTGCAGAATTTTCTCGAAGTGGAAGAAATTTTTAAAAGAACGGTTAGTGCTGTCTAAAAATATAGAATTGGATTCCATGACTATTGTGCTGGAAAGGTGTTTTGCAGAAGGACTTCCTGGAGAAAAAGTCGTCGGAGAAACAGTATTTGGCTTGCCTGGCAATGCAATTTTCTTTCCGCCCTGGGGATCGCGGCTGTTTTATCTGGCTCGCATCCCCTTGCTTCTCAGAGTATTAACCCTCGGAACATATATTGAGAGCCCAGTGCCAAGGTGTCTGTCCAATGTCTCCGCCTCAGCTTCTAGTTGGCCTGCCCTGGCTGCATATTAAAAAAATAAGTTCTATTGCTGTGGGCTATGGGGGAATATTTCTCTTATGGGTAGAACTTAAATGGAAACATGGAAAAGAGTCGCTGGTGTTCTAAAAAGCTTTCCCCCCTACATTTTAAAAGATTAAAGTACAGTTGACATGCAGCATTTTCTCAGCTCCTGGCGTCCAGCAGAGCGGCCGACACCCCATGCCCCATGCAGTGGCCTGCACGGTATCGGAGCCGCTTGGAAACCTCACCTTCCTCACGCCCGCTGCTGCTGACTGGGTTTACCTTCTGGGGGGATCGTTTGCTCAGGGACTTTCTCAATGGTCCCATTTTAAGGCCTTTCCTGACGAGTGATTAAACTTCACTTGGTTTTCACTCCACTTTCTAACTCCACTCACACACTTTTCCTTCCTTATCTGAAAAGGGTGCAAGATCTGATGTGATCTTCAGGACGGGTTAGCTCACAAAGTTTCTTACGCCCTTGACAAGCTTCCCAACTCTCTCTCCCTCATATTTTCTTGATCCTGTCATCTCCCAGTCCAAAGTCTGAAATAAAAGAGCGTGTCGGTGAGCTCTAAGGAGAGGGGAGAGGCGTCCTGTCCTACAGCAGCGAGGCAACTTGTCCAGTTCCCATCTGTTTCCAATGTTCAGTCCATCCACCCATCCACCCATCCATCCATCCATCCATCCATCCATCCATCCATCCATACATCCACCCATCCACCCATCCATCCATCCATCCATCCATCCATCCATCCATCCATCCATCCATCTTCCATCCATCCATCCATCCATCCATCCATCCATCCTCCATCCATCCATCCATCCATCCATCCATCCATCCATCCATCTTCCATCCATCCATCCATCCATCCATCCATCCATCCATCCTCTATCCATCCATCCATCCATCCATCCATCCATCCATCCATCCTCTATCCATCCATCCATCCATCCATCCACCCATCCACCCATCCACCCATCCACCCATCCACCCATCCACCCATCCACCCATCCACCCATCCATCCACCCATCCATCCATCCACCCATCCACCCATCCATCCATCCATCCATCCACCCATCCATCCATCCATCCATCCATCCACCCATCCACCCATCCACCCATCCACCCATCCACCCATCCACCCATCCATCCATCCACCCATCCACCCATCCACCCATCCACCCATCCACCCATCCACCCATCCATCCATCCATCCATCCATCCTCCATCCATCCATCCATCCATCCATCCATCCATCCATCCATCCATCTTCCATCCATCCATCCATCCATCCATCCATCCATCCATCCATCCTCTATCCATCCATCCATCCATCCTCTATCCATCCATCCATCCATCCTCTATCCATCCATCCACCCATCCACCCATCCACCCATCCACCCACCCACCCACCCACCCACCCATCCACCCACCCATCCACCCACCCACCCACCCATCCACCCATCCACCCATCCACCCATCCACCCATCCATCCATCCATCCATCCATCCATCCATCCATCCATCCATCCATCCATCCATCCATCCATCCATCCATTTAACATCTGTCTACTAAGATTAGCCAACCACAAGGTAGAGAATGACATCTTTTAGGCTAAGGCTCTTTTAGATGATCTCTGTCCTCAAAAATTTAGATTCTAGTAGGTAAGAAAAGAGACCTTTAGAATGAAAATAACAGGTCATAGAATAAGCTAAAGGCTGCAAGGGAATACCTGTGAGATGCTAAAATTGAATAGATGAAGGGACAGATGTATGGGAAGCATGAATCAGGAAGTATAATTATTTTATTTTATGAATCAGGGAATTATTTTACAGAGAATGCTCCATTTGATTTGGGACAGGAAAACTGGTTGAACTTCCATGGGGGAGATAGGGTTGGAAGAAGGGAATTTAAACAAGGAAGAATGGTATAAACACAATTGCTGACAAGGAAATGGTAAATGTCCTCGTTTGCTTGGGCCACGTAGGGGAGGCTGCAAACATGCCCCCCACTGTAATGCCCGCCCTAACAGTCAGGCCCTTATTTCTCGTATCTTCCAAGGCCCGCCCTGGACAGTGCCCTACGGAGCCAGCGTTGTCTACTTAAACTGAAGTTAAACCCAACCCATTGACCCTTGAGCCTGAGAATTGTGCATAAGCGATGAAAATATGTATACAAAAGTATCTCCCAAATGAATTTTCAAAACTATAGACTCAGCCTTGGAAAGGCACCGGGACCCTTTACATGGTTTTATAGTTTCTCACTACCCAAACCCCTGCCTAAAACCCCTAGGCACGCTGCACTCGCCACTCCTAGAGAGGGGCCAATCCTCCTTCGGAAAGCCCTTACTATTAAAAGTGTCTTTTCCCCACGGTAAGGGGAAACTATCTTGTGCCCTCCAATGCTTCTCTCTAAGAGGGCTGTTGGGCAATGAGGAAACCCTCTTCTGCTAAAGACAGACTCAATGCCCCTTGCAGAAATTAACGGGATGACACCCAAACAGGATGCTTTCCTACTCCCTGGCCCAGGATTTGGAACATTGGATGGATTATTTTGTGTATTTACTACTAAATTCCAAAGTCCTCAAAAATTCTTTCTAAAAAAAATTTACATTAAGAATGAATCATGAGGAAAGAAAAGCATGCATTCAGTTCTCTTGGCAAAAGAAAATGATGCCTTTATAAACCTCTTTTCTTTATGGCCTGTTCCCTTATGGAACCAAATCGTTTGGGTTTATAGAGCCTTCGTTCCAGAATGTTTACGACATGAGCTTAGACGAGGGCGATACAGTAACTGAGAAGGCAAGAGTGGCAACGGTTATTGCCCTGGCAGGAACCGTTCACCACAGCCTGGCTCAAGAGCCTGTTCTGGGAAAGGAGATAATGTTAGTGAGGACTTTGGGAAAAGCCACTGATTGTCAAAAGTACCGTCGACTCTTTTATTAAACAAAAGAGCAAACCTAAGCTCAGAGACCCAAATCCAAAATGGTTCCAAGTTTTGCTTTGGCCGCAGGAGGATGTCTGCATCTTTAAATAAAATAAAAATAAACATAGCAGTTCTGGATTTCTCAATGCCTTGGCAAGAAAGACATTTGTTTGTTGCCAAGTGTTTAGTCAGGCTGAGTCCACCCACAGAATGTCCCAAATGCTTTGGGTGCTTTTAAGACTGTGCCCCCAGCTGACTAGTGAAAAACTCCTTACTCTAATGTTTTAAAGTAGTTACTAGATACCATATCTACTGGCCTCCTGCAAACCTACTCTCTGTATTTATTTTGAGCATCGGACACTCTCGTTCTGAAACTCTGCCCTCCTTTTGGATGCAAACATACCAAGAGCTAGAATAACCCAGAGCTGCAGTTCAGAGCTAGGGAGTTTGTGAAACTAGTTGGCCAATGACATTTTTAGAAATGTGTACAAAAATCGATAGATATGAAGGCGTCTCTCTCATTAGCATTATATATTAGCTTTTAACATTTAGCTCTACAGACCATTTGGAGTCTGTTTTGAAACATAATGTGAGGTAGGCTCAAAGTCATCTTTCCCAAGTAGTCAGTCCATTTTTTCTAATGTGATTTAACAAATGTTCTATCGTTTCTCATTGATTTTCTTGTGCCAGCTCAATGACGTACCAAATTCTCATCTATAAAAGGATTTGCTGAATACCCTCTTCTATTTAATTGGCCTACTTATCTGTCTCTGTGCTAATGCTATACGCTTTTAGTTAACATACCTCTGTAATGTCTTACTACAATGGTCTGGGGTTCTTTGTTTTCAGCCTTGTCTTACCTAGTTGTGAGTTGTTGATCTACAATATGTTTTTTTTTTTTAGAATCGTTTTTTTAAATTCCCCACTAAAATCTTGCTGGAATTTTTATTGGGAATATTGGATAATCAATGTCTACATTAATTTGGAGAGAATTGACACAAAATCCCTCTGTTTTGGTATTTGAAGTTCTTTAATAAAGCTTTAAAAGCATGTATACGTGTGTGTATGTATTTATGAAACTCTTATGTTGTCTCTGTTAAGCTAAATTCAAGATATTTGGATAAACAGTGTTTGATTTTCTATTACATTTTAATTTGTTATTACTGATGTAGAGATGCTATGAATTTTATGTTGATTTAATTCTTGAAAACTTGCCAAATTCTTATTAGCATAAGTAATTTTCTGTGGAGATTTTGTTGTGTTTTCTATGCAAGTGCAGAGCATCATCTAACAATAGTTTTTATCTCTTCACTTCTATGCTGATCTCTTGTGGTCGTTTTAAGTGACATATTAGGCCAAATGTATTTAATTGATATTTTCAGAGCATTACGCTTTAAAACTGCAAGATATACACTTTTCTCAAGTGCACGTGGAACATTTTTCAAGACAGACCACATGGAGGGCCTTAAAACAAGCCTCAATAAGTTTAGGAAGACTGAAATCATTTCAAGCATCTTCTCTGACCACATTGGTCATTTTTATTAAGTTATATTTTTAATCAGAACCTCCAGCTTTATCTGATCTCTTTCACTCTTGATTCAAATATTACTTTCTGATCTATTTATTTGAAGTTGTAACTCCCACATTATAACCTACCAATACACTAAAATATACACAATTATTTATGTTCTACTTCTTCTGGGGTTTTTTGTCTATTTTCTTCTCCACTGCATCATGGTGCCTAGGAGGGTGCCTGGCACAGAGTGGATGACAAATATTTGTTGAGTGAATAAATGCTGCACAAAAGAAGTGCTAGGGGAAGAGCCTTTCTTATTCCTTAAATTAAAGGAAGTATATTTAAAACATGAAGATTTTTAGAAAACATAGCTTTTTTATCTTAAAAATATTTTCTTATAGTCCTAAATTCTAGTATGTTTATAATTAATAAAAGTTTAACTTTATCAGATGATATTTCTGCAGATATTACAAAAGAGGAAGCATAAAATAGGTGCTACGAACCCAGACTCCGGAGTCAGATCGCCTGTATCTGAACCATAGCTTTGCTGCTTATTAGATGAATAAACCTTAATTGGCCTAATTAACCTCTCTGTGCTTCAGTTTTCTCATCTTTAAAATGTGGACAACAATACTACCTCCCTCACAAATGTATATACACACATATATATGTTATACGCATAGAACATACATAAACTTTTATCTATGCTGTTAATAAAGAAAAGAAAAAGCTAAAGAAAGCAAACTCTTACAATATTCCCTATTAATTAGTATCAATAAATAGGTATTTGTACTTTGTTTTCCATTTCAAATTTGGATTTTACCTTATTTCCTTCCCCTTCCCCCAGGGATTCATTCATATGACCATTATGCATTGGGTTCTAGCTTAACAGTGATCTCCATCAATAAACAGTTGGAACAGCAGTCGTATCGGTGAATTGGATTCTTCCTAATGCATGGCAGCATTTCATTGGTCTTCTTGCTTTGATCTAAGACAACTCAGGATAAATATATAATTCAGAATACTCTCTAGCAAGCTTTTATCCCAGGCTAACTTGCTAACTAGCAGTTTTTTCATCCCGTGGCCGCATACACCATTCCTTGCTACTTTGAGGTAAATGTAATGACGTCCACAAACTTAAGTTTCATAGTTGAAAGATGCTATCAATAGCTAAGAAGGTGAAATAGTAACTCTCAATCGCTTCTAGAAAATTCATATTCCCTTTGGTTTAGGATTATCTGAAGATTTTGGGAACAGTGACATTCTGCAGTTATCATAGCCAAACGCATTAAAAGTCCTCAGGAAATTTAAGCAGGTCAGCAAATTAAAAAGTTAGTGCAACAGAACACTAAGAATTTTTCAGATCTAAGTAAGATACATTCTTTATTTTTAGTAAACTTCATGTAATTTTTCTGAATATTCAAAACTGATGGAACTGAGAACTAATCCATTTTACGTAAACTCGGACTTCAATTTCAAGTCATATATTTTTGGTTTTGATGGTAGGAGATTGTAACAGTCAGCCCAGAAGATGACCCCTAATGGTTCCCACCTACTGGCGGTCATGCCTTAATGTAATTCCTCTCATTCAGTGTGGGTAGGACCTGTGACCTCCTTCTAACCATTAAGATATGGCAAAGGTGACAGATGTCACTTCCATGGTTATGTCATATAGGACTAGTTTTGCAGACTGGACTAGAGTTCATCTTTGTGGCCTTGATGAAGTAAGTGGTTATGTTGGAGAAGCCCTTGTGGCAAGGAACTGGAGCCAGGATCTAAGCTCCTAGGACCTGAGAGCAGCCTCCAGCTGACAGTCAGTGAAAAGCCGAGGAATGCCGAGCTGTCATATAGACTCGAGAAGATGAATGATGTCAACAATCAGAGTGGCCTTGGGTAGAAGCCACTTAAGGTAAATCCATTTAGAAGAGACTGATATTACAGTAAACATTGGGGGGGGGGGTGCAGTTGGGAAAGACTTTACTGAGACTTTGTTAAGTTCAGTAAATTTTAAATTATAAAATAAATTTAAAAATAATTATAAAATAAGGTTATAATTATATTAGTTCTAAGAATAAAAATTAAATGCTAGTTGATGGATGGGACTTCTATTTTTTCCTCATAATATTATATTATAAAGGTATAGGATTTCCTAGTTCATGTCTGAATTAAAAGCAAAATTAAAACATTTATCATGTCTTAAAGAATTCTTAAGCTTCAGCAAATTTTCCCAGGATCTTTCTCAAGTTTTTTATGGTTAAGTTATTCTGTTTTACTTACCTATTATTCATCAACTTCTTCCTTTCCTTTCCTCAGCTATTAGTTGATCTAGCTAATAGACTTGCATTCCTCATTGAGTTTGTTATATGATCTGAACAGTTATTTCATATTACTTTTATTGACTGAATGAAATATTGCATCTTTTACAATATCCATCCTTTTATTTTGCAAAAGTTTTAATGTTATTTTTCCATTGTCTAGTGTTGAATATCTAATAATTTGCTGAACCACTCCCTGTCTCATGGCAAAGACAGGTTGTAATATTAAACCTCAAATGTGAAATCTGCAAGAGGAAGGAATTTGTCTGCTTTGTCTATAACACTTCCTTCCAAGATCTTAATGCAAAAACCTCAATTTCTACTGTGAAATCTGCTGTACCTCTATTTCTAGATTCATTTGGCCCACTATTTCCTCTTTTTAAAATCATCTCTAACAAGATAATTCTAGTCCCCTGGAAAAACATACATATGTAAGCCCATGCACTAGACTTTCCTGCAGGAGCACTCACAGCTGGGGAAGGATTACCCGGTACCTCAGTACAGTTTCAACCTCTAAAAAAAAAAAGCTTCAACACTTTCTTTTCAAGTACTAACTAATAAAACCAACAAATGCATGCATCTATTTGTTGTCTCCTGATGGTTATAGTTCAGATTTATCATAAATATAACTCTTATTCAAAAAGAAATCAATGTAATGTGTGTTGACTATAACGTTACTCATGTTTCCTCTGCAATCTTCCTCTTGGTCTCATTTCCACATTTGTTACCGTCTAGTATATTCTAATATGACCCAATGCCTGACACAAAATAGCTTCTTAATAAATGGTTGATGAGTAGAATTGCCGAATATTCCCAAGCAAGAAACCTCATAATAATTTTCATGTGTTAAAATACAGAATGATTTGTACATGTTAGTTGCAATAAACTTCTTGCCACCTTAGATAAATGCAAATTTAGGTGTAAGACAAATGTCACTGAAGAGGACTCCACGGAAAGCTGCGCACGTTACACTATGTGTTGAAGCAGGTCAATGTGACATAACTCCACAGGAAGTGAGGCATCTACATAGAATGAAAGCACTGTTTTTGTATATGAACATGAATAGACATGATTTGCTAATGGTTAACTATGAGCCATGACAAGGCAAACTTGATTACAACTTAAACTATCTGCCTCTGGCTCTGGGAAGAATCAAAGGCTCCCTAGTAGAGAGACTTACGGTGTGTACATATAGTTCATTAGTTTCCCTGATTAGAACACAGCGAGGCCCAAATCAGAATGTGAATTCCTGTGGAGACCAAATTATCTTACCTTATACTCTGGCCAACTCTTAACTCCAAACAGCTACTCTGAGTTGTCGGTCTCAAAATGATCTGAGTGAGAAGAGGGTGCAGTGTTAAATTAAACCTGTCGTTACAAGGGGAGAAACAGTCACAGCTGTAACAGCTGTGACTCTGGGCCCTGAAGACCTTCCCTGCAATTACAGCTAATCAGGAGAACAAAACAAAACATTAAATAATCTTTCAAGTAAGGTACTAGGGTGGGAGTTTTTTCTTTGTTACAGGGGAGCTGAAAATACAGCCACCAGAGCAAAGTGGCATTGTTATTAAAATCTAATTCTAACTCATTAGATTTACTGTTAGAGTAAGTAAAATAGATTCAGTTGTCATATGCAAAGTGAAAATGCCAGCTACGTAATTGCCAATAAGACAAAATAACGAATTATAGGATTGGATCCCAAGACCAATTTCTACAAATAACTTCAATCCAGGAAGAGAGTGAAAGTATAATGAGCCATCTTCTTTTTTGCATCCATGTAACGTAGCAATAATGATGGAATGTTTTTTTCCTTTGTTTTTGTTATTGCTGTTGTTGTTTTGTTTTTAGTTCAAATGCAAATGGATTTTTCTCATCAGTTAATCTGAAATGTTACATTCTGGTTATTTTATTAAGAAAGAAGAATATTCCTTGTTGCCATTGTAAATTTAATATGTTATAAATTTGGTGTCTCTAAGCCAAGGAAAAAAGCAATCATCTGACCAAGTATTTGTCAGTCTTAAACTATTGCTATTAAATCCTTTTTTGGAATATAGACAGGGACATTAAAGATTATTAAACTTTCTGGCAAATATGAAGCAACATAGACTAACTCAATTCAAGAAAGTTTGATTATGAAATATCAGAAAGGCAGATGAAAAAATATAATAAAATTTTAAATAAAATTTATAAAATTTAAAATGTTATAATAAAAAGTCAATAAAATACTCATAAAAATTTAAAGCTTTACCTTTATATCACCAATATTTACATATTATATTTTGATAATAAATTTTTACTATAGAATAAAATATCTGATGATTTATTGAATTATTTTCTACATTAATGTTTTGTTATAAGTGGGCATGGGCTAAAATTTCAATCATTCCAGTTAAGAAATGAGTTTTCATTGAAGTTAGCAAATACATCCCAGTCCTAATAAGGTCTATTATCACTGTCTTAGGGTCCAAGATCACACATTCTTTTTAGTTTTTAATGTCCCTTTAGTCTCTTATCTAGAATGGGGAATCATTCTTTCTTTGTCCTTCATAGCTGTGATAGTTTGAAAAGTGTGGGCCAGTTATTTTGTAGACTGGCCTTCAGTTGGGTGTATCTGATGTTTCCTCATGATTGAATTCAGTTCATGCATTTTTAGGATGGGTATTAAGATAAGTGATGCTGTATTCTTCTTAGTTCCTCATATTGGGAGGCACACGAAAGGAAACATTTGAAAAAATTTAATAACCATTCTGCCATTTAATGAATAGGTTTTTCTATTAACATAAGTTTCCATAATTTTTTTATATTTATAATCATATGATATAATTGCTTATCCTGTTTCCTTTTCTAACATTATAGCATTTTTATGTCTCTGTATAACTTCATAATTTTCATTTATTAATCACATAATATGCAACTAAGTTGAGAAGCTATTTAACCAGTTGCCTTTATTATTGGGTGTTCAGGTTGTTTCAAATGCTTCACTATACTTTTTATTAAGTGAATGAAAACCATATATATATGTTGGTGGAGCTACTAGATTCAGCTGGACAAAAAATCATGACAAAACTTTATGCTAATGTAAACGAAGTTCTTCTGTATTCTCAGGTCTCCAGCAACAGTCCATCTACTCTCAACAACAGATTTACAAATGGAAGCTTTGCAGCAAGCAAGACCTGGCAGGGAATAAAGGTGGGGCCAACATGCATTCATTCTCACTCCTAGAAAAGAATTTTCAATGTAGGCCTTGTTGACAATGACTCAGTCATGTCGATTTTGTTGATGGACTATAAAATGCTTTTGTATGTCAATGTGCTTAGGGGGGAAAGTAATTTATATTGGTCTAAATGTGCTTAAAATTACTTTTTAAGGAACCAACTTATTATGAAATATTTAGATGTGTATCTAGGAATTTTACTCATCCTTTCTCCAACTTTGCACTAGAAAAACGTATCTAAGAGAACTTTCTGCGTACTCACACGCATGGAGACAGAACAATGTCTTACATGAGGCAGCTGTTGTGACTATACCCAAACACTGTCAAGTGATCAGAATTAGCATGTTGATGTCCTGTAGGGAAGCCTTACAGAACCTCGATACAATATAAGATGCTCCAGCATTGCCAGCATTGGACCATTTGGAATATCTCAGAAATTAAACCTTGAATCATGATGCCAAGCAGCCTAATGCAATGCCAGACTTCCAGGACAGAAAGATGGAAGGAAGAAGAAAAAAGGAAGGGAGGTGGAGGACATTGGTGATCTCTCTTTGGATAACTAGTTGCCTACGTTGACAGCAATTAATTGTGACTGCATTTCTAAAACGTTTCCAACCACCAAGCCTAATAAAGAGCCTATCAGAGAATCAGCTGCTGAGTGGGAAGGAAAGAATTAGTGTGGCTCTCGCTGGTTACATCACTGCTTAAATTGACTCCCCCCTGTATCTAGTCAACTCATCATTATCTGCTCTAATAGGCCTCGGAGGGAGGAGTGGGAATGGGTAGCTGCAACACAGATAATACGGAATAGCAAATAGTGCAAAGTATTTTGTTAGGCTTTTGCATATATCATATGCTCACGAAGGAAGTATGTTTATCTTTCTAATTATGTTTCGCTTAGACTAATTTTTTTAAAAACTCCCATGCCAATGAAAAAGCTGTTTCCAATTATACAGATAGCAGAGGAAAGCAGCCTAGGTTTTAAAATTTTTGAGATAAAACTTATGAGTTTGGTAAACTACAAACTTGAAACATGACATATTTTTCTGAAAATGTGGCCTGTCCACTCACTGTTCTTGTGCCTGAGTTCAGGACTTCATTACCTCTTAACCAAACTCTCTCTCTCCAGTCTCACTTCTCTTCAGTAGCCAGAGAGCACAATGGCTGTGTGTGGGAGGTGAGGAGGAGGTGCTGAGCTGCCACCATTGTCCTGACTCACCCATAGTGCAGGAGCTGGATGTGGGCTGTCCCTTCCACATCATCACGAATCTCTCAAGGATTCATACTCTGTATCAGAAAGCTTCAGAGTATTTTAACCAACAGAAAGAATGAGTCCAGATGGTACAGTGCAGATGGCAAATTTTCTCTCTGGCAATCTACAGGTAGATAGGTCCAGGTAACTGCCATGCCAAAGGATGGCCTTCTGAACAGCAACAAGACCAGACAACCCTGCTGCTCAATATGGGTGAACTGTGGTGCTCAGTCCACCTGTGGTTGATTTTCTGAGGCCTTGCCTTAACATCCTGCAGCTGGAGACCAGCCATGTTTGATTCTCTGCACCCGCTCTAGTCGTCTGCATGCGGCCAACCGCCCACCGAGCTTCCCCATCCACACCACTACAGCCACCCATTTCTGAGTTCAAACACCCCTACAGCATCTTTACAATCACCCATTCCTGTGGGCAAGCACCCTCTCTGGCCCTGCCCTCCTCCAAAACAACAACCCATCCAAGTTTCCTCTGCCACGATACATCGTCTCAGCCAAAGTGAGTATTGCTATGTGCTCCTCCTCTTTTCCAGTTTAAAGTTTTAGAATAAACTGTATTCCCTGCTTTATTTAGGTTCTGCTGTCAAGTCTCAAGATTCACGTCTTCTTTCAATAAAATATGCCTTTTGCAAAGGAAACTGTTTTGACTTTCAAAAGTATTGATGGGGGGTGGCAGTGGGTGAGCTTCAAATACGTTTTAAAAGAAAAAGAAAACACCAACTTTTTATTTTTTTCTCTGTCACTGGTACAGAATCTAAACCCTTACCTGGTAGGCAATGGTGAGCTCTGTTCGTCCAGGAGACAGGAGGTCACGCACAAGGAAGTTTAGAAAAGAAAAGCGTGGATTTAAATGTTTAATCTATGATTTAGGCAGAGGGATTGTTTGAAGGCAGCTCTCTTCATGTTATTCTCCTGCTCAAAGCCCTTGAGTGACTCCCAGCATCATAGCATTAAGCCTATATGTCTTATGGCTCGGGTGACGCTTAAAAAAAAAAAGGCAGACCAAGTAGACATAAGAGTTGACAACGTGCGGACCCTTTGGCAATAATTCTCTGCCCCTGGTAGCAATAGTTTCCCCGCCATTGCAACAATCTTTATGTGTGTAGTCAGAACTTAGCACAGGATCATGCTGGAAGTCTGAGCCCGAGCATTTCCCTCAGGTAAAGCTACTGCACACGAGCCAGGGCCGAGTCCAGGTTCAGAGATGGGAAGCAGCAGAGGAGAGGAGAGGAGAGAGGGTAGAAGGGCTGCCAAAGTAAAGGTTGGCTCGTGTGGGCTGTCTGCTCTATCCCGTTCCCATCCATAAAACCCTGGACCCGTTTATTTGGGGAAATTAATCTTTCCTTTAGCACACATCATATCTTGCAAAATAAATGGCTTATATAAAAACGTCTATAGAAAAGTCACCATGGTGTACATTATAAGTGCATATATATTATATAAGGCATAAGGAGAGAAATAAAACCTGGTTCATATTTTTTCCCTTGGGCAGATTCCAACATCTATCCCGCCAAGCACTAGCCCGTTTGCTCTCGGCTTAGTTTCACTCCTTTTGGAAGCTGTGAAATTTGTGTGGCTGAGGTTTAGAGAAGTCCTCAGGTGGTCATGTGCTAAAGCCCTTTACGTACCATTATTCTACATCAGTTAGCTTTTCCTATGGGTTCTCTTTAATTAAGTGAGAAACCATCCTTAGCATGAAGTGGGGAAGACCATCAATGGAACCTGCTCACCTTGAAAGACACTGTGCTGTAGGTTAAGGATATAAACCCTGGGCTAGGTTGCCTGGGTTCAAATCTCAACTCTGCCACTTACTAACTAGGCAAAATTGCCTCTAGATTATCCTAGATAGTTTAGGATAGTTTAGGATTTAACTTAGATAATGCTGCATTAGTCTGCTCAGGCTGCTGTAAGAGAATACCAGTGACTATGTGGCTTAAACAACAGACCCTTATTTTCTCACGATTCCGGAGGCTGGAAGTCCAAGGTCAGTGTGCTGGCATAGTTGGTTTCTGATGAGGCCTTTCTTCCCGGCTCCCGAGAGCAACCTTCTCGCTGTGATCTCAGGTGGCCATTGCTCGGTGCACACACACTCGTGTGCCTTCCTCTTCTTGCAAGGACACCATCTTATTGAATTAGGGCTCTACCCTTATGACCCAACTTAACTTTAATTACTTCCTTAAAGGCCCTACCTCCAAACACAGTCACACTGGGGGCTAGGGCTTCAACATATGAATCTGAGAAGACTCAATTCAGTCCATAGCATGTACGTAAACAATGCCTGGCACATAGTAACTTCACAATAAATACTGTTGTTATTTTGTGATATAGTTTTACTTCTCTTTCCAATGTGTATATGAGTCTTAGTTTCAACTTTTACCATTTTAGCTGTGAAAATTCCGATTTATAAGTAGAGGCAAATTTGCATGAGCCAAACCCAATGAATGAATCTATTTAAAATGACAGTGTGTGTAGTTTTCTTTCATGGGATGACTTAAGTGCAGACATATGCACCTCACCCATGAATTTATGAGATGCATCTTAAAAGATCTGTGACCGTAATCTTGTACAGTCTGGCACTGCTCAATGTCAGCACATGACGACCTATGGGTCACATCCAGTCTGTGGTTAGCTTTTGTACAGCATGTGAGCTAAGAATTCTTCTTACATTTTTAAAGTGTGGCAAGACAAACAGACACACACAAAAGAAGGTGTGACTGAGACCTTATGTGGCTCACAAAGCCAAAAATATGTCCTCCCTGACCCTTTACTGAATGGCTGACCTCTGCTCTATGGTAGGAGTTTAAAACAAGCCCTTCAAATATGCCCACTCTTATAATGTGAACACCTCAGTGTTCCTCTGACCTGAGTATAGTTTTATTTGTTACCCCCAACATCTTCTACCTTATTTGTGTTGGAGAGAAGTAGTTCTATAGTGTCTAGCAGGCCTCACCAACTTCTAGGGAATATACTGAGGACAATTTCAATTTTTCCTGGTTGCTGTGACCCAGTGACGGCCTAAGAAGGGAGTAAGAATCACGGTGACTTTTCCTATCTGACATCTCTAATGGCCAGGCTGGACCTGTTATTTCTTGCTACTGTTGGTCTGTCCATCTTTTTAAAAAAATATATCTTTATTGATTTCAGAGAGAGGAAGGGAGAGGCAGAGAGAGAGAAACATCAATGCTGAGAGAATCATTGATCGGCTGCCTCCTGCAGGCCCCCAACTGGGGATCAAGCCCACAACCCAGCCATGTGCCCCGACCAGGAATCGAACCACGATCTTGTGGATCCTAGGTCGATGCTCAACTGCTGAGCCACGCCGGCAGAGCTGGTCTGTCCATCTCTGAAATCTTTTCCTCTTCTCTGGATTCCAACCTGCCATGGGCTGGGGAAAGAAGGGGAAAAAAGAAATCACTATTAAAGAATACATTCTATCCATCAAGCACTATTAGATTCTTTTAGTACCTTAGCTTCTTTAATTCTTATAATATAATGTTATAGTTAAATGTCATTATTTCACTTTACAGATAAAGAGAATGAACCTTGGGAGGGTTAATCTACTTGACCTCAAGCCCAAGTCCTTCTGGCTCCAAAATTCAAGGCTTTTCATCAAAGGGACCAAAATACCTGGCCGACTTGAACTGTAAGTAACAGAAGGGTACATGGACAAAATAATGCTTTTGTAAATAAAGGGCCCGGGGTTGAAGTCCTGAGACATCTGTTCTGTCATCTTCTCAGTTCTTAGCTATGTTCCAGGTAGTTCAGTTATCTGACAAACAACTTCCAAATTCATGGGGTGTTCTGATAACACTGTCCTTGTTCAACTGTATCCTTGGATGCCACTCATTCAATGCACTCGTTCAAAGGTACATATTTGGAAAGCATGTATACGTATGATTCTAGAGAAGGCCCAGAAATGAGTATGGTTATGGCATTATGGCCCATATAGAGTGTTATGCACATAACACTCTCTACAAAGGTAGGTATGTATGTGAATATACACATGTACACACATGGGTTATTCGGGTATGCACACTGTATACACAGCCAGAGCATTTCTGTTGCTTCTGGTTTTTTGTTTTTGTTTGTTGTTGGGGGTTTTTTGGTTAATCTTCACCCAAGGACATTTTCCCATTGATTCTTAGAGTGGAAAGGAGGGAGGGAGGGAGAGAGAGAGAGAGAGAGAGAGGGAGAGAGAAACATCGATGTTAGGGACATACATTAGAGACATACATTGATTGGTTGCCTATTGCAAGCACCACGACCAGGACCAAGGATCAAACCTGCAACCCAAGTACATGCCCTTAACCAGGAATTGAGCCCGGTACCCTTCTGTGTGCAGTCTGGCACTCTAACCACTGAGCAATACTGGCCAGGGCTGTTGTTTCTGTTTTACTCTCCCAGCCTTTCCCCTGAGGCAGGTTTTAAGTTAAACTCCTGGACTACATCTGACTTCCAAGCCTCTTCTAGTCATCTAAGTCACATAGGACCTTGTGCAGAACTCTGCGTGTCTGAAACACACAGGAGGGGGTGGCTCCAGAGAGGTGGACAGGCTTCAAGGCTGTGGGTACCCTAAAGAAAAATGAACTCCAGGGGCTGTCTCTCCCAGCCCCCCACGAGTTCCTAAGCGTAATGAATCATTATGAAGACACATGCTCACTAGGAAGCAGGCACCCAAAGCATAGGACTTAATAAATTATTTGGGGTTTTTTAAAAAATTACCTAATACCATACTCCCTAGTTGGTTATTTTAATTTTTATATCATTATTACATCGATGCTATTATGACTGCATTTGCACAATAACAAATATTTGAAAAAAGAAAGAGCAACATCTGTACCAAACCAAATAAACCAGAGATTCAGCTTCAGGCTAAGTCTGACCCTCTCCCCAGGGCAGGGGAAACCTCCGGGCTTTATGGAATAGAGATACAAGCAACAATAATGGGGCACTAAATTATTCTCTGCAGGGTTTTCAAAACGGCTCACCACTGACAGTGTGTGAAAGGATATTGAGTGAGATGGGAATTTGCTTTAGCTCTCTTTGTGTATTTCTTTCCCCTGGGGAGAAGGCAGGCCTCACTGCTCCTCTTTTCATGGGGAAGGATTGGATTCCAGATGGAAAACAGAAAACATGGTTAAAGATACTCCTTCCTGGACTTGGGGTTCCAAACACCTGACTGCCTTTACAGCGCTTTGCTGGGGTAAATGAGCGGGGTATGGTCCAAGCAGCTAACAAGAAAGAGAAGATTCTCTTCTAAAACGATATAGAAACCGATGGATTCCCCAAACAGCAGGGACCTCTGCCTCACCAGAGGGCGTGGCCCCAGAGAGGTGGACAGGCCTCAAGGCTGTGGGTGCCCTAAAGAAAGATGAACTCTAGGGACTGTGTCTCCCAGTTCCCCAAGGGCTCCTAAGCAGGCTGCGCGCCATGTCCCCCAGTTAGGGACTAAGAGGACTGAGGATATCACCATGACAACCTAAAGGTAAGAGAGTCCTTTCCTCATTTTCTAGATACGACAAGAAATTCTCATATTCTTGTACAACCCAGAGAAAGAGAGGGTCCCCCAGTAATAACTGAGATGGAGTTTCAAAAACAAAATATTTTGATTTAAAAACAATAAAGGACTCAAGTTTCATACAAGGACATCACCAGGGAGAGCTCGCTCCACATATTCACACCAAAGGGCTATTCCAACCTCCGATGGGTCGGTGCTGCTGTGAACCAGGGTCCCCAGGACTGACGTCAGAGAAGCCGCTGCTGACTGGTCCCCACTCTGCAATGAGCTCCTCTGCCCGGCACAGCATCACACCCATCTCCTCTGCGTCCTCCAGCTCCCCTGCTGCTACTTCCATACGACTAGAAAGCGGGCCCTTTGCTATCATTACCAGCCCTGAGCTCTAAATTCACACACACAATGCTCTGACTTTCCCCATCTATTAAATAACATGCAAACAAAAGCACTGCTGACTCCATCCCATGGCACAGCAGCGAAGCCTGGGGCAGAATTCTGAGAGACAGACTCTGCCTTCTCCGTCCTTGGCACTGTTTTCAGGGCCCCTCTTCTTGCTTCCCTGTCCCTCAAGGACCTTAACACTGCCCCAGGCTCCCTTTCCCGGCAACCACTCACTCCCAAGTTTTCTCTGCTCTTGGCTTCTCAGGACAGCTTACTTGGCTGACTGATTCCTGCAGGGCTTCGCTGTAGCACAGGAAGGAAACAGGCGGGAAACAGGGAAGAGTCAAGAATCCTAAGGCGCCAAATGCCGCAATGCAAACCGCAATACCTCACTGGCTGCTGGACTCCGAAGGATATGTTTATTAAAAAGTAGAGGAGGGGTAGGGATAAAACCAGGCCTGAGGACAACAGAAGCGTCTCCCCAACTCTCGCCTCTGCCTCAGTCTCTACAGGAAAGCAGCTTTTTCCTAATGGAAGGCACACGGCCCGACAGCCACCAGCAGCTCCCAAGTTGTGCACGTGATAGCTTCCCAAACTCAGGGGGGATTGAATGTTTACTTCCAGTAAAATGCGCGCGCACACACTCACGCACACTCAAAACTAAAAGAAACAAAAAACCAGGAAGGATTCGAATTGGCTTGGTTTGGGTCACATGTCCATTCATGAGCTAATGAATTGTGACCAGAAGAAAAAAAGAATTATGATTGGCCAGTTTGGATCACATGGGATGGGGTGAAGGGGTCCTGTGAGAACATGGATTCTCCCAGGATAGCCAAGTAGATACATGGAAGTATTTTCTAGGAGAAGGAAGAGCTCCTGACAGATAATATCATGAAAATATCTGCATGGAAACATGGGAATACTTGGGGGTGTTTACTGTGCAGAGCGTTGGAACAGATGTTGGCACATCCTCACCTGGCCGTTGCTCTGGAGGAGGCCTGGGGTGGCCAGGACTGGGGAGGCCGTGCACACGGCGCTGGTGGTGCCCTCGATGCAGTGGCATTTTACCAGCTTACGCAGAGGGCCTTCGATAGTTTGACAACTGCTATGTCCATATGGCCGTACCAATAGGTACTGAGAGAGTTTGCAGCCTGGAAGATATTATAATTCTCTATAGTTTGGTTTTCTTTGCTTAACAAAATCTAGTGAACATTTTTCTATGGCAAATTATATTCTTATACGTGAGGACTTTCTAACTGGTCCTCAGTAATGAGCTAATGGCATGCTAAGATCTCGATCTTCTCACCTCTTGCAGTGGCTAGGTGGGCCTGCACCACTGTCTAGGACAGTCACCTCAAACCAACTTGATTGTAGACCCTAGTATGTGATCAAAATACTGTCATTGTCATCTTGTGTCATGATGATGTGAAAAAGGTTGGGGATAACCACTTTATAATATGGTTCCTAATGAATTTCCAATTGTCTCATTTTATAGCTAGAACATGGTTAACTTAACCAGTCCTTTATTAGTGGTCTTTCATCGCATTTCTCATGTTTGTTTTTTAAGACAAGTTTAAGAAAAGGAAGTTTTGAAATATTGGGTCCTGTTGAAGGACAGTGTGTCAAATTTTCCTACCTTTCCGTGAGGATACAGGCTCTAGATCCAGACTCCTGAGTGCACCTCAGTTCCGTCATCTTTGTAGATGTGTGTCTCAATCTGTAACTCGGTGCCTCCGTGCCTTGCTGAAAATGGGGGTAATCATAATATTTATCTCGCTTGATTATCAGGAGGATCAAATAGAGTACTTAGAATAATTCCTGGCTCATTGTTACTGTTATCATCATAATTAGCTACTTATTAATATTAATAATAGGAAGACAGCAAAGGGAAGGCCAAACATTTTAAGTATGGTCATCTGGGGAGCTTCACTAGGAAGCTCCAGCTGCATGTTCCTTAGGGAGCCACCAGTCCACTCCCTGCAGATCCCTGGGGGAAGGGATTGAACAAAGGGGAAGATGGGCACATGCAGGGAAGTTGGGGTGACATAGGGAAGATGCTTGCCTGTTTGCCTAGCACGGAGAACAATGGGTTTGCTAGGGGTTGGACCCCATCAAAAGCATGTGAAATCTTGGAGAGTTAATTGGTTAATTGAAGAAGCTCCTGGTTAAAATTCCCGGACAAAGCTCTGTTGTTTGCTTTTGCACACTTTTGCTGTGCTTGCTCTTTCTTGCTCTGTGACCCACACTCGCCTCTGCGCTCACCTGTTCTCTCTCCAGAGCCATGTGGCCTTAGCAGCCGCATGGCCCACGGCTGTGTAGACCCCACATGCAATGAACCGCAGCTGGGAACACAGGCTAAGCTAGCCAAATTCTGGACTGGACTGGACTTTAATATGGAACAGAAATTCTGGACAGTGTCCTTTATTCTAGCCCTGCTGAAGTCAGGATTGGGCTTTTGCCATGGCAGGACAGACAGACAGACAGAGATGGCATCTTAGAAGGGAACTCCCTTAATTTTACATCACCAATAAAGCTTTCCATGAAACCCTATTCTCCCATGGGGGGTCTCAGGAAATTATTTTCCTCGTGACACCCCAAGAACTCCACTTCAACCAATAACATTACCCCTCATCAAATATTTGCTATTTTCTTTAATAGTAGTAGTTTTTGTAATTCTAAAGTATCTCAATCTTCACTCCCCAGATAGATATAAAAGTATCTTTTCTTCCCACAATCCCAAAGGCATTGGGAATTAAATTATTTATAACTATTGCTATAACAAAATAGGTGCATAAAGATTTTCCTTTTAGAAAAATGCACTTCAATTAGTTATGAGATTGAATTTACGAGATCACAAACCTTTCATAAACATATATTTTTTTCTTTTGCTCAGTTTCTATCAGTCTGTTGTCTGATTTGGCTAATTCAGTGATGTTTTTAAAAATGAAAAATTTTCTGGGGGTCTTAGGCAGCTTATTTCCCCATTCCGGGTAAAAGGAAAAGTAAAAAGGCCTACGTAACTGGAATCTCATAGATGTGCTTTAGATGGGAAATTGTGGTTTCACAACTTCGGCTGCCTACTGTAATCACCTGGAGACTTTTAAAAGGCACTGATGACTGGGCCACACCCCCAGAGATGGTAATTTAATCGGCCTGATTTAATTACCTGACATAGGGATTGTTGAAAACTCCCTGGGTGATTCTAATGGGCAGCCAAGACTGGGAACTGAGGTGTAGGTGGGTAGTGATTAATGTGGGGTCAACTGGGTGTGTCTGTGAAGCTCGGCACTAGACAGAATGACTTTCACAATCAGTCTGCTCTCCAGGCCAACTGAGTTAATTGCCACAGTGTAAATTGGCTATGAAGCTTTCTGACTAAGGGTGAAAGCAAAACATCCAATTCATCTACACTTTGCAATATCTTAAAATGTTTGCTCTGGACAATTACTTTCACTTTCAAAATTGTCTTTTTCTTAAAAATCAACCCAAGTGTTACACTTGCATTTTGATGGTGGGAAAGAGCACAACATAGAAGAAATTTCATGTTCCTGATTTTGTTTCTTTTTCTGTGTTTTGCTGCTGTTGAGGAAGGAGACAATCACAAAAGGCTTAAACACACACAGAACAGATTGGATAGCATGTGCCGTGCATATAGCAACTTTGATCTTTTGTCTCGCTTGAGTATAAACGTCTTGAGATTTTAAGGCAAGACTACTTACTTCACTTGGACTAAAGACAGTAAACTGAAATGGTCCTTGAACTGGAAATATCCAACCACAGCGTGTTTTCAAGGGAAAGATTTAAAAGCAGCTTCAAAGAAGTCAGAAACTTAAGAGGACAAGAAGATGCTGATGTCTTAGAAAAGTCTACATTATTTGCTTCTGTGGTTTTGAAGATGTAAATAGAAACAGCTATGGCAAAGAAATTCTATAATTAGCTTTCATCCTGATTCCAAGCGTTGCTTATTTTAGAGCTTTTAATAGTATATATAAAAACCACTGTTTAACAATCTTGGTTTGAATTTTCTGGCACTTTAATAAAAAAATTAGTATCTTCAAGCTTTGTGGCTTCTCTAAAGTCATGTGCTAAACAAGAAGCAGCCCTGTGTTGCGCAAAGGATTTTGGAAATGGAGGGTGATCTGGTAACTTTCTTCTCCTTGGGCACAGTTTTCTCTAAGAGGCAGGGCTTGAGTTTAAATCAGAAATTAGATGAATTACTGATCTAAACTGTGGGTGTAGTAATGAACAGACACTGGTACTTAGAACCAACAAATGTGCTCTTTAAACACAGTGACCTTACCCAGTTGTTCTTCCAAAACCACAACAGAGCACAGTCTTGCTCAGTGAACCATACCTCCCTGAAGAAACCACCACCTAGAGGGGGGTCTTCCAGAATCCAGCCAGTAGCACCATGGGACAACCACATCCTATTCTGAAAAGTGAATCTGCATCTTTCCCCCTCCTTCCAAACTGCCAGCCAGGATCAAGACCCTCTCCTGAGCTCACCAAATGTGTTGTTTCATGATGTATTTTCTTACTTTGGTGAGTTCTTTGCAGGCCTAAATCCTATGGGATATGAATCCCATCTGGAGAAAGAGGTGGAACAAGCCTAACGTCCCGACCAAATTGTATCCAGATGAAAAGTGGACTAGGTGGGCATAAGAGAAACTAAATTAGCGCTGTATTTGAGAGAACAGAGTATTACTGATGAATAGCAAGAAAAATTAATTAAATTTCTGAGTTCCCATTTAACATTCTGCTTAGAAGTTTCAGGAAAAAAAATTAGTTGTAATGGTGACTGATAGAATCAAATAAATGAACCAGGTCAAACTACAATTATGTTACTCTTTACATACCAAAAAAATAAGAGATAGCTCTGGATCAGCCTCTTGGATACTAGATTTGGAAAATCTAGCCTGGTGCACCCCCTACTATGCAGAGATGGCAGTAAGCTTTGGAGTGCACCTTATAGAAATTAGTCCAATAAGATGAGGACTGCGTTCCTCCAGTGATTCAGGGTGCTTCTTCACGATCACTGTGGGATTCCCCTGAGCTCAGTAGAACCTATGCAATAGGAACAGAAAATCTTCCGCCAGAGGTTCTCAACCTTTTTTATTTCTTAGAACTGTTTGTAAGAAATTTTTTAAATTATCCATTCCCAGGGCTCATCCCAGAGTGTCCGAATCAGTACCTCTGGTGGTGTGTGTTTAAAAAAACACACCAAAAACCATAAGTGTTTCTGATGCACGGCAAAGTTGAGTAGCTCTGAATTTATGCAAATAAAAGTGATAAATTTTTTCCCACAATAACTAGTTTTTCTAAGGGTTGGGGGACTAGGGATTTTTTTTCACATTGTCCCAGATCATCTCAGAGGTCTCGTCCGGGGAACTCACATCATTCAAGATGTTCAAATGAGCAAGGTTGGTTCTAGTAAGGACACTATCAATGTAAGAAGTTTCTAAACATCAAAGATCTGTGCACTTGAAAGCATTATTCCAACCAACTTTTTTCTTGCAAGAATTAAGTTTGGAGATAAACTTTTGCTTGTAGATTTTACCAAAAAAATTTTTAACTCCTTCAATAACCTAGAAAAATTTCTATGTTCTCTAAATATCTTCCTGTTTTTATACTTTTTCTATTACAAATCATTTCCAAGAATGTTTTCATTAGAAATTAATGACCAAATTATGTTCATATAGTTTATAAGTAAATTTTATACAATTTATTGAGTGAAAAGGAATGTTATGTTGGAAGAAGTTAGGTTGGACTAATATTTTTTTAGCTCTTCATATGCATAATTTTAATGAAGGATTGGTTGTTATCCTTCCTATTTTGTGGTTGAAAGAAACTAAAGTTCAGATTGAGAGAAATCTACAACAGCATGCAATTGGTAAGAAATAGAGTCAGGATTTAAACGCAAGTCTGGCTGATTCCATAGCTCGCATGTTTTAAATTGCATTACACTTGGCCAATCAGGAGAGAAGCAAATGTCCTTCCTTAATCATTAAAAACATATACTTTAATAATTTATGTCTTAGGAGGATTATTCTGTGTTCACAGCATGGCCATAAAAATTAAATTTCTCATAAGACTTTTTCATCCCTCTCTTTTCTCTCTATTTTTCATGAAGGAGTAAATACACAGACACTTTAAGGAAACTTTAAGAGTTCAATTTCTTAAAAAAAAACAAAAGCCCCACTAATTAACCAACTAAAAAATAAGACAAAAGAGTAAGTTATATGGGGTCAAATTATTGTCTTTTTTATGGACAAAGTTTAGGCTGAAGGTTATGGTTTAAGCCAGGAGGAAAGTGGGCCGTTAAAATTGAAGTCCTAATTTTAAGCAGACTTACCCATCCAGGCGCAGACAGCCCCCATAACCTCTGAAGCTCGAAGAAACAGAGATAAATATTTGCCTTCGGTATCCAAGCTTCCTTTCAAGAGAAAGCGAAGAAAGTCTAGATCTCCCCAAACTCACCAGTCAGATAAATTGCTCCACGAGGAGTTGGGGAGGTAAGTCCTGCACAGCCAGGGCTATGGATCTCTTTCTCCTGGGGGGTAAAAAAAATCACCAGAGGTAGAAAAATCTATGCCAGGAAGTTTTTCATATACTTAATAAAAATGTGTAAGGAACCGTCTACAGTTAAACTTTATTCACTGAGTTTAAGAAAGAAACAGAAGGCTAGCAAAACACATTCCTATATTTCCAGTCCAGTTTGTAAAGAGGGGAAATAAAAAGCCTTATCTGGGAGATCGTTTCATGTCCATGTTTCCAGTTTGTATTAATAAAGCAAATATTAAAGGCTAGGGTTAGAGGTGACGCGAAGTACCGTCATTTGGTGTCAGAGAAGTTAATTGGGGCATTTCTGCTATGCTTTTCGAAATCCCATGCTTGCTTTTTATTTCACCCATCTCTTCTTGTAACATTTGCTTTAAATTGAGGTGTCTTTGAAGAAACATTTCTTGTAACAGAAGCCAAAATTCTTTGTCACCCCAAATCCTCAGTTCTGTAGGAAGACTGAGACCTGTGAAAATGATGGTATTGTCTGCTTGGTTTTAGATGTTCTTCCTTCATACGTTTGAAGGAAAGTTTCCACCATTTAAGATTATTTCAAATACGAATTTAATTTGTTGACTACTTTTAATAATTTCTTAGTCTTCACGAGTTTTTAGTTTACACCATAGAAATGATGTGCATGACATGAAGGCAGATTTCTGAATGAACTTAGGCCAACGTTCCTACCCCATCTTCCTAAGATGTTTTAATATAACATTCCCTAAATTCGAGCCAATATTCGGTGGATTTAACATTTTATAAGTCAGAGAAATACTAGAGCTGGAAGCCGTTGGTTCTAATGACCTCACTTTGCAGACAAGGAAACTTGGGACTTTAAAAGATTAAGTGATATTATAAAAGATCGAATAATATTTTTTAGTAGAAGTGGAACTGGGGTAAGTCCTTTTAACCTCTGAAAAGACTTTTTAACACTAGTTGCCTTCCTTTTCAGTTCCTTTTTACACTACCGATTACTAGTTTAAAATTCTACCTCCGAAGATGATATTTCTCAATCCTACTTGCTTTGTTTTGTGGTTTAATTTGATAGTATGGTTTTTATTTCTTTTTAATGTGGGATTCTACAGAAAGAGGAAAATGTATTTAATTGGGGTTTTTGCTACTTATACAGCAAAGAGAAAAATCACTACATGGACAGTCTTACAAAGCACTGGCTGCACCCCTTCGGCTCTAATTTTAGCACAGTTGCAACTTTGTGACAGATACACGGCGCTGGCTCCTCCCTGTTTCAGTGCCTGGGTTTGTTTCCCTGGACTTGCCCTTTCATTTGGATTTGACTCTGTCACCCACATTGTGCAGGGGCCCCTTTGCCGCTTCCGATGGGGCCGGTCAGATTGGGGGAGTCAGGTTACAGATTCGGGTACAGTTATGTTTACTTATTGTTCTTTGGTAAAAAGCTAAAATGTCCCTGCCTGTTCATTACATCAGAAGATGTTTAAGTGCACGTCCCACTAAGAAGCCCTTGTTTTCAACTTGGCTTCGAGCAACAGCAGCATCTCTGGGGACCACGGTGTCTGTCCTCGGAGGTTCTCCTCGCCGTCGGACTGTGCAAAACAAACCCGCTTCTTCTCCGGACGCACTTGGAAGGCCCCCCCTCTCTTTTGTTCCCACTTGGTTTAAAAAACCTGCTCACCTGCTGCAGATCAGGAGACATCACTTTGCGAGCCAAAGATTTTCACATTCACCAGGGCGAGCGGGATGGTCAAATTTATCTTTCAGAATTGGAAAGGAGGCTTTGTGCGTCTCAGCAATGATTTTCACCAGCATGATGCAGCCACGGTGCTTTTCTAACAGATAGACACACGAATAGGGGCGTAACGGTTTAGAAATACCTTGGTGTACAGTAAACTGTAAGATGCAACATAGCATATGCATGTGTCCCCTCGGTGGGGACCAGCAGCTTCACTGGCGTGAGAGTGGCAGGACTTGGATGGATCACAGAGGCAGCCACCTGAGGAGCTGGCCTGCCAGAGGACAGGGACATTTTGATAATCCTGCCCTTTGGGGAGCACATCTGCTTTGATAGGGGACCCACTGAATGGATAGACAGATTCTGGGGAGGGACCTGCTTCCTTGCCACTTTCCTCTCGCTCCCTTCATGGCCCCAGCAGAAATGCCCCATGGACTGGAGTGCAGCCTGGATCAGCTCCTCCCTGGCTCTCGGGTCAAGGGAAGGCGAAGTTACTGTCGCCAGGCCGCATCCACTCTGCCTAAAAGAGTCTCATTAGTGAAGCAGGGTTACATTTTTAACACCGATTTATTAATCCGCGCCTCCCTTTCTTTATGGGTGGACCCAGACTAGCAATTTGAATTGGCAATCTGAAATGCACTTTCTAAATGTCACCCTCTACCCCAATTTTTTTTTTTTTTTGGTCTTTTCACAAGCTTCAGCCAAAAAAAAAAAAAAAAATTCTCAGGTACTGTTAAGGAGCCAAACTGTGTGCTAGATGCATTAGGTTTATGTCGGATACAGGATCTAAGGGAAACAAGAAAGCCAGGAACAGTTTGAAAATCAGATGGAGTCCAAGAGGAAGGAGTCTTTGGCTTGACGCCTTAATGGACAGCGGGAATGATGCAGCGAGGATTATAAGTAAGTCAATCATCCCTCAATTAGATCTCATTTTCCCTGACGGCACAATAAAACCCTGTCTCCACACTGCTGTAAAATTCATATTCCACTGATCAGTCCAGTCTTTATTGCTGGTTAGGTTTCCTGAATAAAGAAAGTTCAGTAGTGGCCCTAATGAAAGAGCTTCAGATGTGATGGATGGAGCGTCTGAGCCGCGTTTAATAGTACTGCTCGTTTCAGTTTAGGTCTGTAAGACTTGCCAAATTGAACTTGAAATGGAATTTCAGCATTTGCAACCTGGCCGTTTGCACGACACAGAGGCGATTGGACCTGGATCTCCACCAACATAGAGTGGTACATGGAAGGTCAATGGCAGCCGGGCCCACGACAGAGGTCAGCAGGCTGGGACGATCGCTCTGCTCTGTCCAGAACCACTCAGTTTGTTCCATGAAGAAGAGTTTCCTTCTCTTTACTATGGGAAGTTGAACCAGAGATCTCCTCCCAGTGAAACCACTATGGTTCTAAGAAAGAGACAAAGCAAACGCTCTAATCACATTGAATCCTGCTTTCCCCCCTAAAGCCCCTTCAGACAAAGCAACTGCAACAAAAATAGTGTGTGAGAAATGGGTGTTTGGGGTGCCACCTCTCATGAGGAATCCCTGCCCTTCCCACGGCCTGTCAACAGGTGCCTCGGTTTTACTCTCCTCATGGCTGTGATGTCACAGAGGTCTTGTGAGAGACAAACACGTGTGGACAGAGACAAATAACAGCTGCCTTCTGAGTAGACACGAGATAACACTCTTGAGAACAGGAGATGGAGTACTGGGTAGCAAAGGCAAAATGGTCACAAGAATTTATTGTCAGATTTTCCTCCATGTTCCTCTGCTTATTTTCACAGAAAAATCAATGTTTCACATAGAAGCAGCAATGTTACTTGCAATTGAAATTCCAGACCTTCGGATACCTGTTTACAGTTTGCTTATCAGGGGAAAAAATCTGGTAACCATGTTCATCCTAACCTATGTGCCTGCTGGGAGCAGGGATCCTCAACATTTCGCAATTAAGCTCCAAGAAAGCAGACATTCTTGTCAGTTTTAGAAAACCTACTTAGGAATCTTATTCCCAAAAGACAGTCCAACTGTACGGTGACTACCACCCACATGCAAAGACTCGTGGGCCGAGAAGAACTCGTCAGGAAACTTTTAGTGAATTATCTGCTGTTTTTTACAACATAAAACTACAAAGTGGATGTGCATCGTTTACACTTTCCTTTCTTGTAGGAGAAGACAAATGTCAGCAATCAATAATTTCTATTATTGTTACATTAGTGCCTAAATAAGAACAGAGAGAGCTACAGCTCAGAAAGTGCTGGAGAAAGCTGCAGTGCAGAAAAGTGCTGTTTCACAGAAGAGTCCCCATTTGTGAGCAGGTCCCAGAACTGGAATGTGGAGGGGGCAGATTGAAGAAAATCTGCAGAACAGATCAGCGCTTGGTTACACAAAGTAGTGTACCTGCCTGCCCAACTCCACTCGTGGGGTAGTGGTTTTGTCTGCCAGCTACGACAAGCTTTTTGTTTGGGGGTTCGGCACATCCAGAGCAGTAATCAGGACCCTGGAATCAGTCCACGTTCTTGATACAGAGAGGGGTATGGTCTGCCTGCATCACTCAGGGAAACCATATAAAAAAAGACGCAGTAGGTTGGACTGATTTGCACACCACAGTTTGCTGTGAAAGACAGTAGGAAGTCATTTCTTGTCCACACAGCATGCTTTCCCATGTCCCTCCTTGTGGGCTGAGGCCCTTTTCAGTGAGAAAAACATTTCTCACATTATGATGGTATTGACTGGCCACTCCTCTTTGCAATGAGGAAATGATGACTTTCTGCCCCTAGCCCCAGTTCCTAATTCAGACACATGAGCCAAGTCACCCCAGGATCTGTGGTGAACAATCAGAAGATTGGGGTTTCCTTTCTCTGGGATTGCTAAGCCATAAGGACAATGTAGGCCTAGGGCTACCAGTCACCATGTACATGAGTACAAAGGATGACCTTCTTGAGAAGGATACCATGGTAGTTTTTATGTGTTAGGTTGGCTAGGCCATGATACCCGGTTTTCGTTCAAACACCAGTCTAGATGGTCTGTGAAGGTATTTTAAAGATGTGATTAACAATGAACTCACTAGACTTTAAGTAGATTAACCCTCCATTAAAGTGGGCGGACCTCACCCAATCAGATGAAGGCCTTAAAGTAAAAGGATTGAGATCCCCCAAGGAAAAGGGAATTCTGCCTCCACACTGTCTTCAGACTCAAACTGCAACATCAACTCCTCCCTGGGTCTCCAGCCTGCTGGCCTGCCCTGTAGAATTCTCAGTGCATCTATCTATCATCTGTCTTTTCTATTACTGTTGTAATTAGCTAATTATTAATAAGAAAGGAGCAAAAGGGAGGCCAGACATTATAGGCATGGCCATCTGGGCCACTTCACCAGGAAGCTGCAATTTCACACTCCCCAGGGAGCCGCCGGTCTATTGCCAGCAGGTTACTGGGGGAAGGGACTGAACAAAGAGGAGATGGGCATATGAGCAGTCAAGTTGGGGTGACATAGAGAAGATACTTGCCTGCCAATCTAGCCTGGGGAACCACGGACTGGCCAGAGGGGGTGGAGCCACTGCAAGCCCATGAAAATTTGGGAATACATAATCTCCCGGACAAAGGATTTGCTCTCTTGGCTCCTCTTGACTTTTGGCTCTCGGCTCTTGGGACTCTTTTGTTCCTCTGGCTTTGCTCCTGCCCATATTCCCTCTGGACCCCACATGCAATGAACTGATGGACTGAGACTGGGGACACAAACTAAGCTAACCTGATGCTGGATTGGGCTGTGCTCAAACACAGAATGGAGACTCTGGTGAATGGCTTTAGTCCCAGATCTGCTGAAGTCACAGCTACACTTTTTCCATGGCAGGACAGAGGGAAATGGAACCGTGGAAACTCAGGGATTTAACTCCACACAAATAAATGCCACTCATTCTCTCATGTGAGTCTCAGGAAATTCTTTTTCTAGTATCACAAGAAACCCATATCCCCTGGCAACAGGTGGGGATAGGAAGCACTCTCCACTGATAATTCATCTATTATCTATCTATCTATCTATCTATCTATCTATCTATCTATCTATCTATCTATCTATCTATCTATCATCTATCTATCATCTATCTATCTATCTATCTATCTATCTATCTATCTATCTATCTATCTATCTATCTATCTATCATCTATCTATCATCATCTATCTATCTATCATCTCCTATTGGTTCTTTTTCTCAGAGTATAGTCAAGAATAGAGGAGAAAAAAGCATGCTTTTTCTTCTGTTTTATTGAGGTATAATTGACAAAGTTGTAAGATATTTGAAGTGTACATTGTGATGACTTACATATGTATACGTTATGAAAAGATCCAACCATGGCATTGATTAACATTTCTTCTTCTTGGTGAGAATATTTCAGTTCTATTTTATTAACAAATTTCAATCATACAATACAGTGTTATATCCATAGTCACCATGTTATACATTAGATCCTAACACCTTATTCAGCTAATAACTGCAAATCTGTACCCTTTCAACAACCTCTCTCTATTTCTCCCACCCACCAGCTACTGGCAACCACTGTTCTACTATCTATTTCTATAAATGTGGCTTTATTTTTAGATTCCACATACAAGTGATACCATTCTGTATTTGTCTTTCTCTGCCTGACTTATTTCACTTAGTGTGATGCCCTCAAGGTTCATCCATGTTTGTCACAAATGGCAGGATTTCCTTCTTTCTCATGGCTGAGTAATATTCCATTGTATATACACCAAACCTTCTTTACCCACTTATCCATTGATGGACACTTAGGTTGTGTCCGTATCTTGCCCATTTTGAGTAATGCTACAATGAGTGTGGGTGTGCAGTTATCTCTTCGAGACCCTGTTTTATTTCCTTTGGATAAATACCCAGATGTGAGATTGCTGGATCATATGGTAGTTCTATTTTTTACTTTTTGAGGAACCTTCATACTTTTTTCCATAGTGGCTGCACCAATTTATACTCCCACCAAAGTGCACAGGCTTCCCTAGAGACAAGGCATTCTTGATGATAATTTTGAATCAAATCATACCATGTCTGAGGCTTGAATATCCCTTGAATGTTCCAGTTGGAGAACTCATAAACTTTCTTTCTAAGAAAAATAACATTAGTTTGATTTCTGTTACTTACAACTGAGGAGTTTGTGATTAATACATAAGTAATCCAAGCCACCAAAAAAAAAAAAAAAAAAAAAATCACTAATGGTATTTTCATTCTTTCATGAATATTCTGGAAAGCACTGAAGGTGTCTAAGTCAGAAAACCACTTACAAGGGCAAAAATAACATCCATATACATATACAGCTATATAAACACTACTTCTATATTTGAAGCTGCCAAAAAATCCTACCAAATATCACAGGTACCCCTAGGCTTTAATGCACAAGAATTGTTTCAATTCGTTGCCTTTCATAAGAAGGTTTTATTTCCCCAGCTGATCAGAGAGCACACTTGGAGAAAAATCTGTTGATATTTCCCTTTCTGAGTTTTAAATAGCCTGAGTATGTGTGATATATCTTTTGTAGTGAGTACTTTAGAGAAAAAGCATTGCTTTTAAATCTCATGCATGCCCCAAATGTAATGTGAAATAAATTCCACCGTAAATGAGCTCCTGCCTTGTCTAAAAACTGAATTGTAATATGCGAGGTTTCTCTGAGACAGGCCATTTTTTTGTGCGCTCTTAAAAGCAGCAAAGCTAAGAGGATTGATAAATTGAAATCTCTCCAGCAGATTTCATGTAAAGCAGTAAGTTTATATCTCCATGCAGTTCTAGTAGCAAAAACATGAGTAATTCAATCTTATGTTTCCCAGGAACTCAATTCCACTCAATTAACAGGGTGCATTTGATTCGACCTAGGAAAGGTGTGCAGAAGAATTAGGTGATACCGACAGCCAGCCGTGGGTCTGTCCTCAGGGAATTCGCATTTAAGCCCTGAGATGAACTCTTTTCACAGAGCGGTCTCTGAAGTTTTCCATCCTGTTTTCAGCATGCTTTGTAACAATCAGATTGTAATTAAAAGCTCCCAATCAATCAAACCCCTGTTTGGCTGCTCACTGCTGCCGGAAGTGAAGAGCCAGTTTCCTTCATGATTTTCATCCCCCAAAGGCAAGGGGACTTTGGGGAACTCTAAAAGAACGTCTTTCCTTCCCCAGAGACCCTTCTCAATTCAGCAGGAATAAAATTAGAATGGCAGTGTCGGCTTTCATTTATTGAGCATGTACTACATGTCAAGCACTTCACCAGCTTTTCATACATCATTTCCTTCCATCTGCATATCATCTCATAAGTAGAGGTCTTGTTATTTCCAACTTAAAGAGCCTGAAGATCAGTAGGTTAATTAACTGAACTAAGGTCACAAAGTTCTTAAACAAAGGAGCCAAATTCAGAGCCCCAGCCGTCTGTCACAAAGCCCCTCTTCTTTCCTCTATGCCACTTGCCTGAAAAAGCACCTTCAGGGCCTCATACTGAAGCTATGAAATAGTGCATTAGAATAAATGCAGTTACAGAGCCTCCAGCTTGCTTTCTTACTCTGTAGCCTGAGAAAAGTTCCCAGAGGCACTTCACCTGCAATCAGCTGAAGATAAGGAAGCATTTCATCCCCCAGCCCACTCAACTAGGCCCTCAGGGGCCGCCCCTTCACCACCTCCAGGGGTTCATGGCTGAGCAGAATGGTACCCAGTGGGCCAAAGGGACACTGATGGTGACAAATAGGACTTCCAAATATTGACATGAGCAACAGTCACGCACCGTGAACAGGCTGCTAGGCATGCCCAATATGCATTGAAATATGCAAAATGAAGAGCTACACATGCACAACTTTTTAAAACACATTTGCAAACGCAAATTGAGGCCATACAGGCCTGAACTGTGCAAATACAGGGTTAGAACACTCACGGTTCATCTCTTCAGGTCCAAGGATTTTACAGCTGCTCTTACTGAGCGCGTCTTGAAGAGGGTAGTGGATTATCTTTCTTAAAATTCTCTGTGAATGGCAGATTACGGCAGGAGCTCCTTCCTCACACACATAAACTTTCCTGAAACACGGAACCTTATCCTCAGAGCCCAGGTGCTAGGAGTGAGATGACCCAATGTCATTTCTTAAGAGTTCTTTTTTTCTTTAAAATAATTTTATTGAGTTGAGAAAACATTTATATGAAACATTAGATTTTATAGACTTTTCTGGTGTTTTTTTTCCCCATAGTCTTCTCAGTTACGCATCATTAAAACTGATGTGGTTATTGGCTAAAATGACAGAAGAATGTATTATAATGTTAAATCCCTCTATATTAAGCCATGTATTTTTTAAATTGTGGCAAAATACACATATACATTTTCCATCTTAACCATTCTTAAGTATACAGTTAACCAGTATTAAGTACAGTCACATTGTACTTAATTACCACTATCCATCTCCAGAACTCTTCCCATCTTGCAAGACTGGAACTTCTGTATCCACTAAACAGTGACTCCCCATTTCTCTCTCCTCCAGCCCCTGGAAACCATCATTCTACTTTCTGTCTCTATGAACTTGACTACCCCAGGTACCTCATATGAGTGGGATCACACGATATTTGTCTTTTTTGTCACTGGCTTATTTGACTTGGCCTAATGTTCTCAAGATGTAGCATGTGTCAGAATTTCTTTTCTGCTTAAAGCTGAGTAATATTCCATTGTATGTAAATACTGCATTATACCCATTCATCCCTCAGTGGACGCTTAGATTGCTTCCACATTTGGGCTACTGTGTAAAGCGCTGCTCTGAACTGGGGTGTACGATATCTTTTTAAAACCTACTTTGGTCTACACCCAGAAACACAGATGTGGAAGTACTGGATCGTATGGTAATTCTATGTTTAATTTTATTTTTGAGGACTCGCCATACTGCTTTCTACAGCAGCTGAACCATTTACATGCTCACCAACAGTGCACAAGGGGTCACATTCCTCTGAATTCTCACCCCACTTGCTATTGTTTTCTTCTTCCTGTTCTTCCTCTCCTCCTGCCCCTGGTACATTATTGTGGTTCTGATTTCCATTTCTCTCTGGGTTCGTGATGCTGGGCCTCTTTTCATGTGCTGAGTGGCCGCTTGTATATCTTTCTTGGAAAAATGTCTACTCAAGTTCTTTGCTCATGTTTTAATCATGGTTGGTTGTTTTTAGTTGTTGAGTTTTAACAATTCTTTATATATTGTGGATATTAACCCCTTAATAAATACATAATTTTCAAATATATTCTCCCACTTATTGGGTAGTCATTGCACTGTGTTGCTTGTGTCCTTTTGATGTAATCCAATTATCTATTTTTCCTTTTGTTGCCTGTGCATCCGATGACATATCCAAGAAATCATTGCTAAATCCAATGTTATGCTTTCCCCCTAAGTTTTCTTCCAAGTGTTTTTATAGTTTTAGATCTTATGTTAGGGTTTTTTGTTTTAACCCATTTTGATTAATTTTTATATATGGTGTAAGGAGAGTGTCCAACTTCCTTCTTTTGCAGGTGGATATGTATCCAACTGATTGTCATTATTCATGGAAGTTATGTTCTGTACAGTTACTGTGAACACGGAATTGGGTATATTGAGACGCTGTTCTTAGGGGAGATATAAGATTAGTCTTCCACAAGGCTCTGGTCACATTTCTGTCAACTGATCAGTACACAGCCTAGCTTAATTTCATCAGCACTGATATCCTTCAATCCATTATCCAAAACAAAAAGCAAATAAAAGCTGATGTTACCCCAGTGCCAAACCCCAGAGTTATTCTCTAAAGACACTGGACGTTTGGAGAAAGCTGATGCTCCCAACATGAACATCGACATTACAGAATAAATCTTTCTTTGCTCTGCTCTTTGGGAGATTTGCAGTCCAGCAGCTAGCTCCTTGTCTACTTATTGGATAGAGAACCTGCTCATCAGCGTGGCATGCAAACCTCCCTCCATACACCTCCACCTCCGATGTTTTAGTTCACTAGGAGACCAAGCCAGGAAAAAAAAGCCATACTTACAGAGCAGCAAATGATGAAATTCATATCCGATTCCTGCCCTCCTGAATGGGAATTAATCAGCGGAATTGTCTCAGCGTCTCAGCAACATTTCTGTTTCTTTTTATACATAGACCGGAAATCTGGAAACTACATTTCCGGCACCGACTCCATGGGAGACAGCTGAACAAGATCTAGAAGGCATAAGAGAACAAAAAGCCACTCTCACTCTAGTAATAGTGGGAGGCAGTAGCTTCAGCAGACAGTGGTGTGAACATTTGCTGGACCACGCATGTGTCCTCTTGGGAGTCACTTAGTGCTCTGGTCCCTGCACGAGCTGATTTCCTGAAGACCCAGGACAACTTCCTGAGCCAAAAACACAGCCCCAGTGCTTCCGATGGTTTTGTAAACTTCTGATTCCTGTGTTCAATTACTTCCTGTAAAGAAATACCCAGAGTTGTTTTTCTTTTTCAAAATGAAATTTGGCATATTCAGAGCTATATGAAGAGACTCCACAAATAAAAGTAAAACAAAATTTTTAAGTCAACATCAAAGACTAGCTGGCACTGCAGTGAAGAAAACTAAATTTTAGAAGGAAGTAAAAAAAATATAGCTAAAAATTTGGATGTGCATTCATAGAAAAATTTTAAAAGATAGTACATCCACGAAACAAAATATTACACAAAATAAATGAATAAAGAACACTTAAACTGAATATCTGAAGTAAATGACTTTATCAAAGGATTCAAAAAACAAATGTGAAATCTAAAACAAAAGTTTAAAGTAGCAAGATTGGAAAATATAGACGAAAGCAGAGAAAAAGTAAAGAAAATTATCAAAGAAATGATAAAAGAATGCTCAAGAACTAAAAAAAGTACATAAGTATTTACACTGAAAGGGGAAAAACTGATTTCCCAACACAAGAAACAAAGACAAAGAATTCACCTCTTGATTTATTTATTTATTTTTTATTCAGAAAGGCAACTTAAATTTTTTTTCTAACCTTTTGACCCCCATCACCTATTTATCCCATCTACCACTCCCCTCCCTCTGGCACCCACTAATCCGTTCTCTATTTCTATGAATTTGTTGTTGCTTTCGTTGCTGCTGTTGTTTAGATCCACAGGCAAGAGAGAGAATACGATCTTCTTCTTTCTGTCTGGCTGATTTCATTTAGCATTATGGCCTTTATGTTGTCACAATGACAAGATTTCATCCTTCTGATGGCTGAATAATATTCCATTGTAACACATTTTCTTTGTCTATTCATCCATTGATAGGCACTTAGGCTGTTTCCATATCTTAGCTATTGTAAATAATGCTGCAGTGAACATGGGGGCACATATATCTTCTCGAGTTAGTTTCTTTTTTCTTCAGATAAATACTCAGAAGTGGAATTACTGAATCAAATATCCATTTTTAATATTTTGAGGAACCTCTATACTGTTTTCCATAGTGGCTGCACCAATTTATATTTCCACCAACAGTGCACAAGGGTTTCCTTTTCTCCACATACTCTCCTACACTTATTTTGAATAATAGCCATTCTAATGGGTATGAGCAACACCTTTGTTCCTCCTAAACTTGTGTGACTTTCCCTCATCAGGTTAGGGAAGTTTTCTGTCATTATTTCTTCAAACAGGTTCTCTAAACCTTGCTTACTTTTTACTTCTTCCAGTACTCCTATGATGCGAATATTGTAACATTTCATGTCCCACAGCTCCCTTAAACTGTCCTGGTTTTTTAATTGTTTTTTCTTTTTGGTTCTCTAATTGAGTGATTTTTTTCTACCTTGTCTTCTAATTCGCTGATCCAATCCTCAGCTACCCCTAATCTGCTGTTTATTCCTTCCAATGTATTCTTTATTTCTGCTATGTCATTCTTCATTTCCTTCATAGTTTCCATATCTTTTCATGCTGTTCAGCAACCTTATGATCAGTATTCTGAACTCTATATCTGTTAGATTGCTTATCTCCATTTCATTTAGTTCTTCTTCTGGAGAATTCTTTTCTTCTTTCATTTGGAGCTCATTTTTTTGTCTCCCCATTTTGGCTGCCTCTTTGGATTTTTTTCTATGTATTAGGTAGATCTGCTAGGACTCCTAGTCTTTTGGATGTTCTCTGGTGCAGGCCAATGTCAGATGCTGTTTGTGACTGGCCTTGACTACCCTGTTTGAAGCTTTCCCCATTCCACAGCTTGTGGCTCTCTTTGCTGGGGCTGGGTGCATTTGAAAATTACCAAGATGCACACTGAGGTCTGCTTTTCCAAGCCCTGAGTCCAGAAGCAAATCAGGCAAAGACTCAGCACCGAGAGGCTGATTGTTATTTAGTCTCTTAATGAGCCTCAGGCTGTGGAAACTCCACAGGGTGGAGCAAGATGTTTTCCAAGAGGGTGGGGCAATTGCTTCCTCCCCAGCCAAAAGCTGCCTGGATGATGAAGGTTTTCCTGAGAAAGATGTCCTCTACCATATGAGGAAATGACTCAGCACCAGGGTCCAAATGGATGCCCTCTGAGCTCCAGCCCCGAGCTAGCACCCATGGATTCTCCCCACACAGCTCTGGTTCACTCTGCCCTCCCTCTGCTGGAGCCCAAGGTGAGTTGCTGCACACCAAACTTTGTATGTTGACAACCTCTTTAAAAGTTTGCTTGAATTTCTAGCCATCTCTCCCTGGCAGACAGAAACCACAATGCTTTTCACAGCCAGATGTTATGTGGGCACCTTTCTCAGTTCTGGTGTTCTGAGATAGAAAGCCCAGCTTGGGGCTTAGGCCCCAAGAGTTCTCAGTGGGAACCCCTACAACTGAGTTATCCCTCCAGAATTTTAGCTGCTGCCTGTAGGAATCAGCCAGCCCTTTCGCACTTCTACACTCCCTACCAGTCTCAATGCGATCTCCTCTTTAGGTCCTTGGTTATGAGGGTTCTCTCCAGCTAGTCATCAGTTGATTATTCAGGGTGGTTTTTCTATATTTAGTTGTAGTTCCAGTTTGGTACTGGGAGAGTATCAGGGTAGCTTCCACTCAATCTGTCACATTGCGCTACTTCAGTGCCATACTGTTTTAATTACTATAGCTTTTTAGTATAGTTTAAAATCAGGGAGCATGATAACTCCACTTTGTTCTTCTTTCTCAAGATTCCTTTGGCTATTCAAGCTTTTTTGTGTGGTTCCATACAAATTTTAGTATTAATTGTTCTATTTATTTAAAAAAATGTGATTGGAATTTTAATAGGAGCTACATTGACTATACTTTGGATAGTACAGGCATTTTAACAATATTGATTCTTCCAATTCATAAGCACAAAATATCTGTCCATTTATTTGTGTCTTCTACGATTATGTTCATTAATGTCTTGCATTTTTTCAATATATAGGTTTTTATTCTTTTTGATACAGTTATAAGTGAAACTGTGTTTTATTTTTCTTTCTGATAGTTTGTTATTAATGTGTAGAAATGCAACAGATTTTTGTGATTTTATTTTTTGTCCTACAACTTTACCTAATTGTTTAATTCATTCTAACATTCTTTTGATGGAGTCTTTAGATGGAGTCTTTAGATGAAATGATATATAATATCATTTCATCTACAAATAGTGATGATTTTATGTATTTTTCACCCCCAACTGGGCTGCCTTTACTTTTTCTTATCTAATTGCTCTGGCTAGGACTTCCAAAACTATGTTGAATAAAACTAGTGAGAGTGGACCTCCTTGTTTGTTCCTGATCTTAGAGGAAACACATTCAGCTTTTTACCATTGGGTATGATATAGCTGTGGGTTTGTTATATATGTCTTTATTATGTTGAGGTAAGTTTCCTCTATTCCCTGTTTGTTGAGATATTTTTCATAAAGGGTGTTAAATTTTGTCAAACGCTTTTTTCCTCTATTGAGATGATCATATGATTTCCATCCTCTGTTCTATTAATGTAGTATATATTACACTTACTGATGCACATGTTGAACAATTCTTGCATCCTGGAATAAATTCCACTTGATCATGGTGTATGATACTTTCAATATATTGTTGAATTTGGTTTGCTAATATTTTTTTGAGAATTTTCACATATATATTTATCAGAGATATTGGCCTAAAATTTTTTTCTTGTGGTCTCTTTGCCTGGTTTTAGTATCAGGGCAATGCTGGCCTCATAAAATAAGTTTGGAAGAGTTTCCCTCTCTTCTATATTTTAGAAGAGTTTGAGAAAGATTGGTATTAACTCATCTTTGAAGGTTTGGTAGAATTCACCAGTGAAGCTGCCTGATCCTAGACTTTTGTTTTTTTGGAGGTTTTTGATTACCAATTCAATCTCCTTACTAGTAATAATTCTGTTCATATTTTCTATTTCATCTCAATCATTTGATTAAAAAAAAGAAGAAGAACTAAAAAGAGCACTTGGTTGATTTAAGAACTTTTATCTTCACTTAGTTTTTGAAAAGCAAGGAAAAAATTCTTACAACATGAATGATCTTGGAAATGAATTCTCCCCATCACAACATCAGATGAGACCACACCCTTGGCCCAAAATGCATTGTAACTTTGTGAGAGACCTTAAGTTGGTGGCACTCAGCAAAGCCACCCCTGGATTCCTGAAATGTTTATTGATTAGAAAGAACTTCTTAATTTTAGAGTAAGTTATTATGTAGCTTTTATTAATGGACAGTTTCAAGTGTTGGAGTATCTGGAGAGTCTTCTAGAGTTTAACACTTTTCTTTCCCATTACTTTTTGAAAAAGAGATATAGGACAGGACTGGGAGATGGGAAGTCAATGTCTCACTTTTATTGATAAAAGCCAAGCTACTGTGTGTGGCTTAGTGTGATAACAAAGAAATCTTTCTAACTGACTCTCAGAGTAAGCAGACTTGGGCCCTGTCTTGGGCAGCACCTGATAGAATAGGCTTTCTCATATGGCTGGAAAGAACATGCCTCTGGAGGAAGATTCTGTCTCTGGGGAGAAGCAGAACAGAAGCCCCCCGTAAGCAGCTAAGATTCCCAAAGGATAGAAAGGACAGAGCATCTCATATCAAGTTTTTCAGCCCAAATTTACCAGTCATGCCAGGAGCAGCGTGAGTAATAGGGCACAGTAAGGCCAGGAGGCCATACATATGAAGGTCCCTGCACCTCAAGTGAACTTAACCAGTACTTATTAAGTAGTATTCCCTGTTTAATTTGAGTCATTACAACTACTTATGAATATCATTGTAATGGTTGCACCATATCCATCATGTGGTTGTACTATAATTTATTAAACTAATCACCTCTTATTAGAAATTTAGATTATTTCAATGTCATAAATATTGATGCCTTGCAAGTCTTTCTCTTTATTTCCTTAGCATAATTCCTCCAAAAGAGAGTTACTAACTTGAAAGGTCATGAGAATTTAACTGTTTTCTCTGTATATTACTGAATTATTTTTAAAAGGGTTGGCCAATTTCCACTCAGTAACATATAAAAATGCGTTTCTGACCTTTGAAATCTGAGATGTTAGCTTTTATTTGATAATCTTGGCTAATTTGATAGGTGAATCACATCTTATCCTTATTTGAATTTGCAATTCCTTGATTATAAATAAGGTTGAAAAAATTTTACTGTTAATTGGCTATTTGCATTTTCTTTTCTCTAAATTACATGTGGGTGTTGGTGCTCACAGATCTGCTGGCATCACCCACCTCTGTGCACAGCACAAACACTCCATTGCCCTCCGGTCTGGAGCAGTGTAATCCCACAGAGGCAAGGGCCTGGGGAAAGTGCCACTGGATGCTTTGGGTTATTTTTAAGATTTCTATACTTCCTTTTATTTGAACTTAATTTTTCTAGAGTGTTTCCTATTAGGTAACTCATAATAGTGCCTAATACAGCATTATGGAGCTCATAGTGGATTAGGCTTTGTTCTAAGGGCTTTGTATGTCTTAATGCATTGAATCCTCCAACCAGCCCTATACAGTTGCTATTATTTTTATAACCATTTATAAAAAAGGGGGCCAAGGAGAAAAGACATTAAGTGTCTGTTTAGCCCAAGGTAAAACAACTAACAAGCAGCAGCGATCCATCCAGACTCCAGAGCTCCCATGCCAGGACCTAAGAGCTTATCCATAACCCACCCAGCACAAGCCTGTGGTTAATCTCAGAGGACAATGGACTTAAATTTTCCTAAGAAGTCATCCTCAATGAATAATGTGTTTACACATTTAAAGTATTAAGTGTTCTCCCTCATTCTGATGGGGTTTTAATAATAAAATGATTGTTTTTTACAATTAAAGAGCCTTAATTTTTTCAGATTATAAACAGTGTATATATTTTGATGCTTAAAAAGTTCAGAGAGTACAGAAAACAGAAAAGGTAAATTATATGATCTCATCCTCTGGAAGTAGAAAAGGCACAGTGGGAAAAAAATGAGAGTAACCAAAAATTCTACTCCCATATTGTAAATCTGATGGGATCAAGGAGGAAATTAAAAGCATAAAATTCTACTTGTTCTAAAAGACTTTCATACAGTATTTATTATGACTGTAATGTTTATACATCACCAACAAAATTCATCGGGGGAAATTAAATTATTCAAGTATAACCATTTTTATTCATTTATAGAAAGGAAGTTTCACTTAATTAAAGGGAAGAAACAAAGCATTTTAAAAACAGCCCAGATAAGGATATTTGTGTTAGTTCCTTTAATTCTATTTCCCCTTCATTTTAGAATACGAATTTCTTCCATTTATATTAACAAGAAAGAACTTACTATGCATTTAACTTAATGAAACTTATGTAGCAAATCATGGGTGGATACAATTTAGGTGTGCACCGCATCTCCCAAGCAATGCCATTCAAAACAAATGACTCCCCTTTTACAGAATGCTCTTGAAATTATGGTAACTATTTGAAATCAATTAAAACTGGTATTTAGTTAATGGTGCCACTCAAAAATAATACAATCCAAAACTAAAAGGGAAATCACACTTAAATGTCATATTTATTTAATTAAAAAATATTAAACAGTAATTTTTAAAGCCTAAAGCAGTCTTTATATGAACATCCTTTTGAACTAAACATTGATTAATCTTCTAAAGTTATTAATTATCTCATGCCTTAATTGTCTGTTACAAAGTAAGAATTGATCCCAAATAGATATTTTCGGGTCTTAAAATTAATACCTATTTTACCTATTTCAAAATACTGTGAAAAATTATACTTTATAACACAGAGACAGAATATATGCAAGTAAAGGCTGCATAGATGTCGTGCTTCTACATCTTGATCCTCAATGTTCCTGGTTCACAGTAGACAGGCAACCAGTAATGGTTGCATATATATATTTTTAAAGGCAAATAGATTAGGAACATTTTTTGGTTTTCATGCCTGTGTATCACTAAATTTCGCTCACTAGGTATTTAAAATGCACAGCCTTAAAAACAAAACAAACAAAAAAGATTAATTATTTTGACAACAATCAAATGATTCCTCTGTGCTTGACCTTTTTTGACTCCCTTTGATTAAAAAGCAGATATTTGCTTGAATTTGAACTGTCGTCCTTTGTTTTCTTTTTGTTTTTAGTTTCTCTATCCCCACCACTGTCTTAAGCACTGAGCTATGGTAGAGTTGCATGATGTATTAAAAAGGCCAGAACTAAGTCATACTGTAACTTTATCTCTTCCTAACATGTAAGTCTTAGCAAATTACCCATTTGTAAAAATAATAAGACCTAGTAGTGATACCTAGTAGTAGTAACCACATCCCCTAACAAAATCAGACTACCTAACAAAATAATATTTAATAACTGCCACAGCCCTGCCTATTCTTAAGTACTCTGTAATTTCTTAACATTATTTTCATTTCTAATTATTCCAAGTCATCAAAGATTATTTTCAAAAATAAACTTCCACAAAATAGAGAAAACCTCTAAAAATGTTCATTGGAAAAACCTAAAAATATAAACATCTTTTAATAAGTTGAAGAAAAGTCGAAATGTTCCAAAATAGATGACGTGATAATGAGATGCTATGTGACAGGGAGCAAGTCGCGCTTTTCTATTTCTGATTTTGCTCAAGCCCAGCCCGAAGATAGAAGGAAATCCACAGCTAACGTGATCTCGTGCTTTCCAGCTCTGTTGCTGAGTCCGAAGGTCCTTAGACATGTGTCTTGCTACTTAGAGAAACGAGGCATGCCCTTGTCAACTTTAGGCTCGCCTGCAACATGGCCATGGCTGGGAGGGTCTCATCCTGGACCCAGAGGACTCTGGCTTCTCAGCCCATCAGCCATGGAGGATGCTCTGTGCTGGCTCCAGGGACATGTTACATGACACCAGCCACGCCCAGCTTATGCTGTGGGACAATCGGGAACGGGGGTGCACATACTCCAATGCTCCTCTGCCCATTTCCCTGCTACATCTACACCGCGTGTTGCTTAGTGGTGGTGTAGAAATCAGGCTGTGTAAGCCCTAAGAATCACTCATTTTTTTAAAAACTGCCTGTACACACTGACACAAATTATAATACTTTGAATGCTTTACTGGACAAAAAAATAAGCTCTGGCCAATATATATGTTTTACCAATTTACAAACTAAATCAATGACTTTTTTCTTTAAAAAAGTAATAAAACCAGAAAATAATTCAAGCTGAAGCAAAATGATGTATGTTCCAAATCTATTAGAGTCAATTATCAAAATCTTTCAAAATGGAGCCAAACGACACCCACTCGTCATGTGGCTGAAGTCTCCAGATAACCCAATGATGATATAGTTGGAAGAGCTTTGGGAGAGAAGGCAGGTCTGCAGTCTTGAGTGAGAAGCTCCAAATTTTCACATTTCTCCCTTTTTCTTCTAGTTACACTGAAGTTTGAAGCATATTAGCACCTGCAGGCAAGGATCTGCTCCCTCCCATGGAATTCTGTCTCGTGCCCTTTCTAGCCTCTCCATGCTCAAAGACAGAAAACCCAGCAAAGGCCAGTGGGATTGATCCCTCCTCCATGAAGTCTTCCATGATTTTCTTAATTGGAATTCTTTGTCGCATATGGGAATTTACCAAAACATAATTATCAATACTTCTTGTGACATGTTTAATACTATATAAAAATAAAATTACCATGTGCGGTGCATTAACAATCCATGAATCAGCTGAAAATACCAGAATCCCCTACCAACAGTCCTAAAGCAAGAGGTTCGAGTACAATAAGTAACTTGCCCCAGACGGTGCAACAAAATGGGAGGGGGTGGAGCAAGATCGAAAGTCAAGCTTCTGTCACTCTGCATCATTTCTCTCTTTGTAGTAAGTTCATGTATTATTTCCCCTTTGGCAGTTAAAATAACTGAACTAAAGATATATGTTTGCTTCACTTTCATTTGTATATGTATTTATTGTATAAATTTAAAAAATAGCTCCCTCAACTCTGTTCAGTAAGATATTAATTTCCATAAAGACATTGAAAGGCTTAAGTAGAATTTACAGTAGAAAGAGGAATGAAGCGGCAAGAAATAATAGAATTGTATATGGGGTAGACAGGGAGCAGTGAGACTTATTATATTTTAAAATACAAGCCTAGCTACCAGATACATGGCAAGAAAATTATTACTATTAATAATGAATGACAATAATACACCAGCAGTTACTGCAATTCCCCCAAATAGCCTTTTTCTGTTAGCCTAATGATGTAGGAAACAAAATAGTATTTATTGTGGTTTTGCTCTTATTGGCGTCTCCATTTCACTGGGAATGTGTCTAACAGGGTTGTGATCACTCCTGGTAACTGAAAAACACCGTCTCCCTGAAGCAGTGGATGACTCAGAGACATTTACGATAGAATGTTTTGGGGGGCGACTTGTTTTGCTTACGCTATGCTAATATTCAAATGAGTTTGTTTTCTTTGAGCACGTTCCAGCTGGTCTAAATACAGGAGAGAGTCCCTGAAGGAAGCCAGTATTAAATGGACTCTCCTTTTTATGCTTCTAAATTCTCACACTGACGGTTTGATTTTGCCATTTTTCTCACTGTTCAGTGAGGGCAAGTAACTCTGTGCATTAAGATATTATGTTCAAAATTGGCACTGCTATTAATAATTGCTAGCATTTACCCAACAGTTATTTGTGTAATTATTTATATTTTTAAATTAGATGTCTCTGTTGAATGAGCACTTATGACATAATTTTCCATCATTAGAATTAATTAAACATCAAAAAAAACCCCAAACAGTATGCACCCTCAAAGAATCAGTATATTTTTTAGTTCCATAAAGTCTCATGTTCAAAGCTAGGATTTATGCAGAATTCCATTTAGAAATACACCTATAATCACTGTTTTTCCATCTTCAAATCGAGCAGAAGGCTTCAGACTGCGATATTTTACACCCACACATTACAGCTGCCTTAGTTCTCCTGTCTCCTTTTTATTCTTCTTACCTTTAATTAAAATGCATTAAAGAAAAAAAAAAGGAAACAAATGGTTGAAGAAAGTAGCATTTAAATGGGCACGATTGCTCCAAATGTTCTGTTTGGGAAATACAGGGCGCGGTGCGCAGCTTTGCGAGGCGTCGGGGAGCAGGCCCGGGGGAGCGTAGCTATTGTTTGTTATGACGCTGATGGGGCCGAAAGGAGCTGCCTTCCAGATGAAACTTCCCTGACGGTGGGCTAAAAGCGCCTCCTGAATTTTTCACTTTTTGAAATCATTTGTGATTTCATAAAATTTGAAAATATGTATAATATTGTGCCGGTTTTCTATTGCTACAGTAAACAACCACCACAAAAGGAGTGGTTGAGACAATGTGCGTTTATACCATGAAGGTGCAGAGATCGAGTCTGGGCTGCAGTCAAGGGGTCAGCAGGATTTCGCTCCTTTCTGGATGCTCCAGGCCAAAATCTGTGCTTTTGCCTTTTCCAGCTTTTAGAAGTTGCCCTTATTCCTTGGCTCCCTCCCATCTTCAAAGCCAGCAGTGGGCAGTCAAGCCCTTGTCACATCCTGTCACTCTGACGCTGACTCTTCTGCCTTCGTTTTCTGCACTTGAGGACCTTGGTGATCACACATTGGTTCCACCCGAATAATCCAAAATAATCTCTATCGTAAAATCAGTAGATTCAAATTTAATTTCATCTTCTACATGTATCTCCATTTGCCATGCAGTTTAACCTATTCACAGGTTGCAGGGGTTAAGACAGGCGCGTTTTCCAGGGGCCACTGCTCTGTTTTGGGGGTCGTAGCTCTATTATATGTGCGAGAATGCACACAGCTCTCCTGCCTCGCTGCCCTGGCTTTGCCTTCCTTCCACCTACTTTTTCTAATGAGGGGCTGACCAGCAACTCCTCCAAAGAGTGAAGGCATCTTACCCATTTGTGCGCACACGAACGCACGTGCAGGCGCGTGCGACACAGCTGGTGGGCTTTCTGAATGAGCCTTGGCAGTGGGGGGAGCTTTCTCCCCCTGATTCCAGGGGTGCGGCCTTCAGCCGCTGCTGCTCGACCCGCTCCCACGGTGCTTCCTGGGCAGGAGCCATTCTCGGCCCGGTGATGCCTAATTTGACCATCCTGGTCTGGAATCTGATAACCAGCCCTCATGTTTTGATTTTAGGAGGAGCCTAGAATCCTCACCGCACAGCGAGCTCATGGGTCTTAGAATGCAATACCTTGAGTACTTTTAATTTCTAGCATGGCTATTGAGAATAAAATCATATTTATTACACAACGAGGATTGTTCTAGTGGCCATGGAGAAGAAGCTACAGTGGCAGAAGTCACTCTTTCTCAAATAACATGCTTCCCCTAACACAGTGGAAGAAAGTTGAACTTTTTAGGCAGTTAAATTCACAAAAAATTCTATTCTGAGAATTTAAGTCACTGCAATAAATATTTACTAAACACATATTATGCGCGAGGCTTAGCTCTAGGCACATGGGATACATGAGGGCACAGTAGAGAAATGCCCCCCATCTAACGTGTTTCATGTTTCAGGGCCCAGTGGAGCATTCTGGCAGCCTGGCATGACCAGCTTTGTTAGAAGAAAGTGTTGTGTGGGAAGGGGAGACGACAGCCAGCTGCCTTCCTCAGGGGCCTCGCTCTTTCTTAAACTCATCTGTTCTTGTATGTTCTCTACTCTTTCCAAGAGAGCCAACTCCATGCCCTCTGCCCACAGGCTGGGGCGTCCTTGGTGTCATCTCCTGGATTTCCAGAGCATACCCGGGTCGCTCAGTGGTAAGTTGGCCACCTTCTCCAGCCCACTCTGACAGTGCTGACCCTTCCGACTTCACCTTCTATGGCTCCAACCTTCCTACGCACAGAGAGGAATGGATCGTGCCCTCGGATTGGGTGTGGCGGAAGCAGTGTGCGTCCGACCGTGCCAGGGACACACAGTGAAGCCACCCTGGGTGTGACTAATACAGAGCCATGCAGAAATAAAAGAGATAAAGCAATGAGAACAAGACTAAAGACCAAGCTGGGAACATAGAAAAAGAACATCCTTCTGAAATGAAATTTTATCCACCCCAAGGTTATTTTGTAAAAAAGAAGAAATTTTGTGAACTCTGTTCCTCTTGATTTTTTTTCAAATTATAAGTTGTTTATGATGCACTTTTCTACAAGAATTATTTTGCAAATCTGAAGGAATTAACCATAAGCTCCCCCTGAAGGCCACACCTGTTCAATTCTGTGTTGCCAGCAAATGTCACAGGAGTAAAGAAAGGCCTCACTCCAGGGAGTCAGCAGAAGATTAAACTTCAGCTGAATGTTGGGAGAAGCTGGATACTGAGTCAATACCCAGTACCAGGTGTAATTTGATGGTTTCCACGCACGATCAGAATTGTGGTTTTCTTAACTGTAGAGCTATTGTCTCCCCTGTTGTTGTTTTTTTATAGGTTCCCTGTAGAGTGTATGTTATGCTCTGATATTTTGAATTGATCGTGCAGGTTCTATTTCAACGGTGATAATAGACCTGGTGAAAACAGGGGTTAGCGAGGGTGACTATTAACCTTTCTTCTAATATGGTCGATTTATTTTGCCTTGTAGCACAAACTGATTCCCAGTATGAACTGCTGATAACTTCAGTTTAAATACCACCTGTAGATGAAGACTGTAGATGTAAAAGAGAAGTTGTTGTCTGAATGTGTGCAGGGAGAGCTGAAAGGCATTATCCTTCATTATGTCCAGATGATTATTACAAATTTTGCCATTAAGAAATTCATAGCTAAATACATAAAAACCTTTTATTATCTGCCATGTAAGAATTAACACATACAGAATATTGTATTTCTCATTTACTCGTGCAGGTAAAGATCCACCATTCTGTGGTGATGGTGTGGTGAAAAGAACCTGAGCTCTGGGATTAGATAAACCACGTTTGCTGTCCTGTCTCAAGCAAGTAACTTAATTTCAGCCTCAGTTATTCTTTCTGCGAAAAAACCAAGAATCCCTGCCCTTTAGTTCTGTTTAGTTAATTAACATCTGCAGCAACTAAAAGAATATCAAGTGGATGTTGAATAAAATGCATGGTCTCTCTTTCTCTGAATGTTTCTTACCGCAGACTTACAGTTTTAATTTTTTTTTTCATTTCTGAGTCTAAAAAAAATCACAGGTTTTAATTGTCCTTTAATACAACAGATTTCCTTCAAATAATGCATTGGCAAAGTAACGAATAAGTTATCCAAGGTCTGGTTGGGAAATAGATCTGTGAGCTTCTTATTGTGATCTTAAAATGTGGACGTAAATTGGATTACAATTGGTTTGGCATTAATAAAAATATATACAATGATCACAGCTGTTCTTTATATGGCAGTTTTTTTCTGGGTGCCTTATGACCTGTTTACTATCTCCAGTGGGAGTCCAAGTAAATTTGATTTTGTGGTAAAAGAAGTCTTTGTTTCCAAAAGGATTAGTCAGCCAGGAAAACCATAAACCACCTAATGCGAAACTTGGGTAAGAACATGATTGGATGCTTCTTATAAATTCTCTATTGCAAACAAAATCAACATTAATGCGATATAAGAATCATGTCTTAAGTGTTAGCCATAGTCAGTCACTACATGCTTGTTTTTCAGTTTCCAAAATTAAATGCCCATCAAGGACCAAATGAGGGTAGCTTGTCCTTAAAGTGACTTAGGAATCACTGTCTAAAGGGAACTTTTGTTTTCGTGGGTAGAGACTAAGTGGGCACCTAGATATAGCTTAGAGCAAGGCTACAAAAGTACACATATGCAGCAATAGTACAAATTTTTGGCCAAGCAGAAACCAAACCTCTTATTTCTTCCTCGTATGCTCTTTGTGGGGGGTGGGAGGAGAAGAAGAAATCTATTTAAGAGTTTAAAAAATAATGTTGAATACAACTCAAAGCTCCAGAAAGCTCAGGCATGTGCTAATAGCAGCCCCTCCAGAACAAGGGGATAAAGTTGAATATTTTGCTGAAAACTATTAAGGTGGAAACAGTGTAGAAAGACTCAAGCTTCTGAACACTTAAGTAGCTTAAAAACATGAATGACAGAACCACTGATATTTTTATTAAAAAAGCTCGTTGCGTTAAAGAAAATAACACATATTCAAGGCTGTGGCAGCTATATGTTGGGTTTGAAATAATCTTGATGTGTTTAATGCAGATTCTTAAAGTAAAACACATTCAAAGTATTGCACGCATCTCATTCATGGTATGGTTTTGGATTAAGCAGTGAAACAAAAGGCCTGTTTTGTTCATTATACGAAGCATATCATTTTAACAAGAAATGAGTAAAACTGCTAATGGTCTCAGCTTGGAAAAACGTCTTTCTACATTCACCCTTGGCGGTCAGTCTGCCAGAATTTGGTGTGTTTGTGTGTCTGGAAGGGGATGGAGAGCCGCGGCCTTCCTATGGAACCGTCTGAGGACCTCGGTGCGGAAACCTGGCGTGGCTCTGACTTTCCACTCGATTCGCTTGCTCAGCTCTTTCCATAATATTCCTTTCTCCTTAGAGTTTCTGTCTTTTATGGTCTAAAACACTTTTCTTCCTACATATAAAATTTTATGACTAAAAATAACTTTAAAGTACAAAGATAGGACACGTCTTCAAGGAACGGCTCGGAGGGGGCAGCAGGCCGACTTAACAAAATGTTTACATAAACTAAAAAACTGACTTTTTAGAAACTGGTTTGACAACTGAAAAGTCTGGGTGTGTGTAGGCAGATTTTATAAATTTAGGATTGGGACTGCTGGAGAGGCCAATTTGGTTGCCTTGGCCTTTGTCCCAGTAAACGTATACTTAGGTTTTTTATTCTTGAAAATTTCAATATTTTCTATGAGCTAAGAACACAGATTCACGGATTTTTTTATGGGAGCCAGCCTGACTCTGACTCTTGGTTCTGCCACTTCCCATGTGATCTCTGACTGCTTTCCCCCTAAACCCTAGTTTCCACATCTGGGAAACAAAGTCATGAGCGTAGCTATTTATTGCTCATGTTGCAAGGACTGGGTTAGATCTGCTCGTGGGGTACCCGGCGGAGTGATGGGTGCACCTTCAGTGTGCAAAGCCTTTTGGCTGTTTTTGCTGTTATTTTCAGTAAATGTTGGTTTTACTCAGTTCTCTCCTAAAGAACTCAGGGGTATTCTCGCCTTCTCATCAACACCTTTACTCTGTAGTCTGCTCTTCCAGGCACTCGTGCAAACTCAACAAGTGAAATCTATGATTCCTAGAGTCCCTCTGCGGTGGGGGCAGATATACACAAAAATCACTTTAAAACAACAGTGCAGATGATCATTGTTGGAGCAGATATGAAATTGCTGACTTCAGGAGTACTAGAGAGAGGCCGGGCTATATCATTTGCGGGTCCAATGCAAGCTGGGAATTCAAAGCCTCTTGTTCAAATTTCAAGATGGCATTAAACGAAGCACTGGCCGTTTCTGAGCATAGGGCCTGGCGTGCCTCCACAGGCCACACACCGGGTGGCTGATCCTGATTAGATGGGCATATCAATTGCATGCAAGAAAGTTGGACGAGTGTCAGTGCTGGAAGATCTAGGAACTGAATTGACCCTGAAGGACAGGAAAAACTTTGCAAGAATGGTTAGAACAGTTTGGGCAAAAGAGAAAGCTTGTGTTAAGGCCCCATACTTTTTTTGAATTGCTTTTAAGTGAGACTTACAAGGGCAAAGTGATTGGACAATCATGGAGGGAAAGGAGTTGGGGAAATAGTAGGACTATGTTTGAATATCCTACTAAAAAGAAGCACCGAAGATTTAGAGACTAGAAACAAGCTCAGATCAATCTGGGAGGATGTCTCCGGTGACGGAAAGTCAGAGGACTGGTTCTATGAAGGAGACACGGGCAGCAGGAACCTGCGGGTGAAAGCGGTTTATTCCTCAACGAGGGAGCGACAGTGCTCTTCTTTTCCTGCTCCTCTGCAGCCTGACACGTGCTTCCCCCCACTGCCGGCCCCACGAAGCAATGGGCTGCTTCTGTTTTGGAGCCATCGTGAATTCTCCAGTGCAGGCAAAGGAAAAACATGCTGGAAGTTTAAGCAGATTGCTTTTTTCTCTATAGACAGCTTTTCAGGAATGCCTCCGTTCTCATCACAGGAGAGCTCGAAGACGCCCAAAAGTACATCAAAAAGCCATCACCGTTCCTCGGCCTTTCAAACAGAATCATATTCCAGAATCATATTCCTTGGAAGACGGCATGGGCGAGACCCTTCCCCTCCCCGTCGCTGACGAGATGCGCAGGTCTGTGCACGTCTGGGGGGCTGTCCCCGGCCTGACAAACGGCCTTGAACCCTGGGAAGCTCAAGCCTTCCTTTCTTTTCTGTTTTCCTCATAATGACAGCCTTGAGTCAATGGCACATGTTCAGCTCCCTCAACCGCTGCTGCCGTGTGGAGGGAGTTCCCTAATTTGTCACATCTTCAAGCTAAGAAGCTCAGAGCAACAAGGATGGGACCAGCCCTGCCCTGGAAGCAGATGATGCACATGGAGGGAACTGGATTCCCGCAGAGGCAAGAGAATTTTAGCCGTGTGTCAGGTTCCAAGGAAACAGGAGAAAAAGAGGAATATATATATGTGTGTAGTTTTTAAAATATGTTTTTATTGATTTTAGAGAGAGAGGAAGGGAGAGGGGTAGAGAGATAGAAACATTGATGAGAGGGAGTCATTGTTCGGCTGCCTCCTGAGCGCCCCCTACTGGGGACCGAGCCCGAAACCCAGGCATGTGCCCTGACCAGGAATCAAACCGATGACCTCTTGGTTCATGGGCCAGTGCTCAACCACTGAGCACACCAGCCGGGCAAGGATGAATATATTTTAATGTCAGCAAAGCACGAAAACTAGTTAAAATGTTTAAGGAAGAACTCACCTTAAGGAAAAAATTCAGAGCTTGGTTTCCTTTTGTTTCTCCATCCAATGTTTACTATCCTTGTGAAACAAGGCAAATGACACAAGCCTCTCCAAGCCTTAGATTCCTGAGCTGTGACGGAAGAGACACATGCTCGGGTCCCTTCCCCACTAGAGCATCAGCATGACCATTCTCTGGCTGGGTGAATCTGTCTCAGGCGTCTTCCCGACCCAGCAAAATGGGAGGGTCCGCATTCCTGTCTAATTTGTGCACACGAAACGCCCCTACCCTCGAGTATGGCACTTAAGTCTCTAAATGTTTATCTTTCTCTGATGAGGGTGGTTACCCTTGTTATTTTCTCCAGCATCCTGTGCAGATCACAGGCAATAATTAACGTTCCTCTAACAGTGAGTAACCAGGGCAGGGCTGAGTCAGCAGCTGCCAATCAAGCTCACTCAGATGGGGAGAGCCTGGCACATGTGGAGGCATCGTTTCCAGGGCTCAAAGATGGGGCTGGTGGCCCTTTACTTTAGAATTTCCTCTGTAGGCCTATTTCATAATTCTACCAGGTTTTAATTGTTTTCTCATTTTAGTTGCTTTTTGAAAAATAGGACTAGTCATGTCTTGGATTTCTAATGTGTCACACACACACACACACAAATACACACACACTGAAAAAATGTCTCATATTTGCACTGAAATGATTGCCATTTGGACCATGCACTGCAGTGGGAGCTAAGCAGAAGGGCCTCTGAGAAATCTCTATTATCTAGAGTCTGAATTGTGGAAAAGGAGCTCCATTTAAATGTCATATTACACCAGACAGTGCAGTGAGTAAGTGGCAGGGGATCACAGATGGCTCAGGGAGCAAAGCCTTTTCTGGTGGCCACAGGTGAGGTGGGTGTGGGTGGTGAGAGCTGAGTGGTGGACAGGGCTGTGGAGAGCTGAGTGGTGTCCACCTGTGGGCGGGCAGGGCTGTGGGTGTTTGCTGCTTTCCTGGCAAAGGTTATGGGGTGCAGATGAGCAGTTTCCTTAGAGCACTTTCCGCTCAGTGACTTTTGGGAAACACCTCCCAGCTTCTGTCACTGAGCCACAGGAATGGAGCACGACACTGCATTGTTACGGGGCAAGAATTCTGTAACTAGTTGTCTGAAAATTCTAATAAATATGACACTGGGGATTCATTTTCTTTAGATTTTTCGGGTCACTGCAACATAAGAGTTCAGATACCTACTGATAAACAATAGTAATAGAATCACACAGAAGTGTGTCCCACAAGCTACACTCTCGTGTGTATTATTTTCCCTTCTTAATGCATATTGAAAACAAGGCTCAAAGAGGTTTAGCCATTCGCTCCCAATCACTTAGAAAGAGGCAGAGCTAACAGGTCCCGTGGCTGAGATCGTAAGTCTTGCGCTTGCGTTATAACACTTTACCTCTCAAGTAAGTGTGGTTTTCCTAGGGGATGAGTCTGCTTTTTAAAACATTCACATCGGTGTCTCTGTACCCTTCTTCTTAAAAATAGCATCTGTCCGTTTTAGTGTGTTTTAATTGGAATTATGCACAAATCTGAACACAATGGGGAGAAATTTCTCTCTCGTTTCTACTCTTTGGATTTATAATTATTTTCATTTGCTTTCATGAAGTAAGTTGCCTCTTACTATCTCTAGGATGGCTATATAGCACAAAGGGAAAAATAAATGCAAGAATCTTTGTAATTTAAGCATTTGCAGCAGAAGGGATGAAATAGTGCGATCCAAAGAGTCACTGATGTTTAATGCGCGAGACACAAGTCCTGGGCTTTAATTTCAGCTCCATTACCAGTCCACACAGTGAACATTTTTTACTGGAGTCAGCAGGTCCACGTGCACTGAAGAAGTGTCAAGGATTCTTAATTGTGTTTCGTGTTGAAAAGCAAGAGCTGCCTAGAGTATGGCTTTCCTTTTGACTTCACGTCTTGCTGTAGAGGGTTATACTTCTCAGGGTTTGAATTTCTCTCTTAAAATTTGCTTCCAAAAAGTAGCTGGGCTGAGCCAAGCGCAGAGCGTCTGACCATCTTCCGTGCGCACGAGAGGCTGCAGACGTTGGCACGGTCGGGAAAGGGCTGCATCCCTCCGTATCAACGTGTTGCCGCTAACAGATGCTTCTTGGATGACTTGTTGCTTTTCTGATACAGCACTTTATAGTCCTTTCAATTTTTATGAGCTGCTGGGACTCATCCAGTCTTGGTGTGAAGGGAGCTCAGAGACATGCACATATGTCCATGGTCAAGTCCAAGGGGAAAGTCTCAGAAGAAACCCTTCGGAGTCAATCTGTTTCTTTTGTGGTCGATGTGGCAATGTTACACCACAGAGGAAAAAAGAACGATTGAATTTATCAATCCATTCCAAACATACAAAAGAGTTTCTGGGCCTACAGTTTACTAACAGTGGGACCCAAAACAAATGCTGAAACCCCTCTGAACCACAGCTATCTCTCATGGGAAAGGAAAAGTGACAATTCAATAACTGCACAAAATAACATGTAAATTTCGGGGGACTTATTAAAATGTTTGGATTTTATTGAAGTGTCAGAATATTATTAAGTTTTTTTTAAGTGGCCACATTGAGAAATATTTCATTTTTTATATAAATATGGTCACTTTGTTCTCATCTGAACAGTTTCAAAATAATGCCATAAACACACGTGTTCTTCAAAAATAAAGTTAATGGCAGATTTTCTTTATAAGTGGCATTTTTCCCCCCTTTTGGATACTATTTCTCAGTTGCTTAAATAATTTATTTTTATTCTTTTGCTGACAAATTTTTCTTTTTGTTTAACAAAATCAGTGCAGAACGCTTACTTAGGCTTGTTTTTTTTAATACATCTTTTTTATTGATTTCAGAGAGAGGAAGGGAGAGAGAGACACATCAATGATGAGAGAATCATTGATCGGCTGCCTCCTGCAGGCCCTGGACTGGGGATCCAGCCCGCAACCCGGGCGTGTGCCCGACCTGAACCCATCTGGATCCTAGGTCGATGCTCACCTGCGAGCCACGCCCGCGGGCCTTCCTTAGGCTTTTTCCCCAGGCAGGCAGGCAGGTGGGTTTCAACAGACACTGCCTTAGTTTTTTGATCTCTGCTCCTACCAGAACACTCATAACAAAAACACAGCCCCGGGGTCGATATTAAAATTGATATGTTTGTGCAGTTCCTATTACTGATCTGCAGTAAATAAAATATGCATTCAGTGGTTTCTCTGTGCTCCACTCACCCCTTCATGACCTTTGCTGAACATCCAGGAACAGCAGGCTGCCCTGAGGGCCACAAGCCTCTTCCAGGAGGGAGGAAGCCGAAAGGAGGTGCGCAGCTCAGGCTCCTGGTGACCTGCAAACTTACTCCTCGGCTGCAGTGCTCAAGAGGCAGGCAGAATGCTCTTCTCTGTCTGTCCTCCTAACTCTGCAGGGACCGAGGATAAGAGCCTACCAAGAACTGCCTGTATGTCACTAGAAAACGCTAGAGTATCCGGAGAGGCGAGGAGTCAGGATCAGGCAGGGCGAGGGATGGCCCTCTCTGCTACAGGAGCCATGCTCTGTGCTTTGCTCGACCCAGCGTTGGCTGGGCCTTGTGCGTCCTGTTGACAGGACCTGAGGGAGGGCAAATAGGGCAGAATCAGATGAGCAGGCAAAAGGTTTATTTTTCTGTTAAGGCCTGTGACTGATCTGTGCAAAAGACCTATTGTAAACACCACCCTGATGCGCAAGGGGAAAAAAAGCACACACTCAAACAACAAATAGTCTTGTATTAGATCCCAAAGTGACATTTTACACACAAACTCACACACATCTGAATAGAATTAATAAGCGCTCTTCATTTTCACACATCTTAAATGCTCAAATTGAACTTGGTTTAACCCTTAGAAGTTCAATTTATTTCCCAAGCACATTTGAAAATTTGAGTTCTATATACAGTAAAAAGAATGTGTTTTCTACTCCTGTGAATATTAAAATGAAGAGACAGAGCGAGAAAGAGAAGAAGGCATTCTTGGAACCTAATAAAACCTTTAATTTACTCTGCTTTGGGGAGGTTCCAGGTTGGGGGAGAGTAAAAGGCTGAAGAAAGCAGGAGGAAAGGCAGAGACCATAAAGATGTCAGACTGTAAATTTTCAGTCAAAGCAAAACATAATATTCAAAAGCTAAAATATGTTTCATATGATGATACCGCAGTCAAAAATCTTCGTAGAGCTCTCCAGATATCTGTATCCCAAGAGCCACAAAATCTTAATGTATAGAGAAAAATAATGTAAAATAACGAAGGGACCAGCTAAAATGTATCTTCGTTTCTAAAACCCCACTTTCAGGGAAGATCGCTTGACAGCAAATACATAAACCGCTGGAACCAGGTGAGGGATAAATACTTCTTATTTTAATCCAAACACGTGGCATTGTGCTGCCAACCAGAAGGACACATCGACAAAAACTCTGCGGTGCGGCCAGCAAATTTCTTCTTTGTCATTTTGTTCTTTGTTTTTAGAGATGCGGGCTGCAGAGCTGGCTTATGCTCACAACCTGGGGACGGTCCCAGGAGGCAGCCGTGTCGCTACAGCCGGGTGTGGACACAGTGCGAGGTTGAAGCTATACCCTAAGCGAGTGAGAGTGTCCCAGCTCTGCAGGACCAAACGCTGGGGACACCCCCTTGCTGGGGGATCACATCCCCGCCGCAAGGCATCGTGACGCCTCAGGCTGGGCCTGGAGAAGTCCTGAAGCGGAGCAGAGCGCAGAGGGGTCTTTGAGCGTTGGCGTCAAATGCCACCATGTAACATCCCCCCCACAGGGCACAGAATTCTTCCAGAGATTTCCAACAACGTGTGTATCTTCCTAAGTGCCTGATTTACGACTGAAGAATGATTTGGCTTCTGGAAGTAATTTAGTCAGAAAATAGGAATGATGATAAAGAAAAAGATAGCCTATAATTTGGGGTTAGGCTTCATGACCCAACGTAGCAATTTCTCGGTAGTTTGAAATTTTTGCTTCCAATCTTGAACTGGATAGAGTACAAGTGTAGGAAAATAAAATGGCCATTTTTTTCCTTTCAACATTCTAAATATTTCATCTGGATTGGGGTAAATTCTTGAATTTTCATTATGTTATGAAAGATAATATCTTATGTGATTTTTCTGTCTCCATGCCTACTCATCACACTGGCATTAAGAATCTCCATGTTCTTCATATCATTTTATAAATCTGTCATATATATGCACGTACATGAATTATTTATATTTATTTATCAGTTATATTGATTGCTCTAGTATAATTTTTGAAGTTTAAAATTTTACATTTGGGCAATATCACATTAGGTATGAGTGTCATATGCCCTAGTGTTTCAATTTTTGCTAAGAGAATATGGAAAAATTCAAGTCAATCTTTGATAGGGACGACAGTGTTTTATTTCTGAAAACAAAGGGCTTCGTAAAATCAGCAGAGGTCTAGAGGGCAAAAGGTTATGTTAATGCTACTCGTATTCTTACCTAACCTATTGAAAACTTTTTATCATGATATGAAGGACCCACACAGTTGTAAAGCAGCAAATCTTTGAAAAATGCTAAGTGTCAGAATAATAACCCAAGAAATTATGTATTATCTGGGGCTTGGAATTGAAGTGAAATGTACACTCTGTAGCAACCACCTGCTAGTTTGCAGCCACCATGTGATCATCAAATGCGATTATCTGAAAGGAAGTACTTCAAAGATTAAAGGAGAAACTAAGGCAGGTATGTTGTTTTTAAAGACAAAGATAAAACTGAAATCTACTCTAAGGGCCACTGTCCTCCTGCCCCCCTCTCCCCAAGCAAACACACACACACACACACACACACACACACACACACACACCCATCTAGAATCCATAGTCTCTCTCCATTTATGTGTAAACCTTTCCATTTTGTGAAGTTCGCAGCTTTGTTAAGCAGGCCATGGGCATAATGAAACAGTTGGTTTATAGAGCACTTGGGGTAACGGAGCCATCATTAGCCGTACTGGGGACGGAGGACGTAGATTACAGATTCCCATTAGAGTATGTACATAGTGTTCATATTTGAGAAAAACAGGTTTTTAAGTTAGATTTTTTTCTTGGAAAGTGTAGTATCAAATGTAATCATAAAAGTATTAATGTGACACAGTGTTTTGGTATTGGAAGGAAACATGGAAATTCATAACAGTAATGCTGTTTATTTCAGAAAGAACTCTGTCTAAACAAGATAATTTCTGCAAGTTCGTAATGAAGGAAGCTTAACATCCCCCTTGATAATTACCCCTCCAGTCTAGAATAGCTCGATTCAAGAGCTTTTGTTATATGTAATAAAATAGTTACTCCCGCTTTTACTAATATCTCCCAGAAGGTAAATAATTGATTCCCACTTTTTGAATGCCTTAAAAGGCTTTCAGGTAAATGTTTCTGCCTTATGACAAGTGTGAGTCTGTGCCCATGGCCTGGTCTCCATGCAGTTCAAACGGGGCCTGTTTGCTAGCCTGCTGCAGTGGGGAGGCGGAAGAATCCCATGTGAATAGCTAATCATGGTAAAGTCAGTCACATGTGTAACATGAAACAATTTGACATGAAAAAAGGACTGTGTATCGGTCGAGTTGTTTTGATTATATAATTACGCTAATGCATGCAGAAGTATAACCAAATATCCTTTTATCACTCCCTCTCGATGGGGAGCATTTAAAGCTTTCGAAGGCAAGAAGATGCTATTTTGCCAGAGTTGCAAGGGCCACCTGACTCTTGTCGTGGCCCAGCCATCCCTTCTCTGATGAGATGCCGAAGGGTACAAATGAAAGGGGAGTCAAAATGTCATTTTATTATTAACTAGGCTAAATCACAAAACTCAATAATTTGGTAAAGTGAACTGAGCAGGCGGCTTAAACTAGATTCAGATGGAATCGATTCTTCCCCCACCAGATGGCCATAAGAAACTAAAGCAGCCAGTGTTCATGGGTAAATAAAAAAGAGAAAACAGAGAGCTATTTGCTAGCTTTCTTGTTCAGCAGGCCCCACCCAGTAAGAAGCAATGAGACAGTTATAGGTAAACGTGGCCAGTCAGGTTGTCTCAAATCTGAGCCAGTCCGGTTAGTGTTCTATCCACTTCTGGAACAAAGGAAGTGGTGGACAGAGGGGCAGGAACCTTACCTCCTCTCTTGCAGGATTACAGGGTGATGGAGAGTTCAGGCCGATTCTCCTACCCTGCAAAGACAGACAGAGGCTCCAGCACCCTTCCGGGGTGTCCTGCCATAGCCCCAGTTTCGCGTCTTCTTGGCAACAGCTGAAGGGGGTATCAGGAAACCATCATTGAACCTGTTGTTGCCAATTCTAGGGGAGGGACACTGTCATAGTGTCAGACCAGAACTCCCACCCATCTGGGGAAACTCTGCAACAAAGAATCTCCAGGTCAGCCATCTGAAGTTGGAATCTTTTGTTCTGTAGGCAGAAGTTTTACTAAGTAGAACAACTTTAACATTATTTCCTAGTGCTATCTACTGAGCTGTATTTTCCTTGAAAAATAAAAGGTCTATTTTTTTCAGGATTTTTTCCAGCTTTAATGACCTATAACTTACAACTAAAATTGTAAGATATTTAAGGTTCACACCATGATGATTTGATATATGTATACACTGTGAAAGGATTCCCCCTGACCTAGGTGATTATCTCACCTATCACCTCATATTTATCTGTTTTGGGGTTTGTTTGTTTTTTGGTGAGAACATTTCAGTTCCATTCTCTTAGCAAATTTTAGTTATACAGTGTTATAATTATAGTCACCATGTGTCCATCAACACATGAATTGACAAAGATGTGGTATATACATATAATTGAATATTACCCAGCCATGGGAAAGAATGAAATCCTGACATTTGTGACGACATGGATGGGCCCTAAAGTCATTACACTGAGTGAAATAAGCCAGATAAAGAAGAACACTGCATGATATGATTTATATGTGGAATCTAAAGAGAAAAGTCAGACTCATAGAAACAGAGAGTAGAAAACTGGCTGCCAGAGGCTGGGGTGTGGGGAAAATATGGAGAAGTTGGAAAAGAGCACAAACTTTCAGCTATAAAATAAACAGTCTAAGGATCTCATGTATGACAAAGAAGGTCTATTCTTACTGAAATTTCTATGCCTGGCAATAAATGTTGCATGAGCGAATGGAGCGATGAGATATACAATTAATTTTTGAAGTAAGAGTCGTTTGAAGAAAGATAATACAACCAAACACATTAAACATAACAGTTATTCATTCTGATTTCTAATTGAAAGATAATGACAACTATTTGCATATTTTATTAATTACACATATTGGCTGTTATTCAACTCAATATCATGAAGTAATACTATGAGAAGATGAAAAAGAACAGCATTCATCAAGCAGAATTCCAAGGGGATCTGAATATTATTAAGATTTTTTAAGAGTTTCCAAGCTCTAGAATATGTCTAAATAATTAGAGGACTCATTTTAAGAGATGATATCAAGGCTTCCATCTTTAACACGGATGCTGCAGAAATTCATTTCATCGTTCAACAAAATGTAAAGAGTTCTATGTTCCAGGCATCAAGGGTTGAGAGATAAAGAGAATATGCCTCTTGGCCTTATGTAAATTCCACTTCAGCAAGGTGTGCAAACAGCAGGCAGAACAGTCTACAAATCTAGGGGAATGTAGGGGGAAAAGCACTGGTTTTTCATGCGCATCTAGATGGGCATTGGAAGGAGCATTTTTATAAGCTATAATGGATGACTGGGGTATCTTTCCACATGACATTTGGTTGGGAGGGTGATGGGTGTCAGGTAAAGCTGAGTATGTGTAGAAATGAGTGGGGGCAGCCAAGGGAAACAAGGTGAAAAACATAGCATAAAGGAAGCATGAAAATGTACAGTGTTTCCTGGAAACTTAGTTCTTTGGTGACTAAAGCGGATTGTGCAGTAAGGAAAGGGGTGTAAAATTTGCAGAGGACAGAGTGGTGGAAAGTGAGATTTAGGGTAGCCTGGGAACAGACTGTAAATGTTCTTGGCTCCCATGCTGAGGAGTTCGGTCTGCAAGCCTCTCAGCGCTGCTCTATGATTCATTTCTACTACCTGATGGATGTTCTTTGCCATCCTTCCCAGAGACCTGGTTTCTAACCCTTTGCTTTTACTCTGGGATCCCGCTTAATGAGTTATCTCCTTTATCATCAATCTTTCTCTTTTTTGTGTCTTTAAACAGCCAAATATCTTGCAAAATTAAAACATTTGGGTGACCCTCACCAATCATCATGCTCTCTCCTTTCCACCCTTCACTTCATAAAGATTGATCCATGTTTAGTATAACTGCTTCTCCTCTCTTCGCTCCTAATTCCACTGCAATTGAAATTCTTCTCCCCCATCACACCTCCTCCATGCAGACAAATACCATCATTGAACCTGTTGTTGCCGATTCTAGGGGAGGGACACTGTCATAGTCTTATCTCAGTGGGGTCTCGGGTTGCATTTGTTATTGTCACAAATATTCTTTACACTTTCTACTACCCTGGTATCATTCGAGTCCACTTACCTTTTTTACCATTTATTCTCAGTGTCAAAAGCAGAATACTCCTCTATCCACCATTTAATGTTGGTGTTCGAGGATGCAGCCCTTGTTCCACTTCTCTTCTATACACTTTTCATGAGTAATTCCATACTCACTTATAGTTTGAAGTGATACACACACACACACACACATATATATATGAATATATGATGACTCTGAAATCTATCTCTCTGGAAGGTCTTTTCTTTTAGATTATACCACCAAACAAATGTTGTGTTGATCTATACATATCTGTTTGGATATACCACAATATAGCAAACTCCAAAAATCCAAGAAATAGTATAATATTCTCCTCACAACCTGCTCTTTCACTTGTATTTTCTAATATCAGCTCATGGAGCTGATATCACCGTGTCATAACAAAGCCTATTATTATGCTAGACTTCTTCATCTTCCTTAGTACACTATCCCTCAGAAAATTAATCACAAAATTCTGATGGTTTCTTAATTTTATTCTTCCCCTATACAAATACCAACCTCATCACCTGTTTATTGCACAATTGCTATATCTTCCCAATCAATGTCTTTACCCCCAGACATTTATTCCACTGTTCATCTAACCACTAAACTGAATCATCTTAAAAATGGCTATAAGTTTCCCTGATGAAAACCTATTATTGGTTCCCCATTACTCAAGAGATACATCCAAACTCCATGTCATGCTTCTGTTTGCTTGTTTAAGACCACCCAAAGGTCTTCATGAAATAAAATCCGTATAGTTTACTAACATCAACAAGGCCTTGCAAGTGAGGTTCCTCCCTATCTCATCAGTTTTATGTATTTGACTCAACTTTGTGAGCTCCAAGGCAGCTGGCAGAGCTTTTCTGCAGGTTCACTCTGTATCCTCAGCAGAAGGCCTGGTGTGTAGGAAGCACTCAGTCAATAGTGTCGCATGGCTGTGAGGTGTATGTAAGATTCGTGATACCTCATTTCCACTTCCTTCTCCATCCTTCGGAACTTCTACTTCCTACCTAATACTTTATGTTTTCATAATACTGAATTGCTTGCGATTATTGAGAAACTCTACACTATACCTTTTGATACATTTTCTCCTGTTTCTACATCTGCCTGGATAACCAACTATGCTCCCGTTCTTTTTGAGCCTCGATGAGTTCTCAGGCCTCAACTCAGGCATCAGTGCTCAGAGAAAGCTTCCTGAAGATCTAGGGTAGGCAAAGTCTGCCTCCATTGAGCTGCACCGCACTCTGGGTTCCCTCTGCAATAACGCTTCCCACGTTATATTGGGATGATATGTTTTTGACTGACTTCCCACCACCCCAGTGCACATCAATATTCATTTCCCTTTAGGGAAAGGCCCATAGCTTGTTCCACATTGTATCCCATCTCCAAGTAAGGTGCATAACAGACACTTGTTGGATGACACTATTTTTTAACTTTATTCTTTAAGTAACAGGGGTTTCAAGAGCATTAAACATGAAAGCGACATGGTCAATTCTGTGCTTTTAAATAACCACTTATCAGCTGGATTATAATAGGCAGAGTCTCATAAAGCCTAATAAGATGAAGCACTACAATCCAGCCAGCAAGAGATGTGGAACTAGGCAGTGGCCAGTCAATGATGTTTAGAATCAGTAGGGGGTGGGGGAAATAAGGACAGGTGGGTAAAAGGATACACACTTTCAGCTGAATGAGGTCTGAGGATCTAATGTATAGCATGATGACTGTAGTTGATATCACTGTATTGTGTAATTAAAATTTGCTGAGAGAGTAGAATTTAAACATTCTCACCAAAAAAGGGGGAGGGCAAATAGTTGAGGTAATAGATGTGTTAAATAATTAAATGGAGGGAATCTTTTCATTAATGTATATCAAAACATCATGCATTACACTTTAAATATTTTACAATAATTTTATCAATAAAGCTGCAAAAAAGGGGGAATCCTAAGACAGGAGGGCCAGGTTGAAAAGGTAATGAAAAGGGAGGTGAACCAAAAAAGGAAGAAATCTAAGATGGTCAAGTTTTCTGATTTGATTAACTGAGTGGACAGTCTTAGTATATCCATCTATAAAAGCAAAAGGAGATATGGTGGGGTGGCTCATGTGGTGCAATTCAGTATTCGTAACCTTTGAGTTCTAGCGACCTCTCCTGTAAGTCAAAGAATAGTTTAGCCTGTGCATTCATGCCCATCTCTGCATTAGCTAGTGTTGATTTTGCATATTTGTGCATTCTGACATACTTACCAGTAGTGTAAAATGAGTATTTAAATAACTCTCATTGTTTTCTACCTACAAATCTATTAGTCTCTCATGTTCATTCTCTGTAACTTGGAATGCTCCAGTATAGGAGAGGATAATTTTTAATATTTTACTTTCCTAAGAAACAGTACACTCTCTTAGTAAAATAATCAGTTTGGCACATTTGCTTCAATTGTGAACATTGATTTTCAAATTTTATGAACCCTTCTCTTGATATCCATATAATTCTGCATAATTTCCAATTGTTTTAATTCCATCATTTAGTTGAGTTTCATTCCAGTGATTAAACAATGAGTTTTGAGAAAATCAGAATAAGAAATATATAAAATTCAAAGCATTATGCTAATAAAATGTTTCCTCCTGTGTGAAAACTTGGATATACACCAAAAGAAAAACAATCTAATAAGACATTTTATTTAAGGTAGAAAAAAATCTCAAAAATCATCAAAACAGCTGAAATGCTCGTCCGTATTAGACCAGTTCTATTTATCATTAGAATCAAATTTTCAGAGGAGTATTTCATGAAGACACAATTTCAGGGTGCAGTCATTAAAGACTTCCTGAGTGTGTTGGTATTTTGAAATGTAGACCAGTGAGTAAGAGCACAGGACCTGAAGTCAGAGGGGCTTGCTCAAACATTTCCTTTCTGGCAAGTTTCTGAACTTCTCTAAGCTTCATTTCCCCAAATTGTAAAATAGGAAAAAATAACTGAATTGGTTAAGACTTTATAAGATGCAAGCTTCAGAAATGCAATTCAAATTAGTTTAAGTGCAGAAAAAAGAACTTATTACCCTGGGTTATTGAAAAGTGCTAAAGATGGTAAGTGCTAACTTCCTCAAGCAGTATCCCTGAGCTCACACAATGGCTCTTTCTCTGCTTCGTTCCATCGCTCATGACTGTTCCCAGGTTGGCTTCATTCCCAGCCGGGAGCCAGGGCCTAAACACATGGTGGGAAAGTTGTTAGCTTAGTTTTTTCTTCTTTCTTTCTCTTTCTTTCTTTCTTTCTTTCTTTCTTTCTTTCTTTCTTTCTTTCTTTCTTCCTTCCTTCCTTCCTTCCTTCCTTCCTTCCTTCCTTCCTTCCTTCCTTCCTTCCTTCCTTCCTTTTCTTTCTTTTCTTTCTTTCTTTCTCATTCATTCATTCATTCATTCGTTCATTCATTCATTGGTACCATAAGCTGCAATGTTCTATATAATTCCATACCTGTCAAAGAAAAATACAGCCACTTTTCTCTTCTTAAATTCCCAGAGAGGGCCAATTAGTCATGCTTTGATCGTGGGACCAGCCCTGAGCCAATCGTGGTTTCCAGGGAGAAGGACAATTCTGATTCTTCAGGTCATGGGTCTAGCTTTTGGTCCAGGGGGTCAGTCAGAATCAACTCCACCCCACCACAGGGTTCCAGCAGAATTACTACAGAATAAGGGGGGGCCGATCTCTTAAGGAGAGGATGGCAGACAGGCAAAGAACAGTTTTCATTATAATAACACACACTCTGAGGTGGTTGGAAGGGTAAATGAGATGATATATAAAGAAAATAAAAAGACATCAGGAAAACTCAGTAAAAGAGGTTTTACTGTTAATTATTGGAATAAAATAGGAATATAATCATAGACTATGAGTACAGAGAAGTCTGTCTCTGCCTGACCAGTCCCTGAGCTTTTATTGTACAGGTTGGAGGCAAAGACAAGAAAGAGACGCAGTGTTGGGGATTCGAGGAGAGAGATAGGGAGTATATACTGAACAAATATAGATTGAGTCCCTACTTTGTGCTAGGTGCTGGGTGACAGTGGTGAAACTAAACAGATGAGGTCTCCACTCTTGTGTACTTTTATAAACAAAATAATTTCAGACAAGGTTAGAGGTTGCTAGAAAAATAATACAGAGTAATACTGTTAAAAATTACCCAGGAATGAATTACTTTAGAATAGGCGATCCTGATTTATATTATCAATAATTATGAGTATCACAAAATTCTTGTGCTGTAAATTAAGTACAATCCTACTCTAGTTCATGACTGGGGAAAGGATGTTAAATGATTTTTCCAAAGTTGTTCTAAAAATTATTTATTTAAGAAGACCTGAGATTAAAATGAAATATCTTATTTCAAGTTTCTTATCACTTGGCCGAATTCGCTTTGGCCCTCTCCCTGGCACTCGCGGAGCAGTTAACTTGGCAATCACTTCCTTTCTCAAAGCCTAGCCCTGATGGAGAAGCCATCCATCACTCCAAAGAGTTTTTAAAGTACCAAGAATACTTTCTGGATTATAAACTCCTAGGAGAACTTACTTCACATACACTACAAATATATTCAAGTTAGCTAATAAAGAGCCCAAAGTTATTTCACACTAGGAATTAGGTGTCAGAGGGGAATTATAAAATGTAAGTGTTGCAGAAACCTCCTAATTTATATTCAGTGGCCGCTGCTCCTTCCTGTGCAATTCATCATGTAGATAATGATTTAAAGGGCTGTAAATACTTGTCTTAAGATAACTATTCTCAATGTTTGGGTTTATTTTCTCATTTAGATTTCAGTTAGCATCAAGAGAACATACATTTAAAAACAGCTAGCAAAAGGCGATTTTCATATGCCATAAATCACCTATGTAAAAGTAATATTTATGTTGCATTAAAATACTGCGTTTAAACAAACAAAAATTGGACGACTGTTGATTTCTTTTCAACCACTAAAAAAAATGACTAAGAATAGCAGATATGGACATAGAAATAGAGAGAGAGAGAGGCAGAGATCAGTTTGCCTCACAAAATACGTGGTGATGAAGATGTAACTAGTGTCAATGTGTGGATTATTTTCATGAGTTTTCGTCTTCTTAAATGAAAATGATATTGATCTTAAAAATATAGTGAAATTTATTAATACCATTTCTTGTCTCTTGGTCATTTTTATCCCTCTGAAACTTGGGGTGAAGGCAACAGTAAATCCTTTTGGGGATGTGTGCATCACTCATGTGTCAAAGATGCCAACACCCTTAAGGTCCAGATAACTCATAGGAACGTCACACTTGACATGACAACTATCCATCCTCAGTGGAATCCATAAATCAGTTCTCCTTCGGGAAAATCAACCAAATCAATTCAAAACAAAACAAAACAAGCTGCACGATTCCAATTTTGCAGCCACAATGTATCAAAGGGACATTTTCTTAGAAGAAAAGAAAAATCAATAAGCATATATTGTGTAGTATGTGAATCACAAACCCTGTATTTCTTGTTTTCCACCATCTCTCACTGTCTTGCAAGGGATATTTGTCATTGTCACAGGTGCAAGGCCCTTCAAATAGAGACGTGTTCCAGAACCCGGCAGGAGATGGATTTCAATAGCACTTTGGGCAATCCATGCAACCGGCTTCCTCACTCAGCTGGGAAAAGCCATGCGCTCATTGAGGGAAAAGCCATGAGCTCATTGAGGGAAAAGCCATCAGCTCATTGAGGGAAAAGCCATGAGCTCATTGAGGGAAAAGCCATCAGCTCATTGAAGGAAAAGCCTCTAGCTGGCACCGAGGATCCCTAAAGGGAAGGAACGCCTGGGTCTTCCGTAGCCTAGTTGGCTTCCACTTTCCCTACTCAGAATAAATAATGTCCTCACAACACCCTCAGCTGTCCTCGCGCCTCCCCCTTTCGCTGCCCTTTCCCCCCATCGTCGCAGCTTCCTTTCTCCCTGCATTTCCCTCCCCCTTTCACTCTTGCGGCGGCAGAGGAGAGAACATGGTTTAGAGTGGTGGGTATGGGTCGGCCAAGAAACGCCCTTCAGAGGCCTTTCTGTTCCCAGCTTCTGGCTGGGTCGTGTCTTCGAGGAGGGTGTAACACGTACCACAGAAGGCGTATGAACGAAGCACCGTGTCTGTAGGAACATTTTTGCTCAGCCCCAGTTTATATCACAGCTTGAGGAATTTGTAAAAACAAGAGGCTTATTTTCTGTCTGTTATTTTCCTAGGAAAAACTCCACAATTTACCTAACATGATAAGATTAAGACTAGAAATATCAAATTATACCTTTTGATATTTAAATTCTGTACTTAAGCTGTATGAGCTAATTCGTGAAGGTCCAAATTTGGATTAAGCAACACTCTCCATAGTGGAATGTAAAAATCCAAGGGAAAGAGGTTATAAAACAACCCATGAGGAGTGCTGGAAGATTACATCTTACGTCATAATCTTTACTTTCTATTATTGTTTATCTTTAATAATACGCTTAATGTGCAAGAATGATAAAACATAAAAGTATGTATAAATTTACAATTGAAGTTTCGGAAGACCATTGGGAAAGAGTATCTTCTGTACCTAAAATATTATTTGTAGCCACATTAAATAAACCCTCCCATAATGTTCCTTTTTCAAGATTTTTGAATGGCAAGTGGCAACTTGGAGTAAGCTTTGGCTATTTACAGACTTGCCACAGTCAATACTTGGGCTTAATCAGAATCTCCCTTCTAAAGCAACAGATAGATCCCCGTATGTGACTGTTGATCACAGTAAGATTAATAATCTGACCACAAAGCAGGTGGCATTTTCATTTGTTTTCATCTAAGTTCACATCAATTTCTTCTCATTGCTGGTTATCCATGTGAGTGGCACCATAACCTTTTAGCCTTGGGGATGTGTGGAAGACACACTACCCAAAAGGCATGTTCAGAACTATACTAGCCTGGAAATCAGAGACAACTCTCTCGAGGTGTACGGTGGACACCACATGGGAGAATATGTAAGAAAGTGTAAGGGCCTGTTTTCCCTTCATGTGAATAGCAAGACTGAGATCTGTGTTTTAATTTCCTAGTGATATGTTTGATGGAGGATTGTAGATTTTGAACATTCTGGTTGTATCAAGTATAGTTGCTGAGTTAAAAATCATTTTAGTAGTCACCATTGTAATTCTTGGTAGAACAAACAAAAACAAGTCTTAACTCAATAAATGCGATACCAATGGTACTCTTAGGAGAGAATATTACATATATCAAATACCAGGAAAATAGAACATGTTAACCAGCGATGGCCAAGTATAAAATAGTAGTTTAACACAGCACCTTACCAGCTGTAAGACCATGGTGAATTTCTTCACCATGCCATACCACATTTTTCTCATTTGAAAAACTTAGATAATCCATGTTTTTGGGTGATGAAAACCTAGAATATACTTCACGATCAGTAGAGTGTAGCTGCCATTGTTTCTGTCAACATTGTTATTATGTTAGTGATGTCGAATTTGAGCAAAGTGATCAGTATTTACTCAGCTCGTTAGAATCATCTGGATTGTAGATACATACTGTAGGAACAGTTTTAACTCAAATTTCAGGTATTCAATTTGGACTGAAAGTGCTCATTGATATTAACACAAGAAAAATTTTGATTACTGCAGAACTAGTTTTCATACAATCTAGGGGAGATAGGAGAGTATGAGCTTCAGTACCTCTGATCTTCCATGACAAGAAAACTATTAAGCATAATATTCCAAGTGGTAACTGAGAGGAAATGCTGAGGAGATGGCCAAATCTAAGCCAGTTCAGGATAAGCGAAAGAACGTACTGCTTTGTCACAGGCCATGGGCTTTAGAACTAGACATAAGCTCAAGTCTCAGTTTACCCACCTAGACATGGGATGCTAAGGAAGGAACACCATTAACGAGCCTGTTTTCTCTTTGCAAGTCACATTCCCTTATTCCATTTTTGAAGGGCCACTGGGAGGGCCAAAGGAGAAAGCATCATCGAGATGCCCAGTAAAAGGCTTAATAGGTTCAGCTGCTATTTAATATTGGATAGTTTTCCTTTTTATCCATAGAAATGCTCCTGAACTACTGTGCTAGTTCATCAATAACGCATTTCAAAACAGTGAGGTGAAAATATAGAGTGAAAATAAGCAATTGTGCAGGAGAGATATCCCCACTTAGCAAAAGACTCCTCGATAATTAGGGAGCAAATTAAAACTCCATATTTAGCTAACAGACGTTGACGAAAGATAAAGGTAGGATCAAGCAGCCCTCAAAATGTGTTGTCTTTTCCTCACTTTCTACGCGAACTAATTACTGAGGACCACGGAACTGTTTTGTTAATTCACCCTAATCACGAGGAGCCCCACTGTAAATCACTGAGTACCCCAGATTAGTCAACTAAATAAATAAGTCCCATAAAATAGAAACATAATGGTGCTGAGATATAGGAGGCAATGTGCTCATTCTGTAGTTGCAGCTGAATTTTAATTATTCTGGATAATCCTTTATTACACAGGCGTGAATGTCCGACACATTGAAAGTACCAGACGCCTCACCATTTCCATTTTTGACCGGAATCATTACGTAAATACTGAAGAAGTCAGCTGAAGAATCTGGGTGACTGGCTTATAGGAGCCTATGCCACATTCACATCTTAAAGTAGTTTTTTATTATCTTTTCATTTTTCTTGTAAGTCCTGATTATTGCTTGAAAACACCAGAGTGCCACGATTCCCACTGAGTGAGGCCGTGAGAGCCCAGCGAGCCACAAGGCAGCCACAGCATTATTAATTGGCTCTCGTAGACTGTCTTCAATCAATAATGATAACAGTAGCTAAGGCAACCACGTAATAACCTGCTGTCTGTTAAAACGGCTGCAACGCATAGTTCAGCTCTCTTCACACTGTTCTGTTTTATATGAAAAGGCATTTACCATCCTCTGGACCAAGGGTGTTGAAATGAGGCAGTCAGAAATGAAAGCCAAGTTTGCACGAGAATGCCAACCATTATTCTAGAGCTGGGAGCCCTCCGACACACTCAACAAGGTTGCAATAGAAGCACCTTATCCATGTCTGATCCACGAACGTGAACATATTTGATAACAAACAACTTATTCTTGAAGAAAGAGCCCCAAAGTCAATTTATATCTCGCAGTCCAAGTAAATAAGAAAAGACTGACAATCTCCCTCCATAAATCCCCATGATTTCATGTTCCTTTTGGTTGTATTGGAGAAAAGTCAGAGCAGAAAATGAGGGTTTGCTCTGCCAACAGGCTCCCTAAGCAGAAAGTTTGTTTTTGAAGTTATCCCAGAAGATAAACTATATCAAGGAGATGGCTATGGCAGAGAAAAAGAATATTTGCAGAAAATTAAAGGGAATTAAAAGGAAAAGAGTAGATTTAATAAAACTTTTTAATTGGAAAATAATTACCTAGTCATTAATAGCACGTGGAACAAAGGTTCCTGTTTTAAGGTGATTTGGGTTTGAAGAAAGTAAAAATTGTCCTTCGAGGATATATATATACATATGCTACTAGTGAGGAAAGGTAAACAGGTGCTATTCATTTCTGAACACCTTGCATAGTTAATTTTCAGTTCAGAATGAAATGAACAGTTGCACGGAGAGGAACTCACCACGACTGAAACCCTGGGGACTGGAAAGCATTGGCAGACATCCAGGGCCCTTTGTATTTCACAGACAAGACTGTACATCATAACTAGCTGTTGGCACTGGCTGAAACAGCTGCTGGGGGATGAGACTACTCACCTTTTCCCCACTTTCAAAAGCTACTTCTTAATGTCATAGTTTGTCTACATCGGTACTACTAAAGCATCAAATTTTGTACTTAATTTTAATAAAAGGACCTTGAGTCTACCCTCTGACCTGTTGATATTTTTAAACTTTATGAACCTCTTTTAAAATTGCAACACAAAATATCTTAACTTTTTAGTTCTTGCTTTTGATTGAAACCTTGAAGTTTATGCTTTTCCAGTTTTTATTAAAGATGGAGCTAGATTCATCCACATATATGCATATTCTAAAAGTTATCCTAAGGCCATGACTGACCATCAGAATAATGTGTGTTTACACTGTGTTCACAGACTTTTGTGCAAACACTCACAAATAAAGCATCAGCACTCCGCTGTTGATATACTCTGAGAGCTGTTATATATTGAGGGTGAGCCCATCAGTCACTATTTATTAACTGAGGTGATGATATTAAAGACATCACCTGGTAAATCAGCAGGGATCACCTTAAGAGGACTAATGGAAAACGTTTCATCAGGTTCCAAAATGAAGAAAAGCTATTGATTCTCCTAAACAATTGAGCTGTATTCATTGTCCAGACACTATATTTCTTGTAAATGGTGGTATCTCTCTTTGCTTTGGCTCTCCATTAACTTAGAGACCAGATTTTGGCTTCCTTCTAGCAATTGTGTATCAACTATACTAGAAGACAGATAGATAATAGATAGATAGATGATAGATAGATAGATAGATAGATAGATAGATAGATAGATAGATAGATAGATAGATAGATAGATAGATGATAGATAAATGATAGAGAGATAGATTAGATAGATATAGATAGATGATAGATAGAAGATAGATGATAGATAGATGATAGATAGATAGATAGATAGATAGATAGATAGATAGATAGATAGATAGATGATAGATAAATGATAGAGAGATAGATTAGATAGATATAGATAGATGATAGATAGAAGATAGATGATAGATAGATGATAGATAGATAGATAGATAGATAGATAGATAGATAGATAGATAGATAGATAGATGATAGATAGATAGATAATAGATAGAGAGAGATAGAGATAGAGATAGATAGAGATAGAGATAGATAGAGATAGAGATAGATTAAATAGATAGATGTAGATATAGATGATATAGGTAGATATATATAGATGTAGATATAGATACAGATATAGATAGAGATAGATAGATAGAGATATAGATATATAGATGTGTTTAATTTATTCCTGGAATGTATTAGCTTCTTATTGCTGACTAACAAATTACTCAAATGTTAGTGCTTAAAAGCAACAAACACTTATCACCTCACAGTTTCTGTGGGTGCAGCTTATTTGGGTGCCTCTGTCCCAAGGTCTCTCACAAGTTTGTGATCAGGTTTTGGCCAGGACTGTATTCTCAACCAAAAGCTTCACAAAAGGAGAATCTGCTTCCAGGCTCACTCATGGTTGCTGACAGGATCTAGCACTTCACAGGTTGTTGGACTGAAGTCCTCAGTTTCAAATTACTGGTTGGAGGCCTCCCGCAGTTCACTGCCTGGGAGCTCTTTCCACAGGGCAACTCATAGTAGGGCAGATGGAGAAAGTGAGAAAATAAGAGATGGAGCAGGATGCAAGTCACTGTCTTTTTGTAACCTGATCTCAGTAATGATGTCCAGCTACTACTGGTATATTTTGTTCATCAGAAGTAGGTTACCATGTCCAGCTCACACTCAAGTGGAGGGAAGGGCACAAAGACATGATTCCACACGGTGAGTTCTCTCGGGGCCACCTTAGAGGCTATCTTTTTATGTTTTTCTTATACATACTTCCCCTCTGCCTAACTCTTCAATTATTTTTGTCCTTTGTATTATACATACTTTTATAACCTTACTTAAAATGCATACATGTATCATATGATAGCATATTGTGTGTGTTTAATAACTGTCTGTTGTGTTATATTGAACAGCCGTTGTCATTTACTTTAACAACTGCAATAATGACTTTGTTAATTGACCCACTTTGGGCACAGATCTGTTCTGAATACTAGGAACACCATAATTTTCTAAGAAGGAGAGGAAAGTCCTGCCCAAATGTTATTTTTTAAACTTATGACTGACTCCCCATGCCCGTTCTTGAAGAGAGTGGGTGTGGGGAGCCAGTCATAAGTTTAAAAAATTCTGTCTTTCTAATCTTGAGAACTCAAAACTCCAAGGAGGTGAAATGAATTATAAACACTATGTGACCCAACCTCTTCATTTTCTATTTACAAAGCTCTGATGCAAATACATCTAAAGGTCACTATGCTTATTAGCAACAATGGAAGGGCCATAGTTCCCATCTTCTGGCTCTTGTCCAGGCCACTTACAACATATCCCAACATGTTTTTCTAAAACATAAATTATATATGTAGAATCTCTCTTATTAGACTCTTAAACATTCTGTTTGTTTTTTTATTTTGTAAATGTCTGATAGCAAGTATTAAAGATTTTCTTCATGATAAGTTTAGCAATAATTCAGTGTTCAGTAAATTTTGGAAAATACAATTTGAACTCTGAGTTTTGAACATTTGGTAGAATTTACCTGTAACGCCACCTGTTTGAAGATTTTTATTTTTTGTTAGATTTGAAGACTAATTTCTTTAATACTTAAAAGGTTATTTGAGCTTTTAACCCTCTTTAAATAATATCTACACCTTATGTTTTTTCATGAATTTGTCCATTTCAACTCAAATTTCAAAACTGTAGGGATATAGTTGTTAGTACTGTTCCTATTATCTTTTAAATTTCTATTTGCAGTGCAGGCCCCTTTTCATTTATAATATTATGTATTTGTGTCTTCCTTCCCTTGATGAAAATTGTCAGGGATTTATCTATTTTGTAGGATCTTTATTTTCACTTATTCCAGGTCTAAATTCTTGGATCCCTCATCTGACTTCTATGTCTCCACAATGTATCCCACAATTTTAGTCTCTCCTCTGGAACTCCAGTGCTGTATGACCCTGTCCCACTTCTTCGCTGGGTTTTCATTCCACTGATTAGTTTTAGATAAGATACTTCTTACTATTGTAATATTCTACCCTACATATAATCCTAACCTCCCCTTACACTGAGGGGTAGATTCGGCTATCATGTGGTTAAAGGGAGCTGAATCTTTAGCCCACCTTGGTTCTGGCTCTTTAAACCAAGCCCATCTCACTCAGGCCGGAGCAAAGCAAGTCTCGCAGTCCCAGGAGCTACTTCCCATCTCCTCCTGACTGCCCTGCCCCGGGGCCCCAACCCGGCCTCTGCAGCTTTGGATTCTGTGATGTCAGCACTTGTACTTGGCCAGAGTTCAGACCCTTCCATGCTTCTCCCTGCCCTTTATCCACTTAGCCGGGGTCCAGGCCTGGCCATCGCTGTCACTACCCAACCACCTTGAAAACTACCCACTGCATTTGCTTCTCTGCTTTGCCCCAAATATTTGTGTCTTCAAGGACGTGTGAGCCAGAGAGAGGGAGAGAGCGAGAGCGAGAGAGAGAGAGAGTGAGAGCGAGAGAGGGAGAGCGAGAACAGGTCAAGAAAGACACAGGGAGATGGACACACACTGGAAGTGGGTGCCTGGGGAGAGTTCTGACCAAAGTCCATCTGAAGCTGAGGCTGGGGGATCGATTACACTTTATTCCTCATGCCAATTACCCTTTGAAAGATTTAGCGGCTACCATGTCTCCACTTGAAACCAGGTTGAATAAATTCAATACAACAAGTATACCTCTTAAGTTTTTGAATTTTTATTAAGCTGATTTTTCTTTCTGCATCATGTACTTTCTATGACGTGTCTCACTCTCGTCTAAGAAATATGTGCCATTGTACAGACCAGTGAGTAGATAAACTGCTTGGGGTCTCTGTTTGCCCAGCAATCCCTCACAATTTTCTGATGCCTGCACTTTATCTTGATATGGCTTAGCACCCATGTGACGACAAAAATCAGGCCGTTGGCTTCCTTGCCCTTGATGTTATTTTGTCAAAGGCCGATAGAGGACCTAAGTATGAAAATTCCCTAACTAAAGTGACTGTGATACTTTATTCTATACTTTTCCCACTATTTTTTAATAAATTGGCCAAGAATATCATCAGTCAATGCCTGGGAAAGAAAAGTCTCCAATTCTTTTAAACGGTTTAACAAAGGCTGTGTCATTTTTAATCTCATTCTCGGGGATCAAATGCTCGAAGGAATCAACAGATCTTCTCCCTGAATGAAATTGATAGTAAATGAACCTAAAAAGTCATCTTTGGTTTGGTATCAATCATTTGCTTAATTATCCCCATCTTCGGTGCTCTTTGAATTTTTCGGAGACAAGACAATTGCGGAGAATGTAGAAGATGCCCTTTGTTCCTTGAATTAAAGGCCCTTCCTCTGCCTGTCTCCCCCCTCATTTGTTACGCCCAATAAGCTGGAAGTGAATGTGCTTAATGGGCTTTGTCTGCGAGGAGCTTCGTCTCTTTTCTGCAGAGGGGAGGCAGCCCTGGAATTGTGTCCTCGCACACTCCACCTTCTGACAGCATGGAGCCGTAATTTATGAAAGAAGTTTAATTAATACCCTTGGATAAACTGTTGACCTTTGAAATGGTTTCCTGATGCATGGAGGCCCTTTCTCTTCTGCCAGGAATTGATTTTGGAAATGGCCCTGCCTCCTCATGACTTATGTTTCAAAGAGAGGAAGAGACCATGTGAAGAACTGTCGTGGGGCGGGGGTGAGAGCCTTTGAAAGGTAGTGATGAAGGGTTCGCATCACTATCTGGAAAATGTAGGCCATTGGAAACGTGTGGAACCAACTTCAAAGAAAGATGGTTTTGCAAAGAGATGATAATGTCATACCACTGAAACCGAACAGTAACACTGAAAATCTAAGGCCGTTTTCACGTTAACTGAAACAAGGCTCTCAAGTTTCCGATCAAAATAATAAAGGTTTTTTTAAAAGGACCGCATAGACGATGAATATGCAGAGAGCAGAAGAAAGGACACAATTTTTAAGCTAGTAAATTTTATTGTATTTTCCTGGCATGGCTCCCAGAGACCTTTTCAAAGAAAATGATGCCAAAGAGTTATTCTTTGGATGCTTTACTCTTATTAATATAGTTATTGTTCAATGTACAGTTGTTTAATGGGACAGATGTTTTTTAATTAAATGCTATTTTAAGGAAGTGGTTTTTCCATAGCAGAAGCAATGTGTTTAGGGTGAAGTATGTAAGGAAAAATATTGCAGATGTTTTCTCATGTTTGTTACCCTTTCTAATAGTCACTCTTGGTAAAATAAAGTTACTGTGGCCCCCAATCTGCTTCCTGGTAGTCAGGTCAGTGGAGACTCCACAGTCTTTTTGTGCCAACTCTGGCCCTCAGAAGATGGCCATATCGTCTTGTTTGTGCAGAAGTGGCAGAAAATACAACCTGCCCCTGAGAAAAATTAATTAAACTATGTTCTCAATTTTTTTATTACCACTTCGGTTTTTAGATCTTCACTTATAAAACCTATTTGTCTTCTGTATTAGTGATACAAATTCCTTATTAAATTAATAAGGGCCAACAAAGATCTGAGTAGAATAACAATCTAGAGCTCATTGGGCTATAAAATAATCTCATTTTTCTCACTCAAATTATGAGTGTGAAGCTGCCTGAAGCTTAATGAAAACTACCACCACACCACATTTCCCCTGTACATCCCTGGGATTTTCAAATTAGGAGCTAGAAGTGTGTGGGGGGCTATGTTGTCTACCCCCCTAGTTTTAGCCAGCATGGTTCAGTCAGTGTAAAAGCTCACCCTGTGGAGCGTGCTAAGGATTAGCTGGGAGTCAAAGAACCTTCTTTTGGTCAGGCCAGCACCTTCCAGCTGCATCCCTCCTCACTTATCAGGAGCATAGTAGAGCCCTCGTGGTGATCTGGTCCCTCCTCCACTGGTGAGGACCACCCAGCCAGCTGCCGCTCTGGTGTGTGTTCTATTTGCAAAGCCTGTTCAAGTGAGTGCAGCCCAAGTTGAGTGGGGAGCCAATTTCCTGGAGGCGTCTTCTTATTTTAAGGTTCCTTCTATATTTTATCACAATATTCAGGATCTTAGGTGCTGGAGGACCATATAATCCAATCTCTCTTCTGCTGGTGAGAAAATATGAGGACCAGAGAGCATTAATTTTCCAATGATGCACAGCTTCTTAAGAAACAGCACAGTGTCTAAAGCATTCGATTCTCCAAATTCTTAGTCTGGGGTTTTCACCAGTATGTAAAGGGAAATATAATTTAGATGTATAACTGGAACAGAGACAGCCAGAAATGTAACCTTACCCTATCAACGGTAAGAGATGGTGATGAAAAGTGTTTGCTTCTGTCCCCCACATACCAAGCACTGAAAAAGGGCATCGCTGTGATGCCAATGCTACTGAGGCTTCCCAAGAGTTTTTAGGAGGGAGGCACAAAGGGAGCAATCTACATATTTCTTCTTCCCTGAAGCCTACAAGAAAACCAGGATTAAACTAAGATTTCACTTTGGCATTTATCTTTATTCATTGGTCTACAATGAAAAGTATTCCCTTTTCTAATTTTCCAGGAGACAGCAAACATCATGTTGTTATTTCAGAGCATTATCTGGTCTTTTGGAATTATAGTCAAGAATGAAAGTTTTTCAGAGCCACTTGGGAAAAAAATAACAATTCCAATCATCACCTTTTGTTTTGTTTGTTTTGTTTTTAAAGTATATTTTTATTGCTTTCAGAGAGAGGAAGGGAGAAGGTGAGAGAGGGAGAGAGAAACATCCATAATGAAAGAGTCATTGATCTGCACACACCCCACTGGAGACCAAGCCCGCAACCCAAGCATGTGCCCTGACTGGGAATTGAGCCAGGGTCTCAACCGCTGAGCCACACCAGCCAGGCCAGTCATCACTTTTAATATAACTTATTAAGTAGCTGAATAATTTACTGATATCTAGGATGCATACATTAGGTCACATCCTCTATTGCTCCTAATTTCCTTCCCTGTGCTATAATTTATAACTGCATATAAAGTACCAATTTTTATAATATTTTTCACTATCTACACTGTGAATTTTCAAGGTCAGTGGTTCTCGAGCTTCAGAGTGCATCAGATTGCTGATCCCCAGTCCCCGAGTTTCCGATTCAGTAGTAGGTATGGGGTAGGGTGTGAGAATATGCAATTCTACAACCTCCATGTGATGCTGACACTGCTGATCAGGGAACCTCCATTAGAGAACCACCAGGAAACAGTACTTGAAACTGATACATAAAATTAATAAACAGAAAAAATGGAAAGAAAATTATATTTCTAAGAATATTTATTAAAAAGATAAAATGATTTTTAAAAATTTGAGAATTGATTTAGCAAATCAGAAGAATACACATCCTAGAGATAGAAAGAGAAAATAGAGATTTTATATTAAAAAACATACAAAGTATGTGCTAGTTTGCTAGAGCACTAATTAATTCATCAGTGACCAACATTATATTATGCTGACTCAGTCAAAATTGTAAAATAATTATATTCATATAGCGCTTCTTATAATCGGATGGAAATAGATAATGTCAGCAATTAAAAAGTCAAGTACTAGCCTCATAAGCATATTATTGAGAGATGTGACGCCCTGCCACCAATGGAATGAGCTAAAGGAATCGGATGTCTTTCATTCTAGACAGTAATACTAGAGGGTGGGAAAGACGAAGCAGAGAGAAGATAGACGTTCCTACTACATATCCTTTAGCTTTTACTATTTAAGTCTTTCCTATAGGCATGTATTACTTAAATGAAAATAACAATTTACTTAAAAAGTAAATTTGTAAAAACTTACACTTTGAGAAACACACAGAAGAACATCTGACTAATGTCTGGTATTCATAATAACAGAAAATTTTGACAGGTTGCATCCATCATTTCAATCCCCTTTCTCCCATAGTCGATGTGCCTTTCTTCCCAGCTCTTCCTCCTGTCCCCGCAAGAGACTAGAGAATTCGGGGGAGATTTTAAGCACAGAAGCTGCAGATTTGGGGGAACTGGGAGCAGGAGAACTGTGGAAAGCCAAGAGACTCTCACTCATGCTCATGTTCAGGGGGAATGGTTTCTTTCATTCTTTAGACAATAAGTTTACAAAATACATTGGTAATTTCATTACATTAAAAATCTATTTTACAAAATGCTTTTTAATCCTACATCGCAAACATTCATAGGAAAGGTATTGAACAGATACTGCATGGTATTATTTAGCAGACAGGATACTGCATAGTAACCAAGACAGAGCACAATTTTGAAGCGAGAAAGCTGGATTTGAACAGTCACCCCCGATTTCCAGTGACCAGCCATTAAAAGTATTTTTAATCTCTCTACCTCAGCTATTAAATGAGGGTGAGGGCAGAGCCAGCTGGTAGGATTGTTCAGCATGTGAAATTCTTAGTTCAGTGCTTGGTGCCACATGGGAGGCAGTAAATAAATCTGAAGTCATAGACGTGACAGCAAGAGTCCCAGTAATGCTCATTATTGGTAAAGAATGTAGGCTACCAATAATGTGAAGAAAATTTATGATTGTAAGTGAAATAGTCCCCAAATCTAATCTTAGACTTTTTACAGTTTTTGCCTCCCTAAAAAATGTTTGCTCTCTGCATGACAATTCGAACGGATGGATCTGGTTTTGAGGTCTTTCTTTTTGGTCACATGACATAGGAACAAAATGGCCCGATATCCCAAAAGCTAGATTCTCTAAGTTGAATTAATCAGATATTCCAAATGCTAGATTCTCTGACTAATCATTCCACATGAAGCAGCAGCTGCAGGAGAGACGGGTTTCCCGAGTTGTTCGCAGTGCTGATGGCTGGCTCTCGGGACATCTGAGACCCTGGAGAGTGACATCCGAGCTGCGATCTCTCTTACGGCTATTGAATCATAGTCCCAGGAAGCAGACACTACGGGGGGCATTTGGGCTCTCAGTGAAAGTAAGATTTGACTCTTCCCCAAGGGTTTCCAGGTTTTGTTTCTTCTCAGGACTAGAGAGGAGGTGTTTTAGGTAGATAGCCCGAAACCCTGGACTTCCCCCGTTCAGGCCTAGTGGGCAAACCCTCCGGGTGGGACCTTCGGGCCGTGCAGGGCTGAGCAACCTGCAAAGGTGTGAGGTGGAACGATGGGGGCTCTGCCCAGCTCCCCGAGTAGAAAGAGACTCTTTCCCTGTGACTGTCACTTGTTAATCACGCAGGCTTGCTTAAATATGGACAAAGTGCTGCTTAAAACCAAAAAGTGCTTGACTTACAAGACACCGTGGATATAAATATTAGGCCCTTTTTGACTGGCGAGCGAAACAGGGCGAAGGGGTGAGGCTCAGCCCGCGGGCCGCCCAGCGAGCGTCACAAGCAGGCCTCGGAGCGTGGCCCTGGGGCTGCCGTCGCCTCGCATCGCCGCGGGTGCCGCTCTGGGCTTCAGCAGCCCGGCCGCCTCTTTCGAGAAGGGGTTTCTGTACAATGGGAGAACTCACGGCTCCTCCGACGAGGCGCTCTTTCCAAAATCATTCAATGCAAAAATCAGAGAAACTGCCACAGGGGCCAGAAAGAAAATGAAACGTGACTAACTGAGCACGTAAACTAGCAAAGAGACGCAGGGCGAGGTTAGTGCCGTGACCACCACCGCGGGCAACCCGAGAAATGGCAGAACTGGCCAAGTGCGGCCCCACGAGTCGCCTCTCCCGGGTGACTGTGCTTCACGAACGCAGGCGCGTCCCGGGGATGCGGGACGGTTCCAGGTTTCCGTCTAACATCCTGCATTCAGAAGGTCCCAGCGAGCTGCACTAGAGCAGTTCCCATGGACATGGAACATGCTTACGTCCTCTGCAAAGAATGTGCCCATGTTCCAAAGATACTTCCACAGTCTCATTATTAAAACTTTGTTCAGATGACGGGTTTATTTCTCTGTGTGCACTGACACGAACGAGTATCTGTCGACATGCAGCGACTCAGAGACAACTGCAACTCCATAAAATTAGCCATGTTCTCTACAAAACCGGGGTGTTTTCAAGGATAGTTTATTTGTGAGATATTTCATTCTATCTAACAGAATTCTACCTATAAAATGTGCCCGGAACATCTAGCTTCCCAACTGATCTAAGGAACACCACAAAGTTTCCTAAAAAAATAAAACTCAAGAACAGCCATAAAATATGTCTAAAAATACTGTGACTGTCCTTCCCGTGGCGCATCCCGGGCTCCGCTCGCTCCTAGGGCCACGCGCACTCGCCTCCTTCCCTCCTGCAAGAAGCACGGTCCCCTTTCGGTTCTCTGGTCCCCCGACTTCCAGGAGAGGGGGAAAGGAATGGGAAATGGGAAGCGAGCAGGACAAATACACGGCCATGCGCAGTGAAGTGGCCCCATCTAATTCAGCATCATTGATATCGAAGCGTTCGCCCACATACGCAGCTGCAGATTCCCATTTGACTTGGGCCCTGTGGGCAGAGGGGCATGTTGGGCTTCAGCAGCCTGCGGGTGACATGACCTTCACCCATCCAAAAACCTCTTCACTTCACTCATGACACCATGAGCACGTATTACTGTTGTTTATAAAATGTAGGTGTTTAGACGAAGCCAAGTTCTGCAGATACTCTGTGCTCTTAAATCTCCTGGCCCCGTAACAGAGAGGTTTCCATTGCCCTGGCTGCTCCAGCTTTGAGCGTCTGGGTTCCCTCCACTACATACGTGTCTTCCATGGTAGCAGGTTGACACACTCTCTTTCCCTGAGATATGTTTTGATGTCTATAATTTTGTGTGAGTGCACACTTTGAAATTAGGCACTGTGCTATTACGATGTCTCCGGAGACTTGCTTGTGCATAACTGTTAACTCTAAAGTAAGGCTAGAAAGGTAGGCTAGATTGTTGGAGGAGGAAAGATTTATCGTTTTGTTAGTTTATCTCTAGTTATGTATCCTTTAAATGTCTAAATTACTCTTGAGCTTTCAAAAACTAGTGAGTGGTAAATAATAAATTAGGAGCAGTTGGGAAATTAAAAAGATTCAAGCAGATAATAATTCTTTCAAAGTTCAATTTAATGCCGTTAGAGTATTGACTGTTATGAATAAGCAGACAGTGTTAATCAGTATATTTAATATATGTTCTTTATTAACACATATTTCCTGAGGATTAACACCCACGCTTCACGGTTCACACGTACAACATCAGCATTTACAGTCTTTCTGGTTCCCCACTATTTAGTTTACGGGTGACCTTTCCTTACAACCTCTTGTGTCTTGTCAAAGTGCTCACTCTGATATTAATGGGAATGAAGCAGAGATTAGAAATTAGAAAGAAGTAGGTCATCATCTGTATGTGTTTTTACCACAGCTCTGAACACACTGTATTGAAATTATAAATTTGCATCCTATGTATTATAAAGTGTGCATTATAAATGTATATATATGTCTGTTTTCTCACCACACATTAGATGGTAAGCTCCTTGAAGGCAGGCACTATATTTTAGCTGACACAGAAACCAGTGCTGTATTCACATAGTAAGAACGCAAGACAGTTTTTGTTGAACTGACTTAAACTGATAACAAGAGGTTATTTCTCAATACTCTCAAGTAGAAGTGTCCAATATATACAATAATATATATATATTGCTCAGCCAAACTGGCTTTTAATACTGGCTAAGTTATATTACCTAAATCACTGAAAGGCTCTTACTTTACACATAAGAACTAAATCTTAAAAATGTCAAATGACGGCATGAAGAACATCAACATGGTGCTCAGAGAAGCTTATGGAGTCGAAACTGGGCAGCAATTACAGTGTTTTGAGCAAACGGACATATTTTTTAAAAAGGTCTTTTAGTAAGTAAATACCTAACAGTAGAATTTAAAGCATTATATGTTTTATAATTTTCTATTTTAAATACCAATTAATAATTATTTTATTATTTCCTTCAAAGATGCCTTCATTTTCCTTCCACTAAATGATCAAAATCTACAACTTCAAAATTTAGACTTCATTAGTCTTGCATTTGTTCCGCCACACATAAATGAGCATAAAAGAATTATACAGCTAATTTTTCAGAGAGACAGCTACGCAGATTTTACACAGTAGTAAAGCATTGGACCTGGACATTTCTCTGTTCCCACTGTAAGTCAAAGTGATCTTTTTTCTAGTCCTGTGCTAGTAGGACCCACAAGCCAGGCTGTGCAGGTATGTATTGGTGAGGGTGAAGGGACGATTGGGCTGAGGGTTCAAGAGTGGTCAAAGTAAATTACCAACCCAGAACCTGCCAATATCACATACAATACAAACCCTGCTCATTCATCTCTGCTGGGGAACCAAAAAAAATCATCACTAGAATCCAAATTTTTTCTTGATAGTCTTGTGTACTTAAGAGCAAGAAAATGGTCCATTTTTATGTAGCACATCATGCAGAAACAATTGTAAGCAAAAGTTTGTAGCATTGCAAAAATTACTCAAAAGCAAATTGTTATATACATAATAGAAGGAACGCAGCACTGTAAAGCTGAACTTTGCAGACAGGCTGAAAAAGCTCTGTAATCAATTTAGCAACCATGAACCGAGAACATGACAGTTAGAATGAAGACCAGCATAGAACCTGAGAGGACAACCTCACATAATTAAGTCAACAGAGAGGGCCAGAATTACATTTCTCTTAGCCACACTAGCTTAGAGAGTCTCACCAAAACGTGAAAGAAGTCATAGAAAATACATACTATGCCTGGGTAACTTACTCTGTCATCTGCCATCTATCCATGTATGTGTGCCTGTGTGTGCATCTCCAGGACACTGAACATACATGTCCTAACTATAAAACTCTGTGAAGCAAGAGATTTTTTAATATGTTGTCTTCAGTGACGTATATACAGTACTTAGAACAGTGCCTGGCACATAGTAGGTGTTCAGTAAACACATGCTGGATAAATGGATGAATGAATGAATTGTATAAAGTTTTGTTTTTGTTTCCCTCTGTCCCATTAAACCCATTCAGTACTTAGATTCCATCCCCAGCCCTTGAGTGACAACGAAGACATTTCTACAACCCTTTCAGTCATTCTTAGACAATAGAAAGGCTATGATAACTTTAAGTAACAAATATGATCTCACGTAATGTAAATTACCTTTCCCAGATAAAATTAAACCAAGTTCTGACTTGATTTAAAGTTAAATCTCAGTTCCTCCCTGACCTGAATCCTGTAATCAGCAGTGGGGAAGAATTTTTCTTATACTTCCATCATCTGGGGATGGGGGAGGTTGGCTCTAAGAGTGACAAGAATACCCATATTTGTCACATGACCATCACTGTCACAAGCAGGTGTCATGCTTTCTAGACCTTGTAGACGGTTCAAAGCTGGCTTCCTTGTGCAAGTGTTCTCGGGAGTTCCTTGTTAGGTCCTATCAATTGCAGCTTTGTGACACGGGCAGTGTCTCTCCCTGAGTCTGTAGCTTCTCATCCCACTTCAGCTTCTGTACCTTTTAGCCTGGTGCCGTTTGGGTCCCCTTACCCCGGGAGCAGAAGCCCCCAGGGCAAGATTTACTTTTAAATGGCATCAGTCTCATGACCTCTGCCCCAGTATTCACACCCCACTGACTTGCACTAGTGGGGAACGCAGCTGCTTCCCAGCTGCCGAGCTCTCCTCTTGCACACGAGCCAAGGCCTTCAAGTGTGATTGTGGGACCAGTGCCCTGTGGCCCTTTAACTGCAACCTCGCCAGGTCGTCACTGAAAGAGCCGCTCTGTAGCCTAGGGTGAAGGGGATATCGCTCCACGTGGGCTGGGTGGCTCTTCACGCCATCTCCACATAGAACTTGTGCTCACAACGTTCTCGCCCAGCTTTGCTCAACCTTTTGATTTTTGATCATGGTGAAGAGCCCCTGGAAAGAAATCCAAAACTGTGCAACTAGTTCTCACCGGAAGAAATTCAAGCTTGAGTTAATAATTTTCATCTTGGAGGTCTGTGTCAAACTGTACTTTGGTTCGTTATCTATTGTGCCTGGATCTCTAGGGTGAAACATATACATATACATATACATACACATACACATACACATATATGCATACATGGAAATATGCAGCCAGGGATGGCAAAGAGCTTTAAACTCCTGTGCCAGTTCTGATCCAGTCATAGTGTCTGCCAAAGAGCACTAGGTTGAGGAGATCCAAGCTCAGGGGCTAGAATGTCCTTGTTGATTAGTGATGTCTGCCAAGCGCGTAGGCGTCAGAAAGTTAGCCTATGGACAAACGACAGTGGGGAAGGCTTGGGGAGGGTTGGGAGGGGGGTGGAGGGGGCCAATGAAGGAGAAAAAGGGACATCTGTAATACTTTCAACAATAAAGATTAAAACCTATTATAATTTTTTTTTAAATAGGACCAAAAAAAATTAGAAAAAATCATGCTGGGCAGGGTCAATGGGGCAGATGCCATGTTTGTCTTGTTCATGCTGTATTTCCTATCCTGCCACCCTGCCCAGAATCAAGTAAGTGCTCGATAAATATGCGTTGAATATACAATCAAGAGTATGCATATGTAGATGAGTGGCTACATACATATTTAGTTATATGAATCACATATATAATATTTATAAATTAATTTGATGTGCGTAAGTTAACATTTTAATATTGTTTAGTATGCTATGGTATAAGTTCAACTATTTTCAAATCCTTGAGGCATCAGTAAAGATATAAACTTGAATTCAACTCGAATGACAGTTATGACCATTTTTATATCCCTTTAAAAGAGATGCTTAAACAAGGTCAATTGCTGGCTGGGTTGCCATACAAAATATAATTTTACATAAAGGTAGCTTGAGTTTTCAGGATATTTGAGTATGTTAATGCAATATCATCTACGAAGAAAAGTGACAGATAGGCAGAGAGATATATATAGATAACTTTGTGGCCTTAGGTACATATTAATTGATAATGCTTGGTAATTATTCATCTTCTATTTGCTGGTCTTAAATTAATAATGGGCTTAATGGCCATGTTAAGTAATTGATGATACAGATCTGAAGATACCATTGAGAACACAACGCCCATATAAATGTAAATGCAGTTACACTGTAAGAGATGAGGTAATGAGAAAGATCGGTTTTAAAACATTAATTACATCACATTCTGGAGAGGCAGCATTCGTCTTTCAGTTTCCTGTGCAGAGTAACATTGGGAAGCCTGTAGGAAGTATCTACGTGGATGGCATCTCTGTGGGAAGGTCAAAAAATTTAAGCACTGGGGAGAGCCTCTCCACAAGATGCCATGAAGGTGGGAATTTAGAAGACACTTGGATATTTGCCTGATTCTTTCCTAAGTTTTCATATGAGTATTTAATTTCATGAAAATATGTTTCTACATGCTGATATGTAGAAAACATATCCATGCAGAGTAGTTCAGATACCTAGCTCTGTTGTGTGGAGCTTAATATGACTTCAGATCCAGTTGAATATGACAGTGACAAAGAAAAGAGTTGTGAGTTTGCTTTTTTATATGTAAAGTTGTTTTGATATAAAATGAAGTCAGTCATGCCAGAGTGTCATAATTCTTTACCTGCTGTCCTTGATAAGCATTTCAGCAGCCTAACAAGGCTGTTGAGGGGCCTGTTGGACGGGCCAGGTACAGAAACTCGGGTATGGAGACTCACCAGGGCAGGAAGCTCCGGATGCCTAGCAAGGGGCAAAACTGGGAAAACAAGAACCTTATCCCCAGGGTAACCTATCCTTCCCTAGCTTATCGCTGGTCACGCACTTTAGGCCCCCTGAGCGTTCCTCCCTAAAGATAACATCTAGGCCTCAGTGAAACCAGACATGTGGCACTATGACTGCCTGAGGACCAGATACATTGACTAATGACCCCCTGCCCTGGCACCGACCCATCAATGGAGACCAGGACCCTGCAAGAGCACCCCTGGAAAGCTGATGACTGTTCTATTGAGGCTCTCCCCTGAGACCTCCCCTAAGATTCTCATGTGCAAAAAAGATAAATATTCTCTGGTCAAAGGACCCAGTGCTCGTTCCCCACCAGGGGAGCCCACCAGTGCCATCTCCATGCCCCTTCTTCCCTCTGAGGGGACCCCACGAGACTTGCAACCAGGGGAGCAATGGCCAGAGGCAGCTCATCCTGGGCTTACCCCTTGAACCTGTCTTCAAGGTCCCAGAACCTGTCTCCAAGGCCCCCTTCTCTCTCTCTGACTCCTCAGAGAGCCAGAGCAGCCCAGCCTCGGTTCTCCTGTTGCGTCTTCTATGCCCTTCCTTGTTTCACTGTCCCAAGTATGTTTTTGCTGCCATCAGGGACCCAATACCCTTTGGCTCGGTGCTGTGTAGCCCTTCCCTTTGATAAACCCATGCCCTTTTAATAAATTTAACTTTTCTTTATTCACTGTCTGAGCTGGCTGTTTAGCCTGCCTGCGCACCACCAACCCGAACCTTTCAGGGCCCACTGAGGCTTAGCCATAAGAACATGTGAAGAAGCCACTATAACAAGGGGACATTTAGGCTATAAATACTGAGAGGACTATTAGAGAGTTTCAGTTGGGGCCAGGAGACTCACTGCTAACCTAAAAACTCTGCAAAGACCCTTGGGGCATTCGCCCCTGTCCTGGAGACAGTGTGATAAACACCACAGTGCATGTGAGAGGGATGAGTCCACCTACCAACATTCCCGTCTCCGTTCCCTAGCGACGCGCTCTAGTGACAGGGGCCTTTTACCTGAGTACTGGCAGAAATCAGTTCTCCGTGGCTTGCCATCTCTCTGGAGTGCCTTCTCGTATAAAAAAGTAAACCTCTGTTAAAATTTGGACTTCATCCCTCCCATCTCCCCTCGCCTGGAACAACAGTGTGATTAATCTGTCATTTGTTTGGAGTACGTTACTTCTTTCTTTGGCCTATTAAGAGAGATTATCCTGGACACAATTGCCTTGTGAAATTATTATCATTCCCTCAGCAAACCTGGGCTAAATAAATTGTTGGCAAAGACAGAAATCAGTCTCTGGTATAACTCTTGATGTCTCCCACAAAACAGGAACGAACAATGTGATTTTGTGTAGATGACAGTGGACTTAATTAGATAACCATAAACAGTCCAAAAGGTGAGGAGCATGCAGTAGGAATCGTGAAAACCTATTGGTTACAGAGGATGACAAAGATTTCAAACAAGAACTTAATCTGTCAACAGTTCGAAAGTCAGAGACAGGTGGTATTACAAGAAAACAACAACAACACCTAGTTTAAAAATTAGGAAATCTGGATTCATGCAATGATATCTGTTGGTCCTTAGTCAAAAATATTGGTTTCATATATGTAAAAGAATTTTCAGAAAGTGCAAATTTTATAAAGGAAACCCTGGTTAACAGTGCCCTTATGCAGGAGACAGGGAGGGAGGGAGGGAGGGAAGAAGACAATGGAAAAAATATATGCTTGATTGCACTGACTTGTGAATTGTTATATGTGAGCCAGGGGAAAGAAACAGAGAGTCCTATATCCCCTGATGAAACATTAACTGCTAACTGTACGTGTACCCAATATTCACAAGACCAACAAGGGAGAGAGTGAGAGTAACATGGGACAAATCCCCACCACCAGTGTTCAAGGGACACTTCTTTCACTGGCTTTTAGTGGCATCACTGGATTTATGAAAAATAGCTCGTTGTAATAAAGAGAGCAGTATCTTCACTTTGAACTTGGCGGAACTCTAGTCTCAGTAATGTTCATTTCCCCAGGTGGCACACCTCACCACAACTGAATTCTTAACCAATCCACACGTGTAGAGAAATGAGGAGGGGCGTTAACTCAATGTTAAATAAGATTATTTGAGAGTAGTAAATGGAACATTAAAAGAAAATATTTTTAAGGACCACTTTCAAAATTAGGAGGAGAAACTAGGTCTTGAGTCTGAATTTGTCCTAAACCATCCTAAATATAGGCAAGGCGGGCACTCTAGACATTGGCTCGCACTACTTACTTAGGTGTACTTCGGGAGCCACAGTGTCCGATTCACAGGTATCCGCTCCACACACCTCCGAGCGTCTGGCTTACCTGAATGCTGTGGTGGGCTCTGGGAGCAGAGGCGGAGACAGGCACACAGCCCTGAACTCTCACAATCGATCGTCCCATGCCTGCTGAAGTGCCACCCAGTCCCCATGATCCTTTACCTGAAAATGTAGCCTCACCGAACACCTGAAGGATTCCTAATTGACAGTGAACCTCAGGACTATCAGCAGAGGAGAATGGATGTATTTCTGTGCCCCAAACCCAGTATCCATAAGCCAGCGTCCGCTAGGGTTCGAATAAGGCCTCCGTCTGTCCTGAAGACCGACTGGCCTTTTGCTTTCCTGAGAAGCCTACTCTTCCTGCCACTGGGGCTGGAGTTCTGCCCTGAAACTGAGCCCTTTTAGCTGGACTCTGAACCCATTAAGCTTTTATCAACCCTCTAGCCTCAGAGACTAGACATACTCTCTCGGCCCTTAGCATGGGAGCCGGGACCATCCTTAAAGCCAGAACTCCCTGAAATTAAGGTGAAAACATCACCTTCACTGTATCCTACTCCTGTCTCGTGACTTTCCTGCTTGAAGTCCTGTTCAACAGATTAGACCTCCGGGACAGCAATCCAACCCTGGTTGCCACGAGAGTCCCCAGTGTTCCCCAGGAACGACTGTATTAAACACCAGCCTTGCCCATGTGGAGACCAGCTCTCCACAAGAAAAACCCATTAGCCTGGTTCTGTCTATACCATTCCCCCCTCTCTATCTGTTGAGGCCCCAGCATGTCTAGCAACTGAGGAGAAACAATACTTGCACACGTAAAACAATTAGAAAGTAAATAAACATCATCTAGTAAATGCTCGATTCAATACAACCAAGGGCTAAATCATATCGTAGCCTACATGTCACGGGATAACACTGAAAGGAACACATGACCTCTAAAGAATCAATTGCACAACTGTGCATGACAGACATTAGTGCAAGATTTGGGCCTGGGGTGATGCCAGTGGAGCCTCTCCTACGGCACGTGTAGAGTCACACTGCTTCTGAGAAGGAACCCCTTTGGATTACCACTTACATCACTTAAATCCTGAAAATTTTCACATTATAATTCCTCCTCTCAAAATGCAAAATATCAGGCTTCACGAGGAACATAACAAAACTTTTTTTAAAAGAGCCTGAAGGTCACATTATTCAGAACCGCACGCGATGCGCCTCCGCACGGCTCACTGGGCCGCTCGGGCCGCCTGGCTGAGATGAATGAGCGCCGAGAGCAGGAGTGAGCGCCTCCATTTGTTGCTATTTTTCAACCGAAGGCACTTTCCCAGAGGCTGGATTAACAGAGCGCAGCCTGTCAGCTTCGGCTCTGAAGGCTGAATCTTCACAACGATAAAAAAAAACCACACACAACAAAAACACAAACATCAGAGGAATAAAAGGCAAGACCGGTTTGCCCCAAATTGCAGAATCCAAAGACTGCCATCACTTTACTAAAATATGATAGTTCTGAAGATCCTAGCAGATCGGATTGCTCTGAAAGACTTCAAAACCAATGGCCAGACAAATCATTTACAATCACTTATAATCATTATGACAGGACAAATCACAATAATTAGGGCCATGATGGTAATCAGACAGGCAACGCTTCAATCTGACTAATTCACTAATCATCAGGAAACCACAATGTGGACTCTTTTGGAAATTTTCATTCCAAACGAAACTTGAAAAAGTAGACAAAAATAATGAAATAAAACAGTCTAACGTGAACCATCCTGAGTTTAACATGCTATTAAAGGAAATACAGAGAAGACATGAGGCAGGAAGTTGCTTGGCAAAAATGTGATTTTGACTCCATGGCTCTGCTCCCAAATGTGTGACCTTGAGAAAGTTGCATAACCACTCTGTGCCCCAGAATGATCTTCCTCTTCTCAATGATCTGGGAGAGGCTGAGGAGCTGGGTGTCATCTTGGCACCTCGTTCCTGGTCCTGTACAGAATTGTTGGGCACTTTTCAAGATTATGTCATATCTGAGGGCCTCAGACTTATAAAATAACATAATTTATCATCCTGATCATTGGACTAGCTATTATAATTACCTTGAATGTAATTATCTTGCATTCCTGTAGCAGTGTATCACATTTTTTTAAGCTATTTCAATTTGAAAATTTTCAAAACTTCAGACTTGTTGTAAAAATCGTAAAGGAATACCCATATATGACTTTCACCAATTGTGAACATTTTGCCACATTTGCTCTCTCTCTTTCTCCCAATGGACAGGAAAATCTCCCCAGGGGATGCTAAGGTCCTGGAGGGAAGGGAGGAAATCCCTCTGCTTCACCAAGCACAACAGGAACAAGATGATGTGATGGAACTTTTGGACACTGGCGATGAGTCAGGGTGACAAAATAGAGGACGGGGCCTAGCCTGGGAACAATCGGAAAGGTGATCAGATTGGAGAGAGGGCGTGACACCCCAACAGGATTTGCTGGGAGGAGGGCCTGAGCCAGGCTGAGGAAAAGTTAGAGATTGGGTTGGAGAGGTTGAATGGTGCTTTGTTCTTTACCTGAACCAAGAAGACATATGGAGATTAACAAAAGCCTCATGGCAGTGCTTCTAGAGCCTGCCTACCCTCCACATCCCCGAAGGTGTGTTAATTCCCCTTAATTCACAATAAAATCTTACCATCAGGTTTAACCTGTTCCACGCGGGTGCCTTTGGCATTCTTTTCCCACGACATCACAAAGGAACTCATTTTTCACAGGAAACATTATAACACTGCTCTACTAAATTTATCATTAGTCTCCCAGTATTAGGCTAGATTATAAACTCCTGATAACACATGCTATAGTTTATTAATAACTGTACTTTTGGTATAAGCACATCTATTAGCACACACAAAAAAGGGACTTGGTAAATATTTGATGAAAGACTGGATGGGAATTATTTGTTAGTTTCCCCCATATTAACTTAAGTACCAAGCAAGAAACTTGACATAGTGATATTTTAGATTTAAAAATGCTGGAAGGTGTCTCAGAAATTATTTTTGTCCAAATCCTTACGTCTTAGATGAGATTCCCCCAAAAGTTGCCAATATCACAAAGCCTCAGAGGGTGAAAGCAGGGCCAGAATCACACTCCCGACTCCCGGCGCCCCTGCACTCCGCCAGCCACGCCGGCTCTCAGCCGCTCTCAGGACCCATCACAGACACGCCCAATGTCATTCCCTGGCCAGAATCTCTTAATCTGGGCAACTTCACTAGTGAAAAGAATAAGCATAATTTAATATCCTGCACTACCCTCCTCTGGGCAAGCCATTCACATTTAGGAAAACAACCGTGGCACTGAGACAACCTTTCACGAATGACACAGACGTGGACCTGCTATCAGGGAGCATCGGGCAACAAGCTGTCTCCCAGCATCACGTGGGCCACTGTGCAGTGTTCAGCTGGAGTGTGGGGACCTGCACGTCGCAATCAACTGAACAATTAGCATTTTCCAAGACAATGGGCACATTATGGGTCGGAACAGCAGCACACACTTTGAACAGAGGGCCATTGAACCTACTTAACGGCTGCTTTGGTCCCTTTTATGTGGGCTTAATGAACAAGGATGAACATTAGGGGGAAATTTATTTGGAAATTCATTTAAGAAAACATATTTTATTCAGGCTATATATTTTCCATGTCTCTTCCAAAACTACCCATGAAGAAAATAATATGGATTTTAAGGATTAACTAAGTCCCTTACTGATTTCCACTGGCATACATATAAATTCCCCGGCATTATAATGTAATGTCACAATATAATACTCTAATAGAACCAGTATTATATGTTAACATACACTATCCTTGTACCGGCTTACAAAGGTGGTTTGCATCCTTAAGAGGAACCCAATTCGTATTGTATTTCACAATTTTACGCTAATAAAATTATTCATTTCATACAAAAATTGTTAACTTGCAGCCGTCCCTGTGACAGGAAAGGGAAAACAGAGTTTCTTCAAGATTTAAGAATCAAAGAGATAAATTCCATTTTATTTCTGTAGTCATTAGGCAGATAAAGTCTCTAGAGTATTGCTCACTTGACTGAGGCATTTCCTTTCCCTGATAAAATTTACAGCTACCAATGAATAAATGGGCCCAGGTCACCTAGTCTATAGAAGAACCAAAGAGAGGGAAGGAATGTGTTGGGGACGCGGAGGGAGGAAGACTGGTGATCAAGCAGCTGACTCAGTTCTGACCATCAGTGGCAAAAGCACAATGCAGTTTAAGCAGAGTTTTTTGTTTCTTTTGTTATGTTTCTAGGTGTCTTTCCTCTTCTACTGGACTGTAAATAATTTGAGGGCAGAAACTAGTGTTTTATTTTGTTCTTTGCCTCTACTCCCCACAGTATTTCACTCAGTGCCTTGAATGGGGAAATGCTCAATAAATTTCCAGATAAAGGAAGAAAGAGGGAGGGAGGGAGGGAGGGAGGGAGGGAGGGAGGGAGGGAGGGAGGGAGGGAGGGAGGGAGGGAGGGGGGACAATTTTAGAATCTTGATTTTTGTTTTCTTTTGAAATGATTCCAAACTTTCCAGTTTTGCTGCCTTGATGCCCCCTTATCTCCAAATATTTTAGAATGTATTTCCTACAAATAATATCTTTTCCTACAAAGCCCCAATACAGTGATCAAAATAAAGAACTTAGTATTACTATATTACTACAAAGCCTCAAATACAGTAATCAAAACAAAGAGCTTAGTATTAATATATTACAACCATTTAATCCACACACAAGTTTTACCAATCGGCCAAGAATACGTGTTTTAGCAAAGGGCCCAAACCGGGACCCTATTTGACGGCCACGTCTCTTTGACCTCATTCAACAGACCCTCTCAGTTTCCTTAGTTTTCACGACATTGACACTTTTGAAGACTGCAGGCCAGTTCTTTAGAAGGATGTCCTTCATTCGGGCTGTCACCTCGTGATTCCATCCAGGTTATATAGTTTCGGCAGGAGCACCACAAATGTGGCGCTGTGTTCTCACACACCCTCTCAGGGGCCACGCAATTGTTTTGCCCCATTTGGTAACGTTCCCCTTGATTACTTGGCTGAGTTGTCGTCTGCCGAATTCCTTCACTGCAGCTACTCTCTGTCCCCTTGTGAAGGGACTTTAAAACAATTCCCCGTTCCTCAACCAGCTTCTCCCACGGATTTTAGCATGCACCGATGTTCCTCACCTGAGTTATTATGGCTGCCAACTGGTTTTCTTCTTCTTTACACATTAATCAGTTGATAGTCTGCTGTAAGGAAAAGGTTTGGTATCATTCATTTTGATGTTAAAATTGTCCTTTATTTGGCCACCTGGTTTCTAGGTCCTTTTGCAGTGTCCCATCATTCTTTGAGGACTTCTTTATTTTCTAGCACAATGAGATGCCTCACATTTATTTTGTAACTGCTCAGGCCTTCTCACTAGACATAGTTAGTAAATACATGCATGCATATTCATACACATATATATGTACACACACATGTCCCTATCAATATGGATTTACATGTGTATATGTCTGTCTATCTGTATCTGTATGTTAAAAACCACGAGTTCAGAACAATTCCTCAATTCCAAACTAACACCATAGGGTTTGTTCCAGCTTTACCCCCTTCCTCATTTTCTACAACTAGAAACCCGTCTCCCTTTATCTTCATCAAACTTATTATTTACTCAACAGAGAGCAGCCAGCTTCCCGCTTGGCCACCGCCACCCCCAACCTTCATGCGGACGCTCTTTCAGCGCCGCCGGCCACGCTCCCTGCACGCTGCTCCGCACTCAGCTTTGGCTCCCATACCCGTGCATGACGTTGCTGCCATCACCTGCGTCTCCCACCAGCATGCTCTCTTCACCCCGTTCTCAGGCTTGATGACCAGGGGCGGGTCCCACCCCAGGGCTGGCACACAGGCAGGCAGCCACCTCCTCCCTCCTGGGCCCTGATACACCCTGACAGGCTGTGCACCTGCCCTTGGCACCCTCTGGAGCTTCCTCCACTCCCCAGGCCGGCTAACGTCAGTCCCCATGTCCTACATGTGGACTCTCTCCTCCTCTTTCTCCGCCCATCACTGGGCCACCAACACCTGTCTCCTTGCAGGGAGGCACTCTTCACCACCCCTGACCCCAACACCCCTACAGGGGCTTCCACAAGCACCCCACCTTCCCCTCCCTGTGTAGAAACCCTGCTTCTCTGAATGGGTTTAGGAACACACCTTAGTTGACACAGACACCATACTCAACCTGCTCAAGCACACCCGTACTTCGTCACTGCCCTCCCCACTTACAGGTGACTATCTTGCTCAGCCCCACCTAAAGGCTTTCAGATTGAGAAGGAAGGGAGGAATGGAAAAGAGTGGACTCTGGACTTAGAGGGGAGTCAGTGTTTTACCTAGTAATTGTTTGTGTTTTTAAGTTTCTTTATGGAATACATATTATCACAGTATGTCTCTTAAAAATCTACGAAAGACAAGTATCCTGTCACCGGATCATATATAGTCCTTGAGAAAGATACCAGATACACAGGAAAGAATAATGCATCTTCTGGGTTCTCAAAAAATATTAATTGGTTGAGAAAAAAATATTTCTGTTACCAAATACATAGTAGTTCAATTGAAATTGAACTTCACATTCTATTTTGTGAGAGCTTTAAATTATGCATTATAAATCATAATTAATGAATTAGATACATATAAGTAATCAAATTAATACATTTAATCCAAGTATATTTCTGCAATTGTTCACGTCAGCTTTTTGTACTCTACCCATAAGAGCCAAAGAAAATTCTTTTCTCTCAGTAGGTGTTTTAATGAAAATCCTACAGTAAATAACACTGCTTTATTTTGAACGAAATCATTTCAATAGGCAGATGACACATTGTGGCTTAATTCTTTGAAATCAAATTGACAATAACATGCCTATTTTTTAAAACATGATTTGATTTGAAACTGCCGTAACCTTCTGTCATAACACTGGCCACGTAAAATGAATTTCTTCTTAGGCCTCAGCATTTGCAAAACTGAAGGAAAATCTATTCTTATAATAAGCCCATGCTGAAGGAATAAAAATTTAAAATAGCCGATGCCAAATATTAGAAGCACAAGTCAATATAAACTATACCATTTTAACTTAATTTATAATTGGGTTTCTTCTAAAAACGGTGGTTATGATTGGTTTGGGTGGTGACGTTTTGGCATGATTTCTGTGGACTTATGACTTATCTAAATATTATAAAAGCCTCATAAACAATGCACTGCATATGCCCAGAGAAAATAATGAAGACAGATGACCTGTTTTAGGTCCAGCCTTTGAGGTGATTGGAACTCCGACAAACTAGAAAACGGGGGGAGGGCTGGGAATTGATGGAAAGAAAATGGACAGTTTCCATCTCTCTGCTCTCATAAACCAAAATTAGTTCTACGCTCAGTTAGACCAAGGAACTGAAAATTGGAGAGGACTTACATGATAATTTATTTGGTATGGTTTTTATCGCCTTGAATTTAACAAAACAGCATTTCTCTCAACACACCCTCTGTCCGAATGTCTCACACGGACACGTGTGGGTTTGGAGGAAGGAGTACAGGCACCTTAGTCTTTCAACTTCAGGCTTCCCATAGATTTGGAACTTCGAGAGGCTGGGCCAATACTGGTGAAAATCTTGCTCAGCTGGTGAAAGCCCTGAAGTAGACTTAGTTCCCTTCGCTGCAGAGGATCATGTATTTTAAAGCCCTTCTCCTAGAAAGAAGGCTCTTATCAATTCAAAACTGGCCCGTGATATTCAGGTGTTTAACGATCCTAATGCCCCCAAACGACTGGGCCATCCGGCCACAGCCGCGCCGGGCTGGGGTGCCCTGGGCAGCCGCCCCCTTCTTTCAAGCTCCTCTCTTCCTCTTCCCAGCCAGACTCTGCCGATTCTCTGTTATCAAGCAGCCTATAACACCTATTGTGATTCCAATCAGATTAGCATGTGTTAATTACTTTCTTTATTTCTGTGGCTTATTTTACACTAATTAAAGCTAGTAAAATTTCCACTGCTAATTTAATTATCGGAGCCACTCATCTTTGTGAGGCATCATCTTTCTTGCTTCATCCACATATTTAAACAGAGTCTAAAGCCTGCAGGTGAATCAATTAAATCATCCTTCTAGAAGGCAGCAACTATGCCCATCTCTGACCAAGGACAAGCCTTCATTTCCTCTGAAGCTTTTTTATATGATGACAGCTACGACCATCAACACTGAGAAACTAGTCTCTTACTCGGCACCTGAAGAGATCTGGACTTGCAATAACTTAATTTGCTTGGGTCTCATTCCGTTTCTGCGATCCCAACATAATAGACTAAAATAATCATTTTAACCAAAAACTTTTCAGGTAAGGAGGAAATCAAGGAGCCTTGTTTACATTGCCTGAATGGAATTGAATTAATTGATTAGTTTTGCTAAAAAGTCTATCCAAATTCTCAGATAAATCTGGCTTTTATCAATAGATTCTGAAATAAATAGAACTCAGATTAACCTCAGTTTACAAATGGGTTGCATTTGTAAAACTATCTGCTGGTTGGCTCAAAAAGTATATTTAATGCATAACTAACATTAAAACTACTCACCAGATGCTACAGCTTGGGAGCACATCACCTGTACTTACTGGGCTGTGCCCAGACTACTCAGCTCCCTCCCTCTCCTCTATTTTCAAGCCTACCATTTGTTAAAATATTCCAAGTGTTCTCATAACAACAGCGGCAGCAGGGAATCTAGTGCAGATGCTGACCCATATCCACATGGAAAAAGAGACAGTGATGGACTAATTTTGACTATTATGAATTTGGAAATAAAGCTTTGTCTCCCACTAAAAGCATGGTAACTGCTTGTTGTTGTTGTTTTTCCAGAAAACTGCTGGAGAACACTTGTGTGATTTGGGTACTCATACAGGAGCAGTGTATCCTGATGCCAGGATGCCCCGAGGCCTGGCTTCATCATGGAAAGAGCACCATGCCTTCAACGAAGCGCGAAGTTTCAACCTTCAGAATCAGTCTACGTGACTACTAAGATCTCTAAAACTACCCTGCTCTAAAAGTAAATCTTGTCCAGTTGGGAAGGAATGAAAGTGGGGTTCCTAGGTGTTCTTATTGAGGAAGTATTTGGGGTTCTTTTGGTTTCCCAAAAGGGTTGTGGTCCTAAGGAAAATCATAAGGAACCATTTCATTTCTCTGTATTAGTCTCTAGACTTAGCTACTACATAAGATGTGGGGCTCTCTGGATTGGGAATCTGCGGTACAGTATGGAATAAATCCCAATGACCAAAAACTGTTGCTTTGAAATAACTGGTTTGTTAAACTTTGGTTTGACTCACATCCAGAAACTTGGTTCCCTTCACATTCAGATCAGCTAATTCCTCCCTGTTGCTAAAAGCTGTGGCGGCCTGACCCCAGCAAGGCCTTCGATTTGTCCATGCACACCTTGGACAGAGCTCTTCTGAGCTGACTCTAGTTATGAACGAATGGGACAACAGTGAAGGAGATACAGCAGAGACTTGAAAAGACTTCCCTGCTGGTGTTGCTGGCACCCTGCTGCCATGGGAACAAGCGCAAGCCAGCGGGATGGATAATGGGAACCACACGGCCAGTCACCCACCATTGCCCCTGCTGACACCCAGTTAACCCCCAGAGGCGGAACTGCCAAGATGACTGGCAGCTGACCACAGACACATCACAGAGAGCAGAAGAAAAAACGGCTCAGCTAAGCACATCTCAAACTGCTGACTTGTAGAATTGTGAGCTAAATAAATGATTGCTCTTTTTAAGCCACTAGTTGTGAGGTCTATTTCGTTGCAAAAGCTAACTTATATAAAAGTCAATAAAGAGAGCCTAACATTCACAGAGGCAAAGATCTCCTTTTTCATTTTTTTTTTTCAGGAGTGGAAATTAAACCATTGCCTATAGTAGAAGGAGTAATATTAGCTCATGATTTGGCTTCATTTACAAAAGAAGAATAAAGTATTAGGACTTTCACTACCCAATTTCAAAATTTGCTATAAAGCTGCAGTAATCAAGGCAGTGTGATTAGCATAAAGGCGGACATGTAAATCAATGAAACAGAATAGAAAGTTCAGAAATAAACCCTTATATTTATAGTCAAGCGATTTTCGATAGTCAAATTCAGTGGGGAAAGGATACTTTTTTCAACAAATGGTGCTGGAATAATGGGATATACATATGCAAAAAAAATAGCAACAACAATAACCTTAAATCTTTATAGCACACCATCACAAAAGTCAACTCAAAATGGAACATGGACTTAAATGTAAAAGACAAAACTAAAAATTCTAGTGGAAACACAAGAGAAAATATTTTTGAAATTGGGTTAGACAAAGATTTCTTAGATGTGACACTAAAGTAATGACCTATAAAACAAAATTAATAAATTGGATTTCATCAAAAATTTTAAACTTTTGTTTTTCAGTAGACACCATGAAAATTAAGACAAGTGACAAATGATGGACAATATTTTCAAATAATATACATCATAATAAATTTATATCCAGAATATATAAAGAGCTTCTACAACTCAATAATAAAATAATGAACAACCCAATTTAAAAATGGATAAAGGACTTTAATAGACATTTGTCCAAATAAGATATAGACATGTCTAATATACCCATAAAAAAATGCTCATCATAAATCATTAGGCAAATGCAAATCAAAACTACAGTGAGATACCTCTGTATACACTCTAGGCTGGCTACAATCAAAATCCAGACAACAACAAGCACTGGCAAAGAAAAATTGAACCCTCGTATATTGCCGAAGGGAATGTAAAATGATATAGTCAACTTGGAAAACTATTTCTGTTTCCTAGAAAAAGTTAAACATAAACTTATCATGTGATACAGAAAATCCATTCTTGGCCATGTACTCAAGAGAAATGAAAACTGACATTTACACAAAGACTTGTACCTGAATGTTCACAGGAATGTATTCATGATAGCAAAAAATTGGAAAATGCCCAAATATCTATCAACTGGTGAATTAATAAAAAAACAATATGGTGCACCATACATTGGAATAATATTTATTCAGCAAAAAAAAAGACACAGACTACTGATCCATGCTATAGCGCAGATGAACTTCAAAAACGTTATGCTCAGTGAAAGAAGCATTCAAGAGAGACCCCATATTGCATTATTTGATTTATATAAAACTTTTAGAAAAAGCAAATCTATGGAGCAGACAGCAGTCATTTCTTGCCTGGGGCTGGAGGCGGGAGAGGGGAGTGGCTGCAAAAGGGCGCAGGAAACTTCCCGGGGTGATGGGAACACTCTAAAACCGGGGTGTGCTAACGAAGGCACAGTTTCATTAACCCGCTGCAAAACATTGATTTGCACGCTTCCCTGCATTTTCCGGTAAGTAAGTAACACTTCGATACAGCTCAACTGTTTAAAACAGACTTTAGATTCCCTCTTGGGGGGGGGGGGGAATTGGCAGATGCCTGAATTAATATGATTTGGAATTTGACTATAGGTAAAATATAGTTTTAAAACACTGACTCACCGCATTGCCTCTCTGTGTGTATTCATGATCGATGTCCTGAAATGACTGCACTGTTCTTTTCTTTTGGCATCTCCTAGGAAAATGAAATGAAAACTTTCGTAACAGTCCCTCCGAGTGGGGGTGGGGGTGGGGGTGGGGGTGGGGGTGGGGCTGGGTGGGGGGGTGAACTGCACAGCTGGGAGGTCGCGCCTGCGCACAGCGTGCCCGGGAGGCTGGCCCGACAGGTGATGCTCAGGACCGCACCTGGGCTGGCGCGGCCGCCACCGCCTCCGAGAAGCCTGCCCCTCCTGTCCCTCCTCCGCCCAGGTGGCCCGGGAGGAACGCCGAGGCCGTCCTGACCCAACATCTGGTTCCGTTTTGCTGACCTGGTCCAGTTGTTTGAAGACGTGCTGTCTTCGGTAAACATGCTATTGGTCATTTTCATTATCTTTCAGCCGAAGTTTGAAGAGGGGAAAAGGCACCAGGCATTGTTTCTGATAGAATCCTAACTTTCTCAAATTTGAGAAATAAACTGTTGTTACTTTTGTTCCTTAAAGGAAGACGGCACTCCAGTTTTGCTTTTACTGCATCCTAAGAGCATGAATCGCTGCGATGAATTAAACCTGGCAAGGATGAGGGGAAATGTCTCCCCTAGGAGATCACACAGCTTAGAGCAGCATCACCAGGCCGCGGCGAAACCATCGCTCCGCCAACGCAGACCGCGCTCCGGCCGCACCCGCGCAAAGGAAAGGTGATTCTATTTTTAAAGGTTTCCAGGGGAGAGGATCAAGGGAACTTTCGCCCCTGAGGGCGTTTAGTCTGCCTGAGAAATGCATTTTGCAAAGGAACATGATAGAGACAAAGAGCGCGGTCCTCTGGCCGCCAGATCCCAGGATCTTTATCATCATCGCCATCTCTGGAAAACAAAGGGCAAAATGGGGGGTAAAACCCATGCACCGTGTCCGCTGAGTTTCAGGTTCACGGGACAGACGCTTAGAGTTTACTCAGGTTAAGGGAGCGAGCCCAGCCAAGCCTGGTTTTGCGTTTTAATTTGGGGAACATCTACGACAGTGAGGCCGCTGCGCGTAAAGAAGGTGAACCAGCGCCGCTTTCCTCGACGGCCGCTCTGCCCTCCCAAAGGTTCCAGGAGACACGCAAACCGTGACCGAGCTCGGGCACGTTTCAGTTCAGAAGAACTAGCGCTGCTCTCGGGTCGCGTCGGTCCCTCGACGCCCCGCGGCCACCCCGGCCTGAGCCTCGTGCTCCTCCGGCCCGGCGCGGCCAGGCGCTGCGTGTCCTCTCCGCGGGGCGCGGCGCGGGCGGCGGAAAACGCCTTCTTCCTGAACGTGGTCCCGCCCTTCCGCACAGGCGGGGGCGGCTCGGAGGACAGTCCGCGTGCGTGACCGGGGGCAGCGCGAGCCACGCGGCCTCCGCCACGCCCCGCGGAGGCTCCGCGCCCAGGAGCCCCGGGGCCTGCGCCTGGGGAGGGGGGGGCCGCGCGCCTCCCGCCCAGCCCAGCAGCGCCTGGGCGCCCCGGCAGAGGGCGCTCCGCAGGGGCCCGCGCCGCCCGCCCTCGGCCTGCCCAGGGCGCCGGGAGCCAGGAAAGAGCCCAACCCCTGCGGGGCCCGGAAGCCCGCTCCGCCCAGGGGACCTCGGCCCGCACCCGTCCCACCCTCGGCGCCTCCGGGAAGGTACTGTTGGCCGCAGCGCTCACCCGCGGCCGTGGGAGTCACATGTATATATGTATATGCACGCGCGCTCACGCGCACACACACGCACACACACGCGCGCGCACGCACACACGCGCACGCACACGCACACGCACACACGCGCGCGGTGCCTTGGCAGGGAAAAGGAGGGCTTCCAGCGGGAGGCGCCGGCGGGTCCGCGGGGCTGGGGGTGGAAAGAGGAGCAGCTTCCCGCGCGGCGCGTGGAGGCCACGCCGGCGTCCTCTGCTCATTGCCCGCTGGTCGGGAAGCGCCCCCGGTGAACCTACCTTTAAAAGGGACAGAGGGACAGGGGGTGCGGGTATTGTTTCAGATTAGTGCTGTGGGTGTCTCCCGATCAATCCCCAGAAGTGGGATCGCCGGTCGGGAGGCAGCTGCACTGTCAGCCTTTCGAGGAAGCTGCGCGCTGTTTCCACAGCGGCGCCGGCCCGCGTTCCCCGCAGCAGCGCACAGGGGTCCCCTTGCCCCACGCCCTCGCCAGCACGTGTTATTTGTGGATTTCTTGATGACGGCATTGCCAAGCAATGGAAGCAACCCAAGTGTCCAGCCATAGACAAGTGGGTGAAAAAGCTGTGGTACGCATATGCAACGGAATATTACTAGGCCATAAAAAGAATGAAAGCTTACCGCTTGCAACAGCGTGGATGGACCTAGAAGGTATTACGGTCAGTGAAACAAGTCAGTCAGAGAAAGACAAATAGCATATGATTTCACTTATATGTGGAATCTAAAGAACAAGATAAACGAACCAACAAAATCGAACCAGACTCATAGCTACAGAGAGAGAACTGGTGGTTGCCAGAGGATGTTGGGGGCACTGGGTGAAAGAGGTGAAGGGATTAAGAAGCACAAATTGGTGGTTATAAAATTGTCACAGGGAAGTTAATAAAGCATAGGAAATACAATCAATAACATTCCAATAACTATTTATGATACCAGTTGGGATACTGGAAATATCAAGGGGAATATTTTGTAAAATATATGATTGTCCAACCACTAAGCTGTACACCAAAACCAATACATGATAAAAAAAATTTTTTAAAAAAAAGAGGGAATGGGGAAATCTGGAGATGTGGTCCTGGGGAGATAGGTGACCCCAGTGAGGATGTCTGTGACCACAACCAACTCGTGCCCAAGAGCAAAGAGAACGTAGGACTTCCATTTGCTCACTTGGGATCCCAGGGGCTGTGTAACCTGCGTGGTATGCTGGACAGAAGTCACTTTGAAATGACAGGCATTGGGGCATTGGTATGTGAGCTTGGCACTCATATGCCGTTTGCATGGGCACAGTAACAATGTTCCCAGGCCAGTTTTAAGATACCACAAAGAAAATGATAGAGTTCTATCAAAAGTGCGGACGTTAACTGGCTTGGAAATCTTTGATTGCCTTAGAAGTAAAACAACATTCAGAGCAGAGGAAAACTAAAGATAAATAATTGGTTTTCATGAGTTCCATCATAAGGCGTATTTTTCTAGAAAAAAGAGAACCCAGTGAATGGAGAAGGAAATATTCTCTTTGGAGTTTGGCTAATTCACTGAGGATTTGCATAAGGCTTCACAACTCCAGTTAAAATGTGCAATAGCTAGAACATTCATATAAAAAACGACAAGACAGAAAGGGTAGGAACTGCTGCAGAGATTTGGGGTTAGCTGTAAAGACGAGTTCTCTATAATAAAAGTTACAAAAACTTAGCTAATTTGAGATGAGGCTTACCAAATATATCCCACAAAGTCTTTAAACAAAGAGTAAATGGTATATTTAAGCCAGGAGATAGAATCTCTTAATTAAAAAGATCCTGCGTGCTCTTATATGTCAGACATTGTGATATATGCTTTGCATAAAATTTCTGCCTTAAACATCACAAGATTTATTTGAGGTGTCTTTTATTATTACTATTTACAGACAGAGACACTGAAAATTAGAAAGGTGAAATAAGTAACCTAGTATATTTGATGCCATAATTATAAGAGCAAGGATTTGAACCTGAGTTTTTCTTGATGTTAAAATTTTGCTTTTTCATTTCTCTCTGTGATTTGTAAAGATCTGAATTTTGATGAATGCTTTATAGGCCTCAGCTCAGGACATTTCCTGTGGTCATGACTAAACAATCAGCCTATAGGAGGCTGGGACTTGGGCTTTAACTGAGGTCAGAGCTCTCTCCCTAGAGGCTGGGAGAGTCAGTTCCCCTGGGTGAACATGAGCCTGCAGGGCTAATCGTGAGGAGTCCAGATGGGGTTGGCTTCATTCCCTTTCTCCCTCCCTTAATCACTCAGTCCATCATTGAGTCTCAATATGCAGGAAGGTTCAAGTTGCTCTCTGCCTTAGGTGGGGTTCTCTGGAAAACAAATCTGAGGTGGAGATTTGCAGGCAGGAAGTTTATTGGAAGGTTTCTGCAAGATCAATACCCATGGAGAATTGAAGGAAGTAGGATCCAGTGGATGGAAGAGTTGGATTGTGAGGTGCGGCAAAGGCTTGCCAATCCTTCAACTGCCAACACTCCCAGAAGGTGGTGGAATAAATACCTCTCTGTTCTAATGGGGGGTGGGGTAAGTGGCACTCCAGGCTTCCACAACTACGCCTTCTGGGCATCCTTACACCCGCTTGACTCAGCAAAACGGAATGACTAATTCAGGAAGCACGAAACTTTCTCTGAGCTGCCAGCCATGCCAAGGAGCGGCTCAGAGTCACAATTTCCAAGAAGCAATGCCACATCTATGAAGTGCTGCATTTCTTAAAAATCCAGAGCTGGAAACAGAGATAAAGGCACTAGCAAGGATTTAACTGTGCACATTAGTAGAATTGATGGGGGTTGGTGATCCACACTCGAATTAGGGATGCGCTGTGCAAGGGGAGCGCGGCACCCAGCCCTCTCACTGGCCCTGCGTTTATGACAAGAGCATCTGAGAAGGGGGAAGTGGAGGGAAAGGATTTGGTATCGACCCAGGGTGAGCTGGGGCATCACATCCAGACAATGTTGTGAAGAAGGAAGCGACCCTCTGGGTTGAACCTACTCCTATATGTCACACTAAATGTTTTCACACTTTATTTTATTAAACAGAGTTGAGTATTGCATCCCTTACTGTTGGACTGCTTTCACTAACTGCTTTCAAAAGATCAGATGTTAAATCCAACTACGCCCTAGGATGCTTTGGCTGCAGTGATGGCCGTGGACTCATTTATTCAATAAAAGTTTATTAAACACCTACTGTGTGCCAAGCACTACTCTAGTCACTGAGGACAAAAATTTTAATGCAATAGTGTTCCCTCACACCAAAATGTATGTGCATTGGAGACACACGAACAGCTCATTATTAAACAATTTGATAAATTCTACAATAGAGTTACATACAAACGGCTATAGGAGCCCAAAGGAAGAAGTAATCAGGGAGGTATAACAATGACAGACTTGGAACTGGTGGCCGGTGTGGAACTGGATACAGGAACTGTAGTCGGAACTATTCGGGCCTCGGAGTCCAGCAGCCCTGGTTTATTAGCCTGAGCTGACACCACTGCTGTATGTGGCGTCATCCTCGCAGGGCAGCTGGGGGAATTCCAGGGCGATGGCAAGAGAAAAAGCAGAGGGGGGGAAATGCTCAACTAAGGCACGTAGTAGGTGTTCTGAAATTATTTTCTACAAAATCTAAAGAGAACTTGACATTTTCCTTCAAAGAACTGAGTTATATATTTTAAAAGAACATAAGCACAATTGAATCAGCCAATCCTTTATACTCCTTTCTCTGTTTTAGTTATCTCAGCCTTTCTGATTTGCACATACTTTATTATCAAGGAAAATTGACCTTGATTTCAAAACCTCAATTGAATGACTCACCCACCCCTAAAAAAAAAAAAAAAAAAGCTATCTGTTTTAAAAAGAGAGCTATTCAACAGCTTGATTTTTGTTTGTTGTTTTTAAATGGCAGTAAACAAGAAAAGACTTGGCTCTTTGGAAAACAGTGTAATGTCTGGCTATGTGTTTATTCTGCCAACTGGGAAAATTATTTCAGATGCTCTGTTGTGGATTGCCAAACTTCCTACGCTCCCTCTCACCAGGCAAGACATTCCTTTCCTGGGGCAGTAAGTGGAGGAAGAGAGCTGTGACTATAATGTTAGAGACAGTGAGCACCTGTCCTCCTTCCAGTGGATTCCTTCACCACTGGTAGCCTAAAAGCAGGAGGGTAGGCCATCTTTTCCATCCAGTATGGGGGGAAACTTGAGGAATTTTAAAATGGAAAAAAGTGGTAAATGAGTATTTTTAACCTCAGATAAAATCTGACATGGAGGGAAAGGAAATAGAGGAGATGGGGAAATGTTTCGACTAGTTTAAAACTTTGCACAGGGCTTTCAGAGTTGTGCACTCTTAAAAATGGAATACAACTTTCTAATAGAGTTCTAAGTAAATGATTAGTGGCAGAATGCATTAAATAAATGACATCTATATAAGAACACCCTTGTTTTGATTTTGTACTGGTTTATCATTTGGTACCTATGAAACAAAGTTTTCAAAGAGTGAAAATTTGCCAAGAGAAGGAGGGAGAGCCATCTACGAAACGTGCTGACGTGAAGCATGTCGCCTGGCCCGTCTCCCCAGGACACATTCTCTGTGTCTCCAGGAAGCACCCGGCTGTGCCCCTCTTGCCCTACCGATGTCATGATCTTCGTTACAGTAGCCGAGATGGGTCTTGGCCCCGACTTTGCTCCCTCATTTCGTTCAGGGACTACGTTGGACTTAATGTGTCTGTATCTTGACAGTTCTGTAAGGCCCCTGGAGCTATTAGCTGACTGTGCTCCTGGTGCGTCTTTACCAACAGGGAGTAATGACATTATTAAACTGATGACGAACTGAGGGAACAATATTGGCGTCATCCCCACCTGGTGTCGAGTCGAGGGTCTGTCACTGAGCTACATGACCCTGTAGGTCCTATTAGTCTCTCTAAGCTCCCGTTTCCTCATCTGTAAATTATAGGTAATAATAAGTATTCTTATTTTGCACCCAAGTCAGACAATGTCTGTGGAACATGCATGGTGCCTGGCATCTACTGAGTGCAAAATAACTGGTAGCTGTAGTTATTTTAAAACAGGCCACATTTTACTGACTGCATAGGATTTGATATAGCTGCCCTTAGAGGGGGGAAAATAGCATTATTTAAAGATCATAAATATGAACCTCTCTCCATGTGAAAGCAGCACACAGCAGGCCTCTAAGACAGAAATGGGGACTCTGAGGCATCACTAAGGGAAACCCAGGATGTTACCTTTGTTCTGTCATCTAGACGATGGTTGGCATTGTCAAGGTCGGTTCTTGGTCCAAACCAGCACACCTGAGTCTTGGGCCTAAAAGGAAAAACAAAAAAAGACAAAAAAAGGGACCCCTTTAAAGTAAGTCAGCTCTGTTCAAGCTAACTCCTCAAAGTCCCTGCAAGTCATCTGCTTCCACTTCCTCTGCCTGCTCTTACCTTCATCGCTGGGATAGGGACAAGACAAGAAAACTCAGAAGTGCTCCTTTTTACTAGGAAAAATTATGCCCAGATAAAAATATCAGGATTTGTTTCTAAGGAGATAGGAAAAGATGGATATTAGAGAAGGCAGCTAACCGTCTCTGCCACGCGGATAAGAAGGATATTAGACAGGTGAGAGCATCCCAGGGCTGGCGGAACACAAGCTGAGCAATGTCTTACTTCCATCATTCATTCTAGAGATGAGAAAATGCTCACCCCGGAGGTAATAAGGTGGGTGAAGAATTGCATGGTGAGTCAGTGGCCATGCCCAGAAGACCGTCTGACTTCCAGTTGGTTCAAAGTACTTTCCATCAAATTCCTTGTCTTTTTAATAAATGACTTTTTGTTTTTTTAAATCGTTTTTTAGTCTGTATTTTAAGGCTTTCAGTTCTGGTTTTGTTTACCACATTGGTTAGCAGCTGGCCACTCTCCAACATAAAACATATCTGCCATTGTAGACACTGTTTGTAATCACTAATAGCCGCTTTACCAAAAACAATAAATACAATTCTGTCAGTTGCTCTATAGATATTATTTTCTAAGCCTTTAATTATTTTGTTACTCTCCTCTGAGTCCATTTCATTGTTCTTTCAGTCTAAAAGCTATCCTGTGAAGATATCGTTTGCCCTTCCTGAGGTTATAGCCCATAGGAACATTAGAGTCTGTAACTTGCAAGCTCGTGTTTTCATTAAAGGAAATTTGCGTCACAGGGGCCTATCTCATTTAAACTAAAATCTGTAAAATACTAGAGTGTTATTTAGTATCTCTGAACTCTTTAGGGCCTTTTCAATAGGCTTTTAAAAATAGGCTTTTATTTTTAAAAGTAGGATGCTATGTATTCCTAAAAGCACGCTAGTATGTGGACACAAGCAGTGAAAGACTAGAATTTAAGTCTGGGCCAGTGCATTTTAAATGAATCCTAAATTCCATTGAATTCCCTAGCTCCTAACTAAAGAGGTTTTAATCATAGAAAAGAATAAAAAACATAAAAGTAGATGTAGCATAAGGAAAGAAATCATAATTATTTAGTTGTGGGGAAGCTGTGTTGGAAAAAAGATCTACGCAGTCACATTAACTTGTCATACCTTCCAGGCATGATTTCAAAGGGAAACGGAAGAATTGCATTTTACTGTTTAGAAACCTGGATTTACCTCAATCACAGATTCCTTTGAAAATGATTTAGTAAGGAATTCCAAATTTTAGGAACATGTCTTCTCATGGGAAAATGTTGATCCTAAGTTGTTAAATGAAAGAAAAAAGGCAACAGGCTTTAAATAGAGTCTAGAAGAAGATCTCTCTTTTAAAATAATATATATAAGCATGTATATTTTAAAAGTTCTAGAAAGACATGCACCAAAGTATTAATAGTAAATATCTTTAGTAGTAGAATTGTGAGAATCCCTCCCCTTTTCTTGTCTATATACATTTTAAAAATATGGACAGTTTTTCTAAGTGGAAAAATATATATTTTTTTATGTTTTCATTTTAAAAGACACACCTGATGACAAACAAATGGTTTTGAAAGAAATAAAATAGGCTAATTCCCAAATGCACATTTTCATGAAAACAAAATTCACCCAATGACAGGTTTATATTATGTGGACAGAATATCTATTGTAGGAACGTTGTGGTTCTATTTATTCAACAAAACATTTACTTCTTCTAAGGGATAGAGTTTGCCTACTCCTATTTTTACAAAATTTGCAGGAACAAAAAGCTTCTTTGTTTTCCAGCTGTCCACGTGATGGTACTATTACTTTTACTATGGCAAGTTGGGGGACAAATAAAAAACAGAACAGTAATAAGTTTATATGAATTTATTAGCATTTAAAATTAAATTTGTATTTTGTTGTACTCTAAAATTAGTAGCACAAGTAAATGACATACATTATTTATTCAATCTATAAATGATGACAATGTTCTTGGCACATCTTGATTGATAACCACTGACAATAATTCCAAATATCCAGGGACCTGAGAGCCACAGATTGGGAACATCTGGTATACCCTCTCGGGGTCTTGCCCTCTCCAGTGTGTGTACAACCTGAATGATCTACACCTTGCTTCATAAAAAGAACTTGCCCCAGAAGTCAGTCTAGCCTTACACCTTCACTCCCCTTCTGCCCAAACTTTCTGTCGCATGCCAGCCCCCTTTCTCTGCCAAGGAGCAGGAGGTAGTGATAGGAGATGGAGACCCAGAAAGAGCCCCAAATCAGAGAACTGAGTGGGGAAATAAACAAGGGCTAGATGATGTCTCACATAGTACAGATCAAACAGAGGTGTTGACCTTGTGCTTCAGAATCTTTCTCCAAAGCGTTCCACATGCCCTTGAGCTTTCTCAGTCATAGACTAAACCCAGTGCTCACGCAGCCACTGCTGCTTCAAGTCCTTAGTGTGATCTGTCCTTCCTCCTCATACACTAGGAATCAAGCTTGAACATAGACTATGCGCCCTCTGTGTCCCCTTCTGGTCAAACCCGGTAAAGTGACAACAGAGCCCAATAGAAGTCTACAACCGTTGAGCTGAGAACCCTCTTGAAAAATAACTCAGCTACCCAGGATTCAAACACTTAGTTTCATGTATGGGAGACCCCCCAACTGCGTCTGTAAGGTTGATTTGAGTAACGAACCAAGGAGCCTTCCAAGAAAGAACTCATCCTACAGCCTTAGGAGCTCACTGGCCACAATTCTTAGGACATTCAAAAATGACTAATGATTCACTACTGTGTCAATTAAATTTATTCCCAGCCCATTTTCAAAGGCAAAAGAGGGGGCTGGGAGTCAAAGGTGAGAACCCTGAAATCTCTGTACATCACCGGGGCACAGTGGAGTCACCTCAAGCAGATTATGACTCAAAGGGAAGCAACTCAGAGCAGAGGTGAGCCAGGCCAGGATCGGAGTGCCCACGGGTAAACAGACTGTGATTGGAAATGAAGACTCTATGCTTGTCATTGAGGTTTATTTGTTTATGAAACAACGTACCAAGCTTCAAGCCACAAAAAAAGAAGTGAGAGTTGGTATTTCTACCCCAGTAGGATTGAGCCTCTGTGGCCAACCTGCTTGGCAAGAGAGCAGGGGACTCAGGGCCACCTTTGTCTTGTCAGTTCTGACGTGTGAAAGTCTAAGGATGAGGCCCAGGATAAAAAAATGTAAATGCCCAAACTTCAGATTTCAGATGTTATACCAATTTTTTTTTTAACTCTTGTCCGTTAAAATCATACCCAAAAACCCGCTCCTAAATTATGTTAAATTCTTTCCCTGGGCAATTTCTGGGCTTCATCATTCTGGATGTCTATCCCCTTTGATCAAGTGATTTTAGGAATTTGCTGCACTTTGTAGGGAAATTTCGCTGGAGAATGTGGCTTCTCCTCTTGGTTTATCCATCGTCTGCCTGTTTATATGCATGAATGAGCGGGAGACCAGCCGCCAAGACCCAGGCTGTATCATTCCCTCCTGAGGATTGGCCACTGACCACTGTGTACTGAGAGGAATGCCGTGTCCAGGTCCCACAGGCAGGCTTGCTTAGAGCCCAGCCAGACCCACAGATTGTTGATTGCCTTCCCCTGGAACCTTTCCAGAAGCAGTGAGCGAGACTTTCATCAGGCTCCAGGACCTATGCCTGGCCTTATGCACATGCCTTCCTGTAGGGGTGACTGCTCAGAATTATGGAATTGGGATGTCCAGAAGCAAACGCATCATGTCAAATGCCTGAGAGACAGAGTACAGCGATTTTACGGGGGGAGAAGAGAACTGAGTTCAGAATAGGCTCCACCACTGTATTAGTTTTCAGATGCTATTGTATGTAACCAAATGCCACAAACTTAGGAGCTTCAAACAATACAAATTTATTCTCTTAAAGTTTTGGAAGTCACAAGGCCAAAATCAGTCTCACTGGACTGAAGGCAAGGCGTCAGCAGGACTGGTTCCTTCTAGGATAAAATCTATTTCTTTGCCTTTCCCACTAGAGGCCACTTACATTCCTTGGTAGGTGGCCCTCCTCCAGCGTTAAGCCAGCCGCATTGCATCTTGCTTCCGTCTCCACAGCGCCTTCTGTAATTGAATTTCCTTGCCCCCCTCTCTATTAAGGACTCTTGTGATTGACATAGAGCCCACCGGCATAATTCTGGATTATCTCTCCAGATGGGGGTTCTTAACTTTATCACATCAGCAGTCTTTTTTGCCAAATAAAGTCATTCACAGGTTTCTGGGTGTTAAAATGTGGATGTTTTTAGAGAGATCGCTATTCAGGCCAGCACAACCACCAAGTAAGGATGCTTATGGTTGTCTTAGTCAGTGTTCTCCAAGAAACAGAACTAATAAAATACATATAATGTCTTAAGTACATTATATTAAATACCTTAATACCTTATGTTAAATCTCTATATATACAGGGTAGAGCAAAAGTACGTTTACAGTTGTTAGTACACAAAACATGGGACTTATTCTTTTATTATTTATGAATTATTATATTATCTTCTGTAGAAACAACTGTATAGATATGTATGTAACCAAGTGTTGGCTCACTCGATTATGGAGGCCGAGATGTCCCCCAACCTGGAGGTGCAGGAAAACTGGTGGTGTAGTTCGGTGACCTGAAAGCTGGATAACTGATTATACAGATGCCATTCTGAGAGCCAGGAGCGCTGAAGGGAGTAGAAGATTGATGTTTGGGCTCAAGGTATCAGGAGAGAGCGAATCTAACGTTCCTCCACTTCTTTTTCTCCTCAAGCCCTCAATGGAATGGATGGATGATGCCCACTCTTGCTGGGGAGGGAAATCTGCTTTACTCACCAACTCAAATACTAATCTTTTCTAGAAACAACCTCACAGATAGAACAATGAAATAATGTTTAACCAGCTGTCTGGACTTCCCTTGGCTCAGTCAAGCTGACACATAAAATTAATGGTCACAATGGTATGAGACATTTTATATTCTATAGATGTACAGCCTACAATCTGTGGATTGCAAAGGAATCTACATGCTACTATTAATGGAAATAAAATAAGCAAATCATTGTGATTTATACCTGATTTTTTTTTCCTTGGAAGTACAGTGTTTATACTGATTCATGGAACTGGTGGACTCTAATTTCTACGTTTACTTAAAATATTCCTGAGTAAACCAAATTAATCCTGTTTGTTTACCTTTTTCTTCTTTTGCCACGTAAGGTGGATTCGTCCTACTCTAACTGTAGCAGATTAGTCCTGAATTATTAAAGTCCAGATGGACCTGTGGCCATTGACTTCTGTTGTGCAACAATCTATAATTCATAAGGCATCTGCTTCTGCAGGTTGGAGGGCAGTGGCGGTTGTTGGGTACATGGCACAAAACTCAATGAGCTATCGAATGCCTGCAGGAATTTGTACCACATCACACAGTTCAGATTTGCTGATGAAAATGGGGTGCAAAATGAGAGAATTAGAAGACATTAATACGTTTTTGTTAATGGAAATGGTGATTCAATGTTACAGAACCTAACTAATCAACATTTACATAATTGAGTTTTCATTATATTCGGAAAGGCAGAGGCTTTTAGTCTATTAAGAACTGGTAAAAGCCTTTAATACATGTTCTTTTAAAACTAAACGTACTATAATTATTATTTGTAGTCAATACTAAAAACTTTTTAAAAAATCGAATTCATAAGGTAGTAGAATGTAGTAAAAAGAACATTAGATTTACAGCAAAAAATAACAGAATTTTGGCTCTGATTATGCTGCTAATAAAGTGTGTACATTAAAGGCAAATAGTTTGATTTCCCTGAGCCCCCATTTCCTCATTTATAAAATATGAATTATGTTGCCTCTGAAAGGTTATTGCCATAAGTAAATGAAATATTGTACACTAAGTGCTTCATGAATTGCTATATAAAAAGTAAGATATTATTATGAAGACTCACTATGAACCATAACTTACCTACAAATACATACTTTGTTAATTATATATATATCTTTAGTAGTTTAATTTTTTTTGGTGTTCTTAAAATGAAAAGTTATTATAACAAAATTCTTTTGGAGCCTCGGAGGACATCTCTAAACTTCCTATGCTGGTAAAGTTACTATTGGTACTTTAACATCTGAAGAAGTACCAACATCTAGGCATGAGAGCAGCTGCAGAAAGAAATAATGTGATTATACTGCCCGGGTGGCTGAAGTGAGTGACATCAAAGTCAGCCATTTATTTGATGTAAAAGTGGTCTGAAGAGTAGTTACAGAGATATTTACTTGATTGGGAGTTAGAGTGACAGAGAAACCTGGGGGGGAAACAGCAATTTAAACCAATAAAACTTACAAATGTGTCTGTTTAATACATATACAGTGTTTTAATTTAACAGTTTTCCTGTCCTTTTATACAAATGTCTGTTTTTAGGAAGTTGACATAAGATGCAATCATATTCTACTATGCTTAAATTTCATATAATTAAAAAGGGACTAAGATCTAAGTACACAACTGTCCATCAAAGAATCACTCATAATAGCAACAAAAAAGGAAACTACATAAGTGCCCAATTATAGTTAGAGAAATAAATTATCTTTCTTATAATAATTAAAACTCTACACAATGCTTCCATTAAATACACTGCATAAAAATGTTAAATTATACAATAGTGTGTTCTGTTTAAATTTAATTTTATAGTAATAAATGCAAAAAGTTTTAAATAAATATAGAAAATAAAAATAAATATATATCCCCATATTTTATGTAAGAAGATTTAGACCAAAATAGAAGTAGTGGGTATTTTCCAGAACCAAGTAGTTTTTAAAATTATTTTTCTTTTGTCTTTTCTATTTTCCTAATTTTCAACAATAAATTAATTTCATAATTAGAAAAAACTCTAAAATTGAAATAACACACTGAGGCAAATGTCCAATGTAGCAACAATGAATTCCATCTTACAATAATACATGTCGTCATAGTCAATGCTTTCATTGTGTACAAGCTCTGTGGATTGAACAAGGTCATTACCTACATGCCATTCATCAAAATGAATGTTTAAAATATCTTTCTGTTTAAAACTGTCTCAAAGGGACTTGGCAAAATACCTGCTTGAATGTATTATTAAATATGTCCAGGAGGACACTGGTCTGCTTTTATAAGGCCACTTCACGAGACAATGAACACAGGCACCAACCTTCTGCAGTGAATAATAACCAGTTTGCTTCTAGACAATGGTACCTTGATGGCCCTTGTATAAGCTATGTCAATACAGTCACTCTTGTGCAGTGATTTTCAACCTTTTTCAGCTCATGGCACATAAACTAATTACTATAATTCTATGACACGCCAAAAACATATTTTTTGCCTATCTGACAAAAAAAAAAAAAAATAGGTATAATTTTGATTCATTCACACTGGATGGTTATTGTTGTGTTAGCTGTTGTCATTTTTTTGCTGTTGTTTGAAAATCTAGGGTGAAGAAGTCAGCATCCCCAACTAAATAGTCAGGTATTACATGTTTTAAAAATTCTTGCAGCACACAGGTTGAGAATCGCTGCTCTAGTGCCTCTTCATCGGAATTTGACTCATGGGAAAAATAATGTATAAATATTTTCAATCCATATGACTCTTTTTCCTTCCTTGCTTAAACAGAGATTTTTCAACCCCTGAGAAAAGAGCTCTTGCCATCTTGGGCTCTCAAATGACCACTAATGCTTTTATAACAATTTTCAAGTTTTTAATTAATTGAAAAAAATTAGTGTGTTAGCATCAGCTTTGTCGGAGAAGAGACCTTAAGGAAAATAAGCTTAGTAACTATGTGTTGGGTGGTACTGAGTTTCAGGGACTTATTCGGCACAGTCCTTCCTCGAGATGAGCTCCCACTTACGTGTGTATGTCAGATCCAGTGGAAACTTAAATACAACAGATGGTTCTTAGGGAGGGCAAGGAACCGGAAATTCATTGGGGAGCCATGAAAATCCAAGGCTGCTTTAACATGAGACAAGGGAGACAAGGCAATCAGTTGAGCTCAAAATGAATTTAAACATCTTGATAGAATTTTCAGAAACTTAAATGCTATTGTATTTACCCATAAAAACATACAGTAAATTATCTTATTTTTGATACCTTCCTCCTCACCCACTCAAGTTAATTATTCATTCAGCCTTCAACTAATTGAATCCATGCTCTAAGAATCCCACTCTTTGAAGAGCTGCTATATCTACCCCATCTTATTTTATTGCAATATATTCCCTTACTATGAAAATATTTGGTGGAATTCTTCACTGAAGCGTGAATTCTTTTTGAGATGTCTCAGCAAGTTCACGGGTGGAGTCTAAAATGCATTGGGGGCTGCTGGAATCCAGACAGGCTCCGGCTGCCCACACCAGGGCGGGTAAATGCAACAGAAACGCGGGGCTCACGTGGGCGTCTCTGCAAGGAGCAGCGCCTTATTTGATGGCGTGCTTTCCTTTTACAGAAGACGATTGCAAGCTTCTAAATTGGGTATAAAATGACAAATTGTCCCACGGCTGCTTTTATCTCCAAGACAAGGGAGTTGCACAAAATTATTTCGAAGCTCCCTTCCGTTTGTCAAACACTGTGATTCTGCCTTTCTCGCGCACAGCGTGACGGCAAGGGGCCCCCAGAGTGTTTCTCAGTGACAGCAGCTGCCAGCGGGCACTTTCCATGTCAGCGGCTCAGAAAGGGGCTTGGGGTCCATTCGGGGTTGACCGGAGGCGAGGCACAGGCCAAAGGGCTCGCTCCGAGGTTGCTTCAGGGGCGGGTTTTTGTTTGATGACTAAAGGGCTTCTTCATTTCTTACCCACAGCTGGCAGTGATGAGAGCAGTGATGCCCGACCTTTCGGGCCAGTTCTCAGAAGGTAAAACGAGTCAAAACGTCCCTGACAAGTGGTCTCGCCGAAGGGGGGACGTGAACACAGCGAAGGTGGCAGGCGAGCGGCGCCACCCTCCTCTGCAAGTGTCCGTTGCCTGGCAGTACTTTCTGAGAAAGGGGGGGCTTTGGGGGGTGCGGGGGAAATAAAATGAAGAAGAAAACCGGAAGGCAGTAGGTGGCATCTGGGGACCGGATCGCGAGGATTCCATAGCGTGTGAAGATGTTAGGAGGCTCTGAGCACAAGAAGCACTGGCTGCCCTGGCCGGGTGCTCAGTCGGTTAGAGCACCCTCCGTTTACTCCAAGGATGCAGGTCCCATCCCGCGTCAGCACACACACGAAGCCAGCCCTGAAAGCACAAGGACGTGGAACCACAAATCAACCTCTCTCTCTCTCTTATTTCCTCTCTCACTCTCTCTAAAATAAAATAAAAAAGGAGGAGTGCCCTGGAGCCCAAGGGGCCACGCAGGGAGTAGCCACAGAGAGTCATCCCACTTCTGCACAGAGCACGAAACCCAGCAGCAGCCTCTTTGAGCAGCAGCTTCGGACTTAGGAGCAGCAGACCCCCAAGCAGATCTGGAAGAAAGAACATGAAGAACTGTGTTCCCGAGTAAGTAATCGCCTGAGGCCTTGGGAAGGGGCTGGCCCTCAGGTCCTGCGTGGGCAGGTGGGCATTTGGAGCCGACTAGATTTAGATGCCAATGTTAATACGACCACATTTTTACTTGCAAGATAATGAAGGTCGAATATCTGTACTAACTAGTAAATGAACTTCGAAAGCAATTCTATTAACTTTTTACTCTGCTTGACGACGCAGATGTCCTCTATATTGGTAATAAAGAGATTAAATTAGAGGCCAAACTAAAATTTGTTTTTCACAATGAGTTAAGCTGAAGTTTTAGAGGCAAAGAAGGATTATCACTGATGTGCAAATATCATAATTGTACTTTTAAAAAGCATTATCTCTGGCCATTAACTATGGAAACTAAACAACTCAACTCAATTTTCTGGCCTCAATGTTTCTCTTACAAAATAAAAGATAAATAATATGATAATATGATCCTTAAAAACTCCTATAAATTATAATATTTCAAATACTCTATGATTCTGTCAACTGCTTTTAAGAATATATATTTAAAGATACATATATATTCAAGTATATGTCATTATATATATAAGTATATATGATTGTATATATATTCAAATATAATTATGTATATACATGTAATCAAAGAGAGGGTTGATAATTTGGTAATTTGGGAGTTCAATCCTTTGATTGCTTGGTTACTTTTACTTTTTATGTTTTACATCAACAGTTCTATTTATCAATATCCCTGGAGTACTAGTAAATTTCTATTAGAGTTAGTCTGACTTCCTGCTCTTCTAAAAAAAATATGAGTCAACATTCCTAGCTACAGGCATTTTAAAAATCAATACCTTCACATTCTGATTTCAGTCTTTAATTTTAAATATTACCTCCATATAGACCCATAGAAGTATGAGGCATTTTCGATTTAACCTACTTAATTTCTCAGTCACGTCCTCTGTAGCACAGTCGCAAATTAAGACTAAAGAAAGCTGGCCCTTTCTATGTGCCTGCCAACCAGCGAGAAAGAAAAGGAATCCGAACACTGGGCTCCTCTGGAAGGAAGGTGCCCTGAGTGGACTCAGATACTCTTTCTCCGTGTAGTCAGTCATTCCACACAAATCACGTCGGTAGAGTTACTGTTTCCAGCCTAGGCCAGCTCATTCATGTAGCGTTCGAGCATATTGAGTCTCACTGAAATTTCAATTTGCTTTACTGACCGATGGAACTCATTTTACTTCCCTTGAGCTCTGCCTTTGATTATTACATCGTGACATGGGAAAAGCAGAGATAAACACTTTAATTGATGACACACCATGGTATCCGTTACACCTGCTATAAGGTAATTATTTATTCAACTGTAATAACTGCATATTAAGATGAATGCAATGCATACTAGAAAATCTGTATGTCAGTTCAGCCACGTAGCCGAGCTATGGCCTGGTCAGGTACCAAGAGCAACAACCTGTCTGTGTGCATGTGCGACCCACAGTTTCCCATGTAGTATACTCTCTGTACCATGTTCCCTTCAGCTCGCTTCTTTCAAACACGTGTCCTCACTATACAAAGAGTGTAAACGGCCATGAAAAACTCCCTCAGGAGCCACTCCTTCGTGGAGATGACCGCTCAGCTCCGGCTGGAGTAGAAAGGCCTGCTGTGCTCAACATAACATCTGCCTAGAGAACAGACCCGGCTTCGGAGCCTGACGTGAGCCACAAAGGTAACTTCTGTCCAGAGGGACCGATTCCGAGGCTCACCCCGAAAGCGTCCCCTGGCTGCCTCTGCGAGTGACCCTGCTGGCGGCAGGCAGGGCGCACAGTAAACACAGATGATGCCACGATACAGAGGAGGGGAAACAATGGATTTTAATAAGCAAACAGTACAGCAGACGTTTTGTCTCCGTGTTTCAAAGGAAACTGGCCTCTAAAAGGGGAAAAGGGAAGTCTACTTTTGAACTGATTTTTTTTTTTGAGTGTCTAAAATGAGACCACATAATCAGAACAAGAGAAAACACATAAGGGGTTCGAGAAAACTGAGGTTTGATTTTCCTTGGTCTTCATTTTCTGAAGTCATATCACCTGCCCAGCTCACTTACTCTCTGGGCCCCATACTTTCTAATTTTCTTCATTAATGTGGAATAATTACTCTGGAATAATATTAGTAATAATGATTGCCTCACAGTGACGTTTACGTTGTACAAGGAGAGCCCTGGCTGGTGTGGCTCAGGGGTTGGAGCATCGGCCCACACACTGAAAGGTCACAGGTTCCACTCCTGCACGTACCTGGGTTGCAGGTTCAATCCCCAGACCCCCCTACCTCATGTGGGAGGCAACCGATTGATGTTTCTCTCTCTCCTCTCCCTTCCTCTCTCTCTAAAATCAGTAAAAAAAACCCCAAAAAACCATATCCTAGAGTGAGGATTTAAAAAAGAAAGAAACCTTCCATAGCACTTTCATTAACTGATAAAATCTCATGAGCACCTAGGAAGAGAAAAACAAAATGTTCCTCATTTTATGTATCAGAAAACCAAGGCGAAGAAAATGAAGGCTTTCCTAAGCATAAACACTGAAGCAGTAACCAGTGAGCTACAAAAGAATTAATACCCTAATGACATAACTCAGGCCGCTAGACTATGAACAAGGCAAAATGCTAGGCAGGGTGCTTGCTTTGATTTGGTATTAAATGAAACTGATATGCTAATATCTGGGAAATCAAGGTAAGATGGGGCTTGAATAATAGATTAGATTAAGACAGATAAAGTGCAGGTGCGGCTAGAAAGCCATCCGAGCTCCTCACTGGGTTCAGAGATAAGGTCCGGTGAGAGCAGAGAATTCAGAATAAATATATTGTAGTTCTTAAGCATTACACCAAGGAGTTCGACTTTGGGCAAGTACTTATCAAAGCAGTATTTTACAAAGACATGCCTGGTATTTCCAGGTGTAGATGACCTAGAGCCCTCGTAAGGAGAATAAAAGGGAAGAGAAAATTATTACAAAAATACTATGATTACACATGTCATCCTGGGAATACTAGTCACATTTCAATGCCTTATATCACAGAATTTGCACTCAGGTAAGCCAGGTCCCAAACTCAAGTGTTCCGCCTTCAATCATGGGCTCCTTCTACCTATGTATCGTGTTGTGTACATTGTGTTAAACGGCGAGATAAGCTTGAATTTGCACATGAGTTTCAGTTGGAAGTGATAACAGAGTATTGAAAGAGCACCATTTTTTTTTTCAGTAGCAGGGATCAAACTCAGAATAAATCTAAGACCTAGGGATATAGATTACTGGGCAAGTTAGGAAAACAGTTTCTAGAGAAGACATCAGTCTTTCCATGAAGTAGGGTGACAAATTATTTATTGACAGAGGGAGACAGAGCTACTGGGTCCAATCAATCCACCAAGGTCTGGAAGTTTCTTGAGACTTTTAAGCTTGGTGTAATAGCAGACAGGATTGATGGGGAGGTAAAAAGGGGAATTCTTCAGAACCGGCTCGATGATCACCATGAAGGGCAAAGGAGAAAGAGGTATGAGGTGTTGGTAGGAAGAATTTGTCTGATTAAAGAGGCAGAGCCTGGAAGGAAGCCCTAAGAAGCCTCTCGGGTTGAAGGAAATGGAAAGAGGCAATTATCTAGAGGGTGAGAGTGTGAAGAGAGTTCACATTAGCACCCCACCACGTGGAGTGGGCAGAGAAGCTTGGCTAAATGGGGGGCCTTGGATAAATGGCTTAGCCAAATGCTTAGGTAGAGAAATGGGCTGCATGCTATTGGAAGTGTGTCCATAGCACCCCTTGGTCCTGGAAGAGGAATTCTCTGGCACCGTCACTGAGCTTCAGGGAACAGGCTCAAACCCCCAGCCACCTGGAGCGACTTCCTTTGCACCCTGCGGGGCCCGCAGCTGGTCACCGGCATCCGATCTGAAAGCCGCTCTTCCTCCTCGCGCTGAGTCACCGCCGCCTTAGCTGCATCTCCCCCGAGCTGCAGAGTCCAGGCAGTCCTAAGCGGCGCAGACTTTAAATCAGAAGGTTGGCCTCGGGGGCATGAGGTTAACTGAATGTCAGCGTTGCAAAGTCCATAAAACAGAAGGAATAAAATAAAATGAGAAGCTTGCACAGAGCAGCCGCTGGAAAGGGAGTTTATGCGTTTATTATACACTCTCCACACACTTAGACAGGAAATGTAATGTAAGGCTTGACCAAAAAAATATTTTTGGAGAAAGAGCTTTATGAGATTATTTTAAGTGCCCAGTGTCCCTTCTCTGCAAAGGGCATTATCAGATATACCATGAAAAATGCCTGTTGATTTGGTCAGGATTATCCTCTCCTATTTTACTGGCGACTGATCTACTAGTAAAAATACTAAGAAAATACAAGCCTGCTTTGAAGTGAGTACATAAAAGACGTCTTGGAATTTAGTAGCCATAACCCCCCACCACCACCACCACCTCGTGCCAAGTGTTGCAATCTTGCAAAAGAGCCAACAGTTTCAGGGAGGCCACAGGAAAATGATGGAGAAGCTCAAAATAGCACTTTTAATGTCATCGTTAAGGCCCAGGGAGGAGGTGAGCTCTGAAAAGAGAAAGAAATGAAAGACAGAAATCACATCTGCCAAGACTATGTTTAGGAGTCCCCTCGGCAGCGGCCTGAGGAAGCCAAAGCTCCCCACCGGGTCACAGCCAGGCCCTGCTGGGGCTCGCAGGTGTCTGTCCCACTCACTGACTATTTCCTTTCACTACGCCCGCACCCTTAGAGGCGTTCGCCTCACTGACTGAGATGACAACAAGGATTATTTGCCCGCATCGGGGATGGTGACTGGAGACCTGCAGCAAATCCAGGAGCAAACCCTCCCCCGCGCCCAGCTCCTTGCAGCCCCGAGGCCTTCGCCAAGGCAGCTGAGACCAGAGGAAAAGAGCCGCTCATCCGCTGCAAGGGCGACGGGAACCCGAGGACACTGTGACACAGGGGACATCCTTGCTGGCTCTTTCACTGGCATGAAACAGATGTCAACTGAGCGGCTGTCAGGGACCCTCAGTGAGTTCAATCTGATCAAGGGAAGAATTACTTTTCCTTTCTGATAGACTGCATGTACACACAACACACACACACAACACACACACACACACACACTGCTTTCCCTTTTTTTTCAATATCAAAAAATAAATATATCGAAAGGAAAGTGAACTTGTCCCTGGAGAAATGTTCACAAGCTTGAAAGAAAGTACAAGTCAGCAAAGGGCTACAAACTGTGTGTGTTTGTTTTTTAAATATGTTTTTATTAATTTCAGAAAGAGGAAGGGAGAGAGAGACAGAAACATCAATGGGAGCTAGTCATCGATCGGCTGCCTCCTGCGCCCTCCTGTAACCTGGGCATGTGTCCTGACCAAAATTGAGCCGTGACCCCCTGGTTCATGGCTCGATGCTCAACCACTGAGGCACACCAGGCAGGCAAAACTGTGGGGGGCGGGTTTAGTGGAAAATCGGATGGCTTTTACAACATGAAGCAAGATTCATGGTAAAAGATTGGCTTTTTTTGTTTTGTTCTGTTTTCTTTTAATTTAGTTGACAAATATTTACTGACGCTCCATGGACATACAGTTGTCTGGGGACACAATCACAAACAAGACACAGCTTCTCTTTTTTCAACTTACATTTTAGAAGAGAAATATCCTCACATCAAACTTCTGGTCCTCACAAACCCAGTAAAAGTTATTTGATTCTGCTTCTTCTACAGATAAATGAGAAGCAGATGAGTGTTACATAGTTCGGCAGCATTGCCTGCTAATGAGTTTATTTATCATCAGAGACAAGGCTTAGCTCCCCAAACGAACTTTCAGTGCGGCCTGGAAGTGGGCGCGTAAAGAAATGCGGTTACAGGAATCCCATAGCAGGACTATTTGGCACCACAGAGGCAAAGCACCGAATGACAACTTCTGTCTGCAAGGACGTCAGGTTGGGTTTGCCAGGCTGAGGCTGGGGTTGACTGTGCAGTGGGGGGGGGGGGGGGGGGGGGGGATTCCGGGCGAGGGAAGAACATTTTCACAGGGTGGTGCCACAGTGGGCCCGGGCGCGGTCCTCGCCGGGGCGTCTGCATCTAGAGAGCAGGCCCTGGCGAGATGCACCAGCCCCGGCTTCCATGCCGCAGGAGGAAGAAAAATGAATGTATCTAGTTACAGACACTAGGCCAAATATGACTACTTGTTTTAGCTCTAGGAAATATCAGCCCTCTGCCTTGTATGTGGTAGGAAAAAAATATTTTGTTTCTATTACAGTCCCATTTTCAAAAGAAAATGCAGCTGAATTTCCTCTAAGAAGGACATGAGACGCCCCATTTTCATTTGCTGACTGAGAAGCAACAGTGCTCTGAACACAGAGAGAGAGCTGTGCGATTTGATTTGATTTTCTGCAACGAAAGTATAATGAAAACTAGACAAAAACCATATTCTCAATTATTAGGTTCAAACAAAGAAATACGCTAGATATGTGATGTGTATTTTTAAATCTGTATTTTAGTGTGATGCAATTTAATGGGCATTCAGAGAAAACGGCAAGATTTTCAGTTGAGCCATGTCAGAGAATCTTCCTTAGATCAAACATAACAAACCAAATTACCTTGTATGCTAATATCAGATCAAACCAACTCAGTGTATAATATTTTCTAGGTTTTTAGAGAACTTTAAAATTCTAGAAATGTGTCTGGGTCCTTAAGTTGTAGCCCTAGGTCTCAAAGTCTTTTCCAGACCACAAATGAAGAATGGCCCCATAATCGCTTTGAATAGAATTACCTTGCCCATGGTTTCAGTATCGCCATGTCACAATTATTTAGCATAGGCACACTGCCAATGCCTGTAGTTGGGGAGAGATATTAATTTCCCTTTCTTCAGAAGTATCCATCAGCTTCTTTGATTCCAGTTGTTTCCTCATACAAATGTTTGTTTTTCCTGAACTCAACTGAACCGTGAGACACGGGTATGTTTAAGGTGCTTTTGAAACTGGAAATAAATAGTGCCCGAGACCATGTGATTATGGTTTTTGTTCAAAATCTTAATTTTGTTTTTAAAACCATGCTTGAATTATACTCTTTTGAACAAATTAATGTTTGTTTTTCTTCCCCCATCCCATGATGATGATGAATTTTCTGATTATCTTGCAGGACAGCAAGCACTATGATTGCCTGATTGCCAGATGGAAGGGATGTGGAGGGAGGGAGAAGAAGGCCAAGGTGGATAAATGGCGGCAGAAGGGCTTGACCTTGGGTGGTGAGGGAACGATGCGGTGGGCAGATGACGTGTTACAGAGCTGTTCACTTGAAATCTGAATGGTTTCATTAACTAAAGTCGTCCCAATAAATCCAATAAAAAAGAATTTAAAAGTTTGTTTAATATAACCCCACCACAATAGTAAAAATAACTCTTTGTATTTTTATCTGAAAATATCAGAGAATTTGGAAAACATCAATTCAGTAATCTTCACAAAAACCCTTCAATTTAGGTTAAGATAAATCAGCGCCAAAGTAGACCTCCTTTCCACGTTGCACATTTCCCCTCATAATAGAAAAGAGGCTGACATTTGCCCCCAATTGCAAGTAATAACAGCCTGGACTTTCAGTGCTTATGGGGTAATAAGCCAAAGATCTTAAGGAAAGATGTTTGTGATTTTCAGATGCAGGAGATGTACTAGAAATATAGGAAAAAATGAGAGTAAATAGTTTTCTAAAACCACCATTTGTTTTGTTCCTTAAGAAAGCACTGAATTTTATACTCTTTTGTAAAGAGATGTTGACCACACACACGCACCACACACACACACACACACACACACACACCACACACACACACACACACACACACACACACAGGCCATGTGTCTCAACCCCAATAGGTTCTCTCCCTGGACTAACAGCCTTGCTGGGAGGTGGGAGCTTTCCTCAGTGGGTAAGCATGTACTTGCAGAAAATCAGCCTTTGCTCACATCAGGGTGATTTGTTCCCTCACTTGTTTTCCACAGCAGATTTCTCAGTGAAGTCTACAGTTGATCCAACATCAGAGGGTCACACCTAAGAGCTGGTGATTCTGGTGTGTTTATTAATTCAAAGATACTAGAGCAAGTTCAAGGGAATACGGCACAGCCCCATAGCACCATTCCCCTTCTCCAAGACTACCTCCATGGGGCGCTTGGCTCTCAATCTCCAGGGAACAATGACTTAAAACATTACCTAGACCCACAAACCACACACAGACCTTCCAAGAACAAGAAATAAAAATACATATGGCAGTCTAACTCTAGATTTTTTAAAACAAACAGTTCTGAAAAGAAAGCAAAATCTGTGGATATTGCCCTTCACAACAGAATTCAGAGCAGTTTAGTTCTTTGGAGGCATAACTTCAAACCTCTCCATTCCAGACCAGAATTTTCTCGAGATGTAATTATAAAATGGTTTTCCAGGAAAAGAGGAAAATGTCCCTCAAAGATGGATTCCTCCTTGTGATGGTTAATTATGTGTCAACTTGCCCAGATATTTGGTTAGACATCATTCTGGATGTTTCTGTGAGGGTGTTTTTGGATGAGATTTACATTTAAATCAGTGGACTCTGAGTGAAGTAGACCACCCTCTACAATGTGGGTGGGCCTCATCCAAGCAGTTGAGGACCTGAATAGAACAAAAGCCTGACCCCTCTGAGCAAAAGGGAATTAATTCTCCAGCAGCCTGCCTTGGAACACACTTCAACTCTTTTCTGAGCGTCCAACCTGCCAGCCACGCCCATGAGATTTTGGGTTTGCCAAGCCTCCCACAGTGACAAGGGCCAGTTTCTTGAAATAAATCTTTCTGTACATTCACAAATCCTATTGGCTGCTTCGCTGGAGAACCCCGACTAATACACTTCTCTTAGAGAGCAAAACCATTTCTTATCATTTTTAGTGAATCATTTTCCAGTCTTCCTTCATCTCAGGTTCAAAATAATTTCTGAGTCCAGACCAAACCAAGGTCACCTTGTTACATTACTATAAACAGCTATTTTAACTAAATCTGATGTTCCAATAAGCATCCAATAAGCATCCACGTTTTGAGGTCACAGACAGTGAAGAAGCAGGCTTATTTATAAAGGGGTCTGAAGATAAGAAAGAAGGTTCGGGAAAGAAAAGTAGCCAGAGGAATTTTTTTTAATGCTTTTAAGTCAGCCACTTCCAACGAGGCAGGGAGATTAGTTGCCTTCTCTAGAGAGAAGACTGTCATATTGATCATGTAACAAAAATACGATGCACTGAGGGAAGTAATGCCAAACAAGCAATATTATGGACCATATTTGATAAATGTATGTCTCTTAGCAATTTCACATTGTGAAATTAGATCGAAATACACAAGAAATGGGATTATTAATAACTCTGCTTGAAATGTGGCATCTTGAAAAATGGCTGATGACCATCTCAAGTGTGACTGCAATTCTTAATAAGCTGCTTTCTATAGAAAACATTTGCAATTTGTTATTAACAAGGGTTATTAAATGGCCCTGGGCCCTTTTATTGTTGCCGTTGCTGTTGTCATTTGCATTTTATCACCAAACATTACGGATCTGAAGAACTGCTAGGGAATCTCTTGTGGGAGATGTTCTATGACTTTGCATGTAACTACATAACATTTATGAGCCTGCTCTTTCTCAAAGATACCTAGGTAATAAACTGAAATAAGTGTCTTGCTAGACTGATGCAAATTGTTTCTCCTTAACTTCAAGCTCCTTAAGAGAGTCTATTTTCTCATCTGTAAAAAATAAAGATAATATCTATGTCACAGAGTTTCAGTGAAAATTAAACCACATAATGTATGTGAGGCACCTCGTTGAACTGAAAGGCAAACTGCATAAATGAATAATATTTTAATATAATCTGTAACAATGGTGATACTGATTATAGTTGAACTTAAATTCAAGTGCACAGTTGGTGATTATTAGTGTTAAATAAGAATAGCAACTATTTCTAAGCGGAGGGGCTCTTGCTGATCAGGGGCCAGTAAGTGTGCTTGGAATATTTATTTATGACCTACTATTAGGTATGTATCTTATCTTTAACAAAATTAAGAATTTTTCTTAAAACCGTGTTTGTTTAAATCTCAAATTTCTATCACTGCTGTCTGTGAGCTCCAAGTATTATAAATCACATTCAATTCCTGATTTTCCTGTATTTACTTCCTGGCCTCTCCTACTGTCATAAATTAAAAAGCAAAATCGATTCATTTCATGATTGGAAAAACTCACCACAGACGACAAAAGAGAAAGAAATAGAATTTAAACAGTACATTTTCTTATTTGGCTCAGTTTCAGGTAGAAACCCACTGTAATCCTATTAACTTGGAAAATCTGACCGCTAGAGTCCTCAGACTTACATTCAGTCTGTGAGTCACGTAGCCCACAAAATATCTCTGCAAGTTTAACATCTGACAAAAGTCAAGGAAAGACTATTAACAATGCTTCCTCCAGCCTCCCCAGAAGATAAGCGAAGCGTCTTCCTTTCAAAAGAAATGCGCATAAACAAAGCCGCTCCAGCGCTGCGAGGCGACAGCCCTAGTTCCCCGGCCCCTTCTCTTTCAGGGATTCTCATTACTTCTGGATTCTTCCAGGAGGAAGGCTCCATTGGGAACAGCACATTTTTAATAAACTCCCTAAGTTTGTGCTAAGTTTCCGTGTTACAAAGAGAAGAGCAGGTCTCAGGTGCAGAAGCTAGAAGACGGCAACAGGCCATAAAGAAATTAATGATACTGTTTTATTTTCTTGGACTTACGTTTATAATAACCAAATATATGTATATATATTGATTTGGGTTTCTAGTCAGACTTCTTCTAAAATAGTAAATCAACTGAAGGAAAACATTAGTACATAAGAAAGTATATAGGAAAACATTAAGTACATACGGAAAAAGGTATAACACAAAAACCATGCCTATGACTCAATATGACCATAAATTTCAAAATCTGAAACAGGCTGCCCTAGAGGCCGTCACACATTTTATCTGGAGAAGCTGAGACAGCAGAAGGAAAGGTTTAGAGTGGGTTCCGAGAATAATGGGGATGCTCTTTAAAAACCAGATTCCTTACTCTCTTCATATAGGTTTGTTTTTTGTTTGTGTGTTTTTTTAATCTAAAGCATCTGCTATTTCCTTCTGCATAGCTACATACACTTATTTCAAATTGCCACTAGATCGAGACTCACAACAAAGAAATTATGAAACACTGTCCATCTCTCCCTACCTCCTTGTGTTAGTTGCATTATTTTGTTTGAAGGGTGGGGCAAAAGTAGGTTTACAGTTGTGAGTAAGCAGAACACGAGTTTATTCTTGTATGATTATTTATTAATTATTGTATTATTTTCTATGCAAACAACTGAAAACCTACTTTTGCCAAATCCAAAACATTTCCATTTAAATTTTGATACCTTCCATTTAATTGTCAATATTTACCATTTATAAAAGTAAACTTCTAAAGATCACTACACTTGTGAATGCTACCAAACATTTAAGGAAGAATTAACTCCAATCCTTCTCAAATTCTTTCAAAAAGTAGAAGAGGAAGGAATACCTCTTGATTCAGTCTAGTAGGTCAGAACTACCCTCATAGCAAGCCAGACAAAGGCATCCCAAAGAAAAAAGTATAGACTAATATGCTTCATGAATATAGATGCAAAATCCACAAGAAAATAGTAGCAAACCAAATCCAGAAGCATATTAAAAGGATTCTATACAATGAACAAGTGGAATCTATCCTATAAATATAAATGTGGTGCAACATACAAAAAGCAGTCGATGGAACACAACACATTTACAGAAGGGGAGGTGAACCACATGATCATTTCAAGTGATCACAAACAGCATCTGAAAAAATCCAGCACCCTTTCATGATGAAAAGCATTCAGCAAACAAGGAATACAAGTAAACTTGCTCAGTCTGACAAAGGGCATTTATTAAAAACTCACAGCTGACATTATATCAGTGGTGAAAAACTGAAAACTTTCTGATCAATAATCAGACGCTGCTTTTACCAATTCTGTTCAGCATTGTACTGGAAGTTCTAGCCAGTGTAATTAGACAAGAAAAAGAAGTAAAAGAGCATCCAAATTGGAAAGAAGTAAAGCTATTTCTTTCCACACATGACATAATCTTGTATGCAGAAAATCATAATAAAAGTAAAAATAAAAATCTACTAGAGCTAATAAACTCAACAAAGTTACAAGACAACAGGCAAAAAGCAGGGCTTTTTTATAGAATAAAAATGAACAATAAAAAACTTAGAAGAAAAAATAGAGATATTGATGACCTTGGATTTGTCAATGGAGTCTTATACAGGACACCTAAAGCACAGTCAGCTAAAAAAAATAGATAAATTGGCCTTCATCAAAATTAAGCGTGTGTTAAAGAATGCTATTGAGAAAGTGAAAAACAATGTATAGAAGGGAAGAAACTATTTGCAAGTCATCTGTCTGATAAGAATTTATCCATACAATGGAATAGTATTCAGCCATAAAAAGGAATGGAATATTGATGAATGCTTTAACATAGATGAAACTTCAGAATGTTATGCTAAGTGAAAGTAGCCAGACACAAAAGATCATATAGTGCATGACTCCATTTATATCAAATGTCTGGACTAGGTAAACCCACAGAGCTATAAAGCAGATTAGTTGTTGACGGCTGTAATGAGAGTAGAATGGAAAGAGACTGTTTAAGTCCGGGCTCTCTTTCGGAGCTGATAAAAATGTTTTAGCACCGGATAACTTGATGGAAGCACAACGTCGGGAATGTTCTAAATGCCACTGAATAATCCTGCCCATTGAGATGATTTTGTCTACTTTTTAATGAAGTTAAATTTAATTACAAGCCCACAAACTTTCAATTTTTAAAAATGTTCTAGTCATTTGAGCACTTTGTTTTTTGTCGTTATTGGTTATTTTTATTTTGCTTTGCTTTTAGCCAGGGCTTGGGGAGACTTGTCATTGTTGATTTTTTTTAAATTTTTGTTTAATTTTTGAGTCAAATGAAAGATACAACAGGGTACTGAATCAAACATAAAATGATCTTCTGAGCTTCCGAGAGGACATAGAACAAAACAGAATATCTGAGATACATGAGATACATCCTTCAAAACTTTAACTACTGTTTAACTATTTACTCATCTATCTCTCTAATTATTTTGAATACTAATCTAATTTTACCAATTAAACTAAAAGAACAGTCTCTTTTTACTTCTGTCCAGTTCACTTGTGTCATTCTGGAAATACAGTGGGTGTTTTAAAAGCCAGCTTTGCTGATAACCTGATTTTCTTCTATTTTGGAAATAACTAAAACTGTAATCTCTTATATCAGTGGATAATATTTTGGAATATTTTTAAACTCTGGTTTAGAAATTTAAAGAATAGGGATTGATCAATATTACTCTGCCCTGAATTGACCAAAATTTTTACTTAGACAAAGGAAATTTTTAAGGTCGCTTCTTATATACATTATTACCAAAGGAAAACTTTGACTTTTGATTTCTAACCTTTAAAACCATTACCCCATTCAGAAGCTCGGAAATCACTTAAGCAAAACTAGAAACAGTTTTGATGCAATCAGCACATTTATTTACATACCCAACTGTCTTGTTTCTTCCACATGTCTTTGAAACACTAAACTTGACAGTTTTTGAAAAGGTGCCTTGTTTCAACACAGAACTATGAAAACACACATAACGTGGCTGTTTCCTTTCAAAAGAAGGAATGCAGGGGGATTTTTTTTCTGTTTAAACAAGTGCTATTGTTTTATTGCCAATTTTTCTTTAAAAGTGCCCATTAATAAATCTAGCAACCTTATTAAGTATTTTCAATCAGTTAACAATGTTGTTAGAACCTGTTATAAATTCTTATACACTATACGAAAGTTCCGCATTCTTTAGTCATTCTTTGAACTTGTAACCACATACCTGACCACTTATTTACAAAATGCTGCTTTAATGTTGTATATAGTTCATGATGTTATCATAGGATTTCCTTAAAACAGAACAACAACTATTTTCTGCATTTCGTGAAAGTGATGATATATTCATATTTGATTGTTTCAGTATTTTTACAACTTCTAAATATGTACACGCCTGTTAAATGACTCACTAAATATTAAATCCACTCGGTTGTAGACTCCTGGAAATACCAGCAAATGTTCCTCCTAGCCTGCATCAAAAAGGGTCTTCTCCCCCAAAATAAATCATTCCAAAGTTCATTTAAAAGTCAAAAATGATATTTCATTCATTTAGGTCAATCTCACGGAAAGTCTGGTTTGCTCGCATTGCTTTGCTTTCAAAAGTTGAAGCTCGATTACATGGAACGCTATATTACCCAAAAATGTTCGATGTTTTCTAATGCTCAATTAATTTCTTATTGTGAAAAACATAACACTAAAATATGACCTGAAAAGAAATATGACCTATAAAGAAATTCAAAGTGCTAGCTTAGCAAATTAGAGCCTAATGGAACTGTTCTGCACAGCAGTTATCCCATCAAAAGGCTGTGTGTTACATGAACCTGCATATATGTATTTTCTGTTTTTCCTTGCTTTGATCCACAAACATCCCTCTGTCGTCATGGTGTAACCATGGCGAAACCAAAGCAAACAAACAACTTATAAAGCTAAATCCAGAGCCTCTAAATCATATTTTAACAAAATGTTTGATGCCCTCTCTCATTTTCTCAAAATGAAAAGACCGCGTGAGACTGACAAATTGGAATTTAGGTCGTTCCTCGTCCGTCATTCACTTAACCACAGAGCATTAGGTGCTCTGCTCTCGGCACGCAACCAACGTTATGTGAAGTCCTCTGAGAACATCAATGAAACAGATGGCGTGTTCTCTGGCTCTGCAGTGCCCGCCACAAGTTTCCTTTCTCCTGTGCAAACACTGGGTGGGTGCCGATATGCAACAATATCGCCAAAATGGGGGGGGGGGAGGAGAAATCTGGTTCCTGAATACAAGTTATGCTTAGGTATTTTCAGCAAGTAGACCATTAAAGGCCAATCAGCCCAAATCCTCCTTCTAAAGAAACTGAGGGCAATTGAAGATGAAATTTTGCTAACTTTAATCATCAAAAGGATATAAAAATTACCCCACAAGCAGATCTTGGCCCGAGAAGGTAGGAAGCACTGCCAGCATGCACAGGCCCTCGACAGGCCGGTAGCCTGCCCGGTGCAAGGAAATCTCTTCCGTGCTTGCTGCTTCAGATGCTCTACCTGGACTGTTAGGAGCTAGTAGCCCCTCATTGTCTGGCAAGTAACATGCCATCAATGAGCACCAGCAATGAGAGTCAGGTCTCAAAAAGCAGCAAGACATGCTGCATGTATAAGAAGCTGGGCAACCACCCATCATTTGCCTCTGACACGTAGGGAGCAGCAACTCAAAACTGGGGCTTGGAGGCGGGAGGGAAGAGAGGAAGAACTGCAAAGTAAGCAATATCCCAATCAGCAAGCTGCTGGGAAAGAAGAGATTTTTAAAAAGTAACTAGAAAGGATAGCCATGCTTTGACTTTTAAATCAACAAATCTTTGCATAATAGAGTTTATTCATTACTAAATATGGTGAGGAGAAAGAATGTACAATATGCCAAAGACACACAGTCTCTGTCTCAAATGTTCTTAGCTAACCATGAATGTGAAATGTACTTTATTTCTAACACATAATGACATGCTGTGTATTACTACACAAATCTTAGTTAGAAGCATGGCCATCATAGGTAAACTTCGCATCACCGATGCACGTTTTAAATAACACAGGAAATGAAATGGTCTGTAATCCATTTCTGAATTGTGAACTAGAATGTGCTACAAAAACCCATTCTATTTAGAGATTAAGGGGGAAAATATTAGATCGTCAACAGTTCAAGCTGCAAATCTGTGCTTAAAAAAAAGATTTCAAAGCGATAAAATAAACCATGATGAGTCCATTTGTATTTATTGTCTTTGTTTTTCAAAAGTGTTGAAAGGACATGACTGAAAAATGTCTTTCAGGGGGAAAAAAATGCAACATCCATTCAATTCTTACAAAGTATATTTCCTTTCAAAATGCCCGGCACATATTGATGCTTTATCCGTTACCTAAACCCTTGCAGTATGTAATCCACAATAAGCCAGAGGAGGTGCAGATGAGCTTTTTAAGAACAGGATCAAAGACAGTTGTGGGGCCAATTCTACTTTTGGTGAGACTATTTGGCTTAAGACCAGACACCTAGAGCTCTTACCTGCAAAAACAGGACACATCACAGAAGTCGATGCTGAAGGAGATGCTTGAACCTGGGCCAGGACAGATAATAGAAGCAGAACAAAAGACAAACTCTTGAGCCAAAAGGCCCGTTGCCAATTAATCTTTTATGGTAAAAGTGAGACCGTTCCCATATAAACACAGTCATGAACAAAAAAACCAAAAGGAATTTTTGCTCCCAGATTTAGGGATAGAACAGAGTGAAGACAAACCATTAGAAGAACTTTTATAGAAAAGAGAGAAAGGAAAGAAACAGCTTTCTCTTCAAAGAATCTGAAGATGCCTTGAGTCAAAAAGGACAGCATGCAGTGGGTGTATCACTATGACAAAAATAACTTAGAGGGGAAAACAAAGGGATGCAACTCGTAGCGCCGCTAACAATGATAAGAAATGGAAAGTCCACGATTTCCACGATGAATGCATGGCACTCGACACGAGCCATTCAAGGTCAAAAGCAAAAGCTAATTAATGAATTGATTTGTATGAATGTTTTATTCTTTAAAAGTTAAGTGCATCCTAACACTTCAAAGTATTCATTTTTATTTAAGCCAGAACAGAAAGGTCTCGAAGGCAATTATCTCATGAACTACCATAGACATAGCGGCTTTGTGCTGAAAGTGTAAATATGCTCAGTGCTGAGAACGGCCCCATAAAATTCCGAGAATAAAAGCCACTGCCTTTTCAACATTTTCTCCAGTGCCATGTCTTAAAAACTCAGGGATATGGGCAGTGTACTTGTTTCAAGTTTTGGTCTCATCATTTCAGTCAAATTAATCTGACAAAAACCAGAACTTCGAAACTCACAAACAGAATTTCTGCCTTCATTACTTTTGCCAATTTTGGGGGCAGATTGGGGGGGGGGGTGATGCAATTGATTACTTCCTTCCCGGAGTTTCTCTAAGCTGAGACAAGGAAACAGGCATCGTTACACCTTCTCCTAAGGGGGGCAAACATTATAAAGTAAGTCTGAGTTACAGAATAGTTTTTGGGGAAAGTGCTTACTCCATTAACAACACTGTATCAGAAATTTTTTAATTTTCAATTAGATTTCTGCATTATTTACATTATGGACCAGATAATTCTTTGTTTGGGGGAGCAGTTCTGTGAATTGTGGGATATTTAGTAAAATCCCTGCCTCTACCCAACAAAGCCAATAGTACCTTCCTCCCATCTGTGACAACTAAAAATTGCCAAATGTCTCCCTGAGGGACAAAATCATTCCAGCTCAGAACCATGATTTGCCTTTTCCACTAATATTTATACTGATAATGCAGAAACAACGATGAGGGAAACTGCTGGCACCTTGGCACAGATCGAATAGTGGCCCCTTGCTTTTGTAATGAACCCCTACTTATGCTCATCAGCTGAACGACAACAGAATTTTAGGTTATAAAATTACAGTTACAATTAAGGAGATAAACGAAAGGACGAAGGTTGGAGTGGGCCTGGCCTCGCTCCACTGATTTCAGCTCAGGTATCCAAAATGCCCCATCTGCTCTCCTTATGCCCTCGCCCTGAAGAACAAATGGATTTTGTCTAAAGTGGGTGCCTAAGATGGGATATCTAAGGCAAGGATTCCTGTCTCAGGCTCGGAGGGATTGATCCCAGGAGGAATCTGAAGGAAAGTGGGGGGACGGAATAGGGAAAGAGAAAGAGCCAAGTAGGAAGTGATTTTCATTGTGATCTAGCTTCAGCCTCACCCTAGAAATCTCGGGAAGCACCACAGAGTAGGCCCTCCCTAGAGCATGTCCTGCTTGGAGCAAGGGCTGGCCTTCGACACCACATCAGTCGGTCAGCCGTCGGTGGCCACCTACCAAGAACGGCACATAACCTCCTGGGCTAGGCAGCTCCCACAGGTGAAGGGCAAACCTTCGAGAAGGTGGAGGCCCCAGACCTTAGCAGTCAACACCCGCGCAGGTGGAGAAGGGGAGCCCCGGTACAGCAGAGGGATCCGGGGTGACCATAGTTTCCACTACAGACGACTTGCTCTAGCAAGAGAACAAACCAACCAACAGGAACTACCTCCAAAGACCATTTGTTTAGTCTGCTGATTATGATAATATCTTTCTCATTGTAATTGACATAATTATATCGTCTTCCCAAATATTATTATAGAAATCTTTTGGAACTTAGAAAAGTATGTATCTTCATTTCTGTGGCAAATAACGTGAAATTTGGTTTATAAATAAAACAATGAAAATGTTGCAAAATTATTTTTGCTCTTACATTAGATTTGATAACATTGTGGAATATTAAAATGAGAGCATTTTTTTTTTTCTCTTTAATTTGCTCTAGAGTTTTTTCCAAAATATTTGGAGAGAGTAGCAGTTTTTAAACTTTAAAGTCTCGGGACATCCCCTTTACATTGTTAAAAAGTACTGAGGATCACAACAGCTTTTGTTTATGTGGATCATATCTACCCACATTCACTGTTAGAAATTAATACAAGAAAATTTTAAAAAATTGTTATTAATTTAAAGATAATAGTAACCTACTGCATGTAGAATATATTCTTATGCAAAATAGCTGTATTTTTTCAAAAAAAATCAGTAAGAAGAAGAGTATCGTTTTACATTTTGCAATTCTCTGTAGTGTCTGACTTAACAAAGGGCTGAAAAACTGGTTTGGCTTAAGTGTATCAGCAAAATCATCCCCACACAGATTTGAAAAGGGATGGGTATTTTAATTGCCTTTTGAGATCATTATGGATAGTCTCTTTCACTACTACACCCAAACTTGACAATTAGTAGTTTTCAAAGGGTAGCTGCAATGTGGAATCTGAAACCATTCCAGTGAACTCTGTATACTGTTATATTAAAATGCCCTGCTTTGTCTTACAACCTGAATGGATCCCTTTTTACCTAGTCATGATTTTCTAATATCATTCATTGCCATGCAAAAGCTATTCATTTATGAGATATATAAACCTTCCAAATATTGACACACCCCATTAGTCCATATAAAAAAATTGCATGCTTAATACCACCGCTGATCATATCAGAAAAGTTTTTAATATTAGGAAGTAGTGAAGTTCACAGGGACAGACACAAGGTTTCTAAAATTCTAGTTTTCAGTGTCAACAAACATTATTAGTTATCTCCCGTGAGGAGACACACTTTATTCATTTAAAAAAAAAAAAATGTGTCCCAAATATGCAAGTCTGATTACCCATCATCCCTCTGTATGCTATCCTCTCAAGCAAAACTTGTGTTCCACGAAAGAACTGGCTAATTCGGCCTGCAACTCAAACTACCGCTGGAAGACTCTTCCTCAGGACAGAATTCGGCAAGCGGTAGAGATGCCTTCTGTGTACTTCCCATCTCTTCCCGCAGAAATATTAAAAAGACATGTACTCAGATGTTGGGATTAATAAAATTAGTATTTTTTACTGCTTCATCAGGCATATTTTTAAGTGGAGCTAGGTGTGTGTTTAATGCGAGTGTATGGCGATGAAGACGACAGTAACTACCACCCAGCTTGCCCCCCTGCGCTTGTGCTGAGGTGCCAGCCGTTGCACCCACCGCTGGTTCTGTATCCCTAGTCTAAATATTAGTGAAGAGGGAAAATAATGTCTTAGTTTTACCCTGAACACAGTTTTGACTCTCAGTTCTCCTGAAAGCCACTCTCAGAAACCCACCAAGGACCATAGATCCCGTTTTTAGAGCCAGTGATAGGTACACAAGCCTTCAGAGGCCTTCTTCTGTCTTCTCACTGTTTCCACACATTGGCTTTCCGCTTAAAGGCCACTCCAACAAGGAGCTGGGCCACAGGCTGGAGGAAAATTCACGTCGGTGACCAGTTTTATCTCAGTCCAACAATCAAGATGACAATCTCAAGGAAACCCCCACTTTCTTGTCTTTTCTTCTCAACCTCAGATGTGTTTATGGAGACCTGGTTCCAAATGGTGCAAACCAGGGCCTTGGATGGGAAGAGAAGGGTGGGAGACAGAATCTCTGCAGGGTTATGAAGGAGCGTGAAGACAGTGAAGTGAAGAGCTACTATGCACACTTTTTAATGTAACATCTCAGCTACTTGATTGGGCGACATATCAGTCAATCAAATTATTCCTGTGGTCACTGTCCATTCTACTACTCTCTGATGATGAGAAGTGGAAATGTTTATTGCAGTGCCGTTCATACGCAATCCCCTTTCTCGTCGCTGGAACCCACTACTGGTTACAATCTGAGTGGTGCCTAAGAAACAGTTGAGTATGGAAAAGCCACTGGGCATCCTTGTAATCGAGCACAGCACATATTGCAGGCATCTTTAGAAAACAGAAGGAGCTCCAAGGGAATTTCTTCATATCACCTTTAGGAACAATTAATTCCCAATAGTCTCTTTGATATTCTATACACTGCCAATGAGATTATTCCAGAGAATTTCATTAAACTGTCTGTGTGCAGTTTACCTTATTGCAATGTTGTGAGTTCCTATTTGACTCAGTCTGAAGGCTTGCTATACCCCACTAGGTCTTTGGGTTTCTTTCATGCCAAATCCACCCACTGTGTAGTATGTCATTTACCTGTGCTTCGCTGCACCCTGGAGAAACGTATGCAGAATCTTGGGCAAACTGCTATAATGGGATTTGTAACACCTGTGATGTGGGTTACCTTGTAAAGTGGTTTTGCAGGCAAAGCATATTGAAGAATTATGTGAAGTCATACTATGAACATGATTCATTAATCTATAATCAATAAATTCTATATAAAACTAAACTGAAGAATGCTAAATTATAATAAGAATGTACTAAATTATTTCCTAATTGTAAAAAAAGAATATTACAGTATCTGTGCGGAAGAATATTTTGCATATCCAAATTTAAGCTAAAGTCTTGAGATTTAAGAATTATATTTTCTGATATTAAACAACATCTTGTGATCTATACAACTTATTGAAGAACTTGAGGGGAAATTTTCCTTAATAAATGACGTTTAATAATACTCAATTTTTGTCCTCAGAATTTACATTTATCGAACTGATAGATCCAGGGAAAACTCATCTTCTTTTGAGAATGTTTTTTTACTATCCAACCTTTTTACATATATCAAGAGAAGAAGGAAAATAGTATTACTTTTCAATCGATTCAAATAAAAATTAGTTTTTCTATAAGTAGCTACCCATTTCACTTTCTCTTTTCTTCATTTCCATTTTCATATGCAAATGCAAATGAAGCTTAAATGTCGTTTTTTCTACCATATCATACGGTAGAAAACCACATATAGAACCTCATACATGACTAGAATGTTAAATATATATAGCAGATTAAGCAGAACCATATACATATATATTATATAAAACATTAAGCACAATTACATGTTTTCTTTATACTTGACACTATTATTCCAATTCTAAGTTAGATGCAAACTGTCTTACATGAATCTTTTGATATCATGGGTATTTGTCATCTCACTTTTGGAATTAAATCTTTATCCTAACAGAACATTTCTTCAACTATCTCTGAAGGTCTCACATTGAAATTGATTCCACAGGACTCTCACAGGTTTGTAGGTGGCTGATCACAATAGCCTAAAGAGTGTTCTTCAAAAAGAAACTTATAGATACTTTCCAAAAGCTTCCTATTTTTCCAAAAGAGTGAGATCTATCTTAATGGTTCCCTGTGACTATAATTTAAAGGAAAGAACCTCTACTGAGGTAACCATTATGTTACTAAAATAACTGAGTTAGCAGTTAAAGAAATATAAAACCTTTATGAGAGGTATTAATGGGTTTTATTATATTTCTTGACTCTGTGGAGCTTAGTAAAGTTGAGAAAATAGTATTTCCCCTAACAGATCAATATTTCCATGGTTATATCTTGTCACAGCAGGAAATTCAGAAGAAGATGATTACCTGTCTCTGTTCTCCATGCTCTCAAAATCCAATAAAAGAGATCCATGATATCTCAACATTCAACTGACTTTAACTCACCAAATTATCAATTTCACTTAATAATTTCTAAATGAAATGTTACCCAAACCAAATCAATCTTTGATTTATTGAGATTATTTCATGCTATTATCAATATGTGATCCAAAGGGCTGGCCTTAAAAGACAGTGGATTAAAGTTGTGCTGTCCCACTCTGAGGCTCATTAAAATGAACTTCCCAAAATAAATGAATATGTAAACCACATTATGCTCCTGTATTCAACATATGGCAAATAGCCATATGCATGTTTTTAATTTTGTCTTACAGGCATCACATTGGTGGTATTAAAGTCACCTAACTTTTTTCATTATTCTTGTATTTTTTGTTCCATTTTTTAATGTAAGTCTATTTTGTTCTCAGATTATCAAGTCCAACTTCAAAACACACATACATGCCATTATTAATGTATTCTGTAGGAACTACAGAAGGAGTAAAGTATAAATATTGTAAAAGGGAGATAAAATTTTTATTATTTTTGGCATTACTTCACCAGTTGCATTATTTCATTATTTGTCTAGATGCTCAATCCAAAAAAATAATTATTTTTGTAAAAAGGTAAATATTGTGTAATATTTTTAAAGTATTTCACTGTTATTATCAGTGATAATAATCACTCAACTGAGCTTTGTAGGAAATATACGAAAGTTAAAATCCTTATTGTTCAGTAAATATATTAATGAGCATCTTTGTATTTCTGCTATGAAAGTCAGGTCATCCCAGAGCAGTCATGGAAGAGGAGTTTGCTCCGGCTTCAGACACATCGTCTCAAGTCCACTGAATTCTGATTCTATATAACACATGTATAATATATAAGTATGTTAGAACCAATTATATGTAATTATATATTATACATATATTCTTTACATATATAGAACCAGTTCTAGACTTAACATCTGCTCTAAATAACTCTGAATTCCATAGTCAATTAGATTCATACCAAACTCAAAATTTTGCAGCCGATACCCTCAGATCAGTCAACAGTGAACAATATCTAAATAGGAAATATTTATAAAAAGTCTATGGGACACAAGGATTAGTCCTTTCCAAGGATTTGCAGTGACAGTCACAAGCCAGTCACAGAATCTTGGAAATGAGTGAAAACTAGCAAGAGTCTTGAGGAGTCAAGAAACGAGGCCAAGTTTCCCAGAAGAGTTATGTTATTCTGCCTACTACTCTCAGCGGTTACCTTCAGGATAAATTTTCTAAATAGAACTCACTTGCTTCCATGATTCTATTTGCCAATCGATCAACAAATAATGAAGGACTTTCTATGTGCCAAGTATTTTGTAGGTGACAGGAACACAGAAGGAACAAAATAGGCCCAGTTTCTGCCCTCTAAGACTTACGAACTTAGTGAAGGAAGACAGACGATAAAGGAATTATAACACTGTGAAGGAGAACTGTGGGGACACATATGGACAGTACCGAGTCATTTGGGGAAAGAAAGAATCCTGGTTTTAGTCAAACAAACCGAATTTCCTACAACATTTAATAGTGTTAACACAAATAATGATCGCTCCACAGTTAGTTCATTGTGTAAAATTCTCAGAAATCAGCTGTTTCCAATTTTTCTCCGAATTGCATCATTTTGCATAAAAATGCTTGAGGGTGAGCACTTCTCTGAATTGTCTCTTAGGCTCTCCTAGTTAAGAATGCAGCTCTGAAAATTCCCAGGGTGCCGTTTTGACCACCCAGTTCTGCACATATCTCTCCTTGGCTGATTAGAGTTCAGATCTGACACCCCAAATCTTCCATGCCATTTGTCTTCCTCAGTTCCACAGAAAGACCTTTAGATCAGATTTGTGGTTTTCTTTCTCTCCAACTCTAAACATTTGTGAACTGGCTTTGCACATAAATAATGCAAACTTGGTAAAGCTTCTTCTCTGCTCAGAACTTTTGTTAACTCTCTGGCACTAACAGGATCAACCCAGATGACAGAACAGAAAGTTATTGCTCAGGGCACCATGTGACCTCACTTAAAGGAGGTGATGGAAACTAAAAGCAGCAAATCACCAAAATTAACCAAGAAGGAAGGAAAACGTCTTGAGGAAGTGAAGCTAACAGTACAAACAATTTGCCAAAGACACTAAACTGTATAAATAACCGTGCAAAGGTATTGGGTATAAGTGAACGTGGGTTTCTAAATCATTTAATCTAATTGCATTTTTTTTTAAATAAGTCTGGCTGCCCGATCAGCATGGGAATTTTAAAGATTGATGTGACCGAGTTGCCTGAAACAGGGTGGAGAAGAATATTAAGATAGTTTATTTTTTTGCATGGCACTCAGAGCCAAATTACTCCAACAGATGCACCGGAGCCTCATGCTAGATTCTTGCTGTTTCTGTGTAATTCACTGAAGTCTCTGGCATTCGCTGATTATTTCATTTAATTATTCTTACACCATCCCATATTTAATCAAATAATCTGGGCGTAAGGGGATAGCTAGGCATCATTTGGAACATGTCAAGTACTAAGTTCTGTTCTTTTTTCATTTCTTTAAATTTTTATTTAATCTTCTTGCTAGATTCAGACAGTCACACACCGATGCCCAAGCATTTGAAGCAAGTGAGCAAAGAAGCTGAGTGGGAGGAGAATTCTGTTCCAGAGGCGGTGGGAACGCTTTTCTCTCCAACACGGTCAAGCCAGAGATGGTGCCTAGGGCTGTGCAGGTGGCACTGTCCGCGACCAGCACTGGCCTCCACTGCACCCCCGAGACAAGAGAAGCATCCCTGCCAGAGTCCCAGATGGAAGCTTGCCTGTTGCATTCATCACCTCCCTCGGTTGCTGCTGGTTTCCCACGCCTGAGTCCCCTGCTAGTCTGGCAATCCTGTGAATCACCCAGCGTCCTTTCAGTAAAGTCTTTTCTGTTTAAACCAGCCAGAGTTGGCTTCTGTTTCCAGCCACAAAGTACCCTTAGTAAACAGGGAGATTGATTAGACTCTCAGCCAATTCGTGTACCATTTTGTGGGTGGTGCCGGATGCTACCCTAAATTTTTAACTTACATATATTTCTTAGGAACCAAAAGGAACATGTAAAGTAGAGCTGGACTCATTATACTACAAAAATTGGTCTCATTCTAACACCAGATTGCAGGTAGTCATAGGAATTCCATTTAATAAACCTGGAGTTAAACACGGTAATATTCCTGGATTGAGTTGGAAACTTCTGGAATTAGGTACAGTTCAGTCCAGGCTCCTTGGACCTTCTACAAGTAAACCAACACCAAAGGAAGATTTAGGTCTTCAGTACTTTTAAACTAATTTTTTATGCCTTTTTGTTATTGTTAAATTTCTGCTAAAGCGAAAATGGTATCTGGAATGAACATCATGAAATTCTTCTCATTTTACCCATTATTGACTGGCAGAACCTCAGGAAATGTATGCCTCCTCCAGAGTATCCAATTTAAATTAAGTTTATATGTCACAGGAAATTTTTATACAAAAATCTAAAAAATTGTTCTCAAGTTTCAGTAAAGAATACATTCAGCTGTGAATAGCAGAAAACCCTACCCGGTGGCTTAGACAATAAGTGGATACTGACGCTTTAACAAGGAGTCTAGACTAACCCTTCACCTCAGCCAGGGACCCAAGGACCTCCAGCTTCCTGCTCCCCTTTCTTAGCAGGCGGTCCTTCCTCCCTGAGGTCGCATCCTGCACTTTCACTTCCAAGGCAGGAAGATTAGCAGGGGTAAGAGAGAATGCTTTTCCTGGGAAGAATTTATATTTTAATCTGAACAGTGAAATTTTCCTGGGGAACTTCACCTTGGTATTGTTGTCTAGAACCAGGTTCATGATCATTTTGAGTTGCAAGAACAGCTGGAAATTCAATATTTACTTTTTAGCTTCACGGTTCAAGAAGGCAAAAAATGAAGGAGTTTAAATGAGTGTTCAGTGAGTCGGTCTACAGTACCTGCCATGCCTCATGACAGCTTTGATCAGCTAGACCTGGTGATTCCAAGGCCTTAATGGAAATGTGGCCAGATTTTTGGTTTGCATGTGTTGTTTTTATTTGGCCCACAGCACACTAAGTAAATCCTAGTTCCCATTTTGAAGCACCCAATCATCAACATTCCTCTTTAGCTTCCTGCCTGTTTTTATTTTAATTGTCTGCATTCGTTATGTATTGCTACATAAGAAATTGCACCAAAAGTCAGCATCTTAAAACAGCCAGCAGTTATTATCTCACCATTTCTCTGAGCTGGGACTCCAGGTGTGGTTAAGCTGAGAGTCTCTGCCTCGAGGTCCCTCTCACAAGACTGCAGTCCTGATGTTTGTGAAACAGGGTTCAGTCTCACCTGAAGGCTCCCCTGGGGGAGGACAGGCTCGCAGGCTCACTCGCAGGATGGTTGGCAGGATTCTGTTTCTCTCCGGCGGTTGCCAAAGGCCTCCTTTGGTTCCTTGCCCCCTGAGCCTTTCCATAGCTTTTTCTCAAAGGAAGCTAGCGAGAGGAGAGAAAGATGGGAACCATAGCTTCTTTGTAGTCTTATCTCAAGAGAGATAGCCCATAACCTTTGCCATATTCTATGTACTGAGAGATGGGCACTAGGCCCAACCCACACTCAAAGTGAGGCAATTACACAAGAGTCTGGCTACCAGGAGGCACGATTCATTGTTCAGCCAGTTTAGAGGTTGCCTACCCCATTGTCTATATAATTTGGCAATCAATTCTGCATCTTATTTTTCCTACCTGAGAGCCTGTGATTCGATGTGGATGTTTAATTGATTTACATGTACTTTAATTACTGTCATGTGATGACTTATTCCTGTCAGGCTATTTCATATTTGCTACCTACCATCCTTTCTTCTTGTTTATTTTTCCCCTATCCAGGCTTTCATTGATTAGACTTATTTTTCATTCTGGTCTGAAAATTAAAATTTAATGTCTAGTTTTTGTTTGGTTTCTGCTAATGTAGTAAATCTTACATTTAAGTTTTTAAAGCTCATTAATGTCCATTTTTTCTCTTTGAACAAAACAAAGACCTCAGACTGCCATCAAAAATCTTCTGATATCTGCTTGTTTCCTGCCTCTCAGCATATATTGGTATAATCTAGAACTTTATATTTAAAATATTATGGAGTTATACTATATGATGTAGTTACCACTAATTTACATATGGCTATTCAAATGTAGGTGTTTTAAAATTAAAAACTCAGTTTCTTGGCCACATTAGTCATACTTTATGTCTTGATAGCCATACGTGGTTAGGGACTGTCATATTGGACAGAGCAAATAGAACATTTCTGTTTTGTTTTGTTTTAGTTTTAATTTTTATTTATTGATTTGAGAGTGACAAAGAAAGAAAGAGAGAGAGAGAGAGAGAGAGATCGATTTGCTGTTCCATTTATTTATGCACTCATTGGTTGATTCCTGTATGTGCCCTGACTGGGAATCGAACCTGCAAACTTGGTGTATCTGGACAATGCTCTAAGCAACTGAGTGACCTGGCCCAAATGGAACATTTCTATGAAAACACAAAGGTCTATTTAACAGCACTATTATATACAAATAATTACACACACTTCCATTGGCATTGTTGATTCTTTCCAAAATCATTTGTTTTCTCTGTAGAGTACCTTCTATAGAAAGTTTTTGATAAGGGTTTATGTGTCTTTGCCTCTTATGTGTACCTCAGGATGTCTTTATTTTGTTCAACCGAATGTTTAAATAACAGTTTATTTGTATATAGAATTCTAGGTTTGAGATTATTTTTCTTCAATATTTTTAGAAATGTTACTTTAATATTCTACTGTTGACACCGAGAATTTTCATGCCAATTAACATGCAGTGAGATGTTTTTCTTTTTCTAGACACTTTTAAAATTTTGTCTTTGATATTTTAAATTAAATATTATGTCACATGATTTGGGGTTTTCCTTATCAATGTATTCGGTTTCTTTAATTCTTAGCCACAAGTTCAACAACAACAAGTTCTGTTCCGTCCAGCTTTATCCAGTAGGTCAAAGCTGATCTTTCTCCCCCTATATTTCCTACATGATTTTCTTCTTCTGCGACACTGCCCATCTCTCCACTCCTTTATCACCTGTTAGGAAATGTTCATACCTAGATCACTGACCTTACTGATGTGTTCTTTCGCTATATCCCTTCTGCTACTATGTTTTCTTTTTATCTCCATCTGATCCTTCTTCACTGGCTGTTCCTGCTCAGTATTTACAACACCTCCTCCTCTCTGAATACCTATTTTCAACGTTTGATTTCTCTGGTCCACCTTTCAGCCCCCTCTGAAAAGGTTCTTCAGTGCCTAGTTTTCCGGTAAGGGGCTAGTCTTCCCCCTCAGATACCTCTTTCCCTCTTCCTAGCTGGTAGAACTTATTTGGGATAAGGGGTGAAAGCTTAGGCTTGTCACGTGCTCTTCTCCTGGTACATTTAGAAGGCTTGGAAATGAGTTGGGGAGACAACCCTCTGTTATTGCAAGTCTAGAAGCTTCTCTTTCCACCCCAAGTCCCATTTCTTCTGCACAGGCACTGCTGTCCCTGGGGTCTCCTTCCCTCTGTCGTAATTGTCTTGCCCATTGATCAAGGAGGGGGGACCAGCCCCCCGCTTGGGATAGTAGCCAGGGTGTTCCCGTCCAGCTCTCCTGTGCACCCACCTCACTGCCGCTGTACCCCGCTGCTGTGCCCCCTCATACAGACAGGGCATTGGGGGAAACAAAGGTGCACCCAGGGCAATGAAGGGAGGGGACATGGGGACAGTTAGAATCTCCTTCTCACCGCATCCCCTTGTTAGTGGCATCTGGCTCTCCCCAGGTTTGGGCTCCTGCTCACCTCCCAGAAAATGGCCTTAACCCGCTTTGTTGCACAGAGATATTGTCCCGATGCTGTTTCCCATCCCCTCTGGGCTGCTTTGCAGGCCTCTCAGGCCCAGCCCAGGGCAGGCGGCCCACCCCGTGCCAATCTGCCGTCTTGTCCAGAAGTCTCGGCATGCTGGTCAAAGTTGATCCTCTGACCTGACTTAGTCATGGCCATAGGCCCAAGGGCACAAAAAGCACTGGATGCTTCGTGTGAAAAGCGTCCAGGAACGGGGGCTCCACGACGTGGAAGCAAACTTCTATACCCCCCCTCACTGAACACCGGGCCCAGGCGTAACCCTCTCTCGGAAAAAGCCTGAAATGGGTCATACATTACTCTTTTTCATTATTACAGATTTTGAAACCAAAAGTATCTATACTTTTCCCCAAATTTTAAATATAGAATCCTGTTGCAGCCCCTCAAAAATGCCACCCCCTTACTATCAAAATGGTAGAAATAAATGATTGTCAATCAAAGATAGAACTAATAATTACTCCATTATCAGCAAAGTTTTGTACTTCTACTAACTGATATTTATGTACCAGGCGTTTCCAAGCATATTATCTCATGTGCTTTTGGCAGTCGCCTTGAGAAACATCCTTGGAGGTGAAGAAAGTTGCAAAGTTATGACTTATCAAAGGTTACCCAGGTGGTAACAGGTGGCACTGAGGGTGAGGTCCAGGTGGAATTCTTTCATTCTGCCTTCCCTGCATGTATGTTGTTTAAATGGCCTTACAGATACACATCGTAAAATAAAGGTAATTACTCAGAAAATATTTACATTCGTCAAAAGCTGTCTTGGGTGCACACCTGGAAGCCATGTACTCTGGCTTAATATTTTATTCATTTTTTTCTCTTTAAACTTTTTTAAAAATTTGCATAGTATTTCAGAAACATATTGCTGCCTCTCTGGGGGTAAACATGTGGTGTTTTGGGGATGAAGTCATACGAGCGAGCACCTGGACTCTGGTTTCCCAGGTGGGCATCGTTCGGGGAGCTTTCATCTAAGTGATAAGAGGCTTTTCTCCACTTTAGGGGTTGGAACAGAGGCTGGAACGAATCTAGGTAGTAGCTTTGCAAAGAATTAATTAAGCAAAAATTAACTATGTTTAGAATTTAATTATATGAATTATATTCTAACTATGTTTAGAATTTAAATATATATCCATGTGTAGTTTTATTTCTTAAGCCAATTTCCAACTATAATCCTAGGCTCTTCCCAGTGTATCCAAGTTATAGTAGAGCTTAGTGTAAGTCTCATAATCACCCCTCATGAAACAAATTAGATAAATAGCCACATGCTTTGTGTGCTCAAATATTAAGGTCAGAAATTTTTCCCTTTACAAATTATACCTTAGAAAGAAGGAATCATCTTCTCTTTCAGATCTTACAGGATCAGCTTAGAAGATGCCATCTCAGTCTACTATGAACAACCTTTGGTTTAAAGCAGATAAATCCTACTGTAATGGCCTTTATCGCTGCTAGTTTTGGCTGCTTACAGAAATTACCTTTCAAAATTTGTTCCAAAATTTAATATATATAATCATTATTTGTAGAGATATATGACCAATTACAAGTGAACATTATAAAATACACTTAAAATGAATGAAAAGTAGTAGTTTTTAATGTTATATGAATGGATACTTTTGGCATAGGGTAACATTTCCAATGACAACATCATATATAATGCAAAAGGACCACTTCTCAAAAACTGATGGACTATGTATGACATGGACTCAGTGATAGGAGAGAGCTCAGAAAGCAGCTCTGGTGATAATGAAAGTCCACTATTTAAAGATGCATGGGGTACACTGAACTAAATTGTTTTGCAAAAGTTGGAAGTGAAAAAAGTGCTCCTCGATGCTCAGATTATGTGATAATTGGATTTTAAAGGTGTAGATAGAACTACATTGATTAAATATTTTTAGGTAGCGAGTTGATTATTTTATCCACAGGCCCCAAATATTAGTATGTTCAAGATGGGAAAAAAACTGTAAGGATCTTCTCAATAAGTGCTCTTTCTGTTCAAGGTCAACTAATATATGGGCATTGGCACTAACCCTCCAAATCTCTGCCACGTACAAAGTGGTGGAGTCCAGCCCAGCAGAAGGAGCCATCCGCCCAAGAAGCAGCAGTCACCCTGAGAGAACATGAGGGGAGAGCAGACACAGGCAGGTGCAGGACCACTCTGCAAGTTTCCAGTAAAATCTTCTGTTTGATCCACCTGACTGAACCGATGTATTTGTGATATTAATAGCAGAGCTGTAAATGAAAATGATTTTAATTAAATTGAAAAAAAAATTAAAAGAGACTAAATATTCAAGCAATGGCCATCCAGATATGTTGTTGATTCTCACTGAGGATACAATCTCCTCAGGAGCAAAAAACATCATTAGACAGGAAGATTTTTCCCACTGAACCAAAATAAGAGAATTTAGATCAGGGTGATAGAAAAATCTTGCTAACAAAAACATCATAAAAACTGCTGCTGATATGTAATGACCAATGAAATAAAGCCCAAAGCCAACCTGATAAAATTAGGTCCACCACCAAAATTTCATCCAACCTCACTCAGCCTTTGCAAGCATCTGTTTGCAAAACTCAGGTCTTAACCTAGACCAGGGATTCTCAACCTTGGCGCTGCTGACATTTGGGGCCCAGTAATTCTTAATTGTGGGGGGCTGTTCTGTGCACTGTAGGACACTTAGCTGCATCTCTGGTCTCTACCTGCTACATGCCAGCACCCTTTCCCCTGCTGTGACAACCCAAAAAGCCTCCAGATATTGCCAGATGTCTCCCTGATGGGGAAAGTCACCCCCAACTGAGGACAATTGACCTAGACATTGTATGTTCAATATTAGAATGTCAGTACAGCTGCTGCTGTATTTTCTGGCTAATCAATTCTGAATAAGAAAAATATGGGATGAGGGGGGAAAAGAAGCATTCATTAGGTTAGGGACAGGAATGAAGGTGGAAAAGGGAGACACAGCCTCTCCCTCTCTTTCCTCCCCTGGGGTCTTCTGAAGCCTTCAGGAGGAAGAGAGCCTGAGTCAGCTTCAGTTCTAAGCAGCACAGCAGTTCACTCCCAACCTGTGTCCACCTGGACCCTGGCAAGCTTCCTGCATCTGGCCTCAGTGTTTCTGGACGCCTGCATCCTACATGCTACCCACGAGCGCTGCAGTCGATGGGGAGAGCAGGGCTGGAGATGCCCTCGGTCCATCTGTTCCACTAACCACGAAACCGTGTTCCTGCCCTCCAAGGTGTTCTATCAAACATCCCTAAACAGCACATGTCAAGGCCACGTCCACCCTCTCTTCGGACACATGCCAACAATGACCAAAGTTTCCTCCTCTGATTCTATGCATCTCAGACACTCCACACTTGGTCCCAGCAACAGGACCTATGCTCCTTAGCAAAGGGATCCACAATATAGCGCCACAGTTGGCACAAATAGACAATGCTCTCATGTGGTTTTTTTAAAATCTAGGTTAAAAAAAGAGTTAAATAAAAATAGCGCTAAAGAAACAGAGTCAATGTCACATGGACGCTATCAGTTCTGCTAGCCTTTTCCAAATTCACAAAATTGAAAGCTGTTTAATTAAAATCAAGTGGTCTGAGCTAACCTCCCACTTCTCTCTCCATCTGTGGAGTATTTGCTTCCAGATACACACAGGCTGTTCCAATTTTTCTGGGCTGACATAGGTCCAGTTCACCCCACCGCAGTGTCAACACCCAGAAGCTAGGGACACTTTCCCAGAGACAGTTATCTCTCCAGTATGAGGGGCCTGACTCGCCCAGCTCTCCATCTTCAGGAAGGATGTCTGTTCCCCGCTTCTCTCTTTCACTGATAAAGCACTTCCAAGAAAGTACCTATTTGTTTATTTATGCTACCCATCTTTTTCTGAAAATCACTGGTGTTTGCCGATGATAATTTTGTGAGCAAGGAGGGTGAAGGCTTATTTTAGCTGCACGACCGATGCAGCTTCTTTAACTTCTCTCCTCGCCTTCCTTTTTAAGCGAAGAACATCTCTGACTGCAAGCTCCTTGCAGCCTTCCTTCTGCCTGCCCTGCAGCACCCACGTGGCTGCTGTGCACGCGGCAGGAGTGCGCTAGGAATTTCTCGGATTGTGCTGGATGTTCTTCCTCCAGGGGGTTGGCCGCCTCTGTTCTGCCTCCTGGAGGTGCCTTCCTGCAACCGACTCAGCGGCCCATTGCCTTGGTCAGGAGGGCGGCCGAGGGGCCTGCTGGCTTTCTGAAGCCGACACCTGTCTCTCAAAGACGGAGCTGAGTCACCACCTGACTTCACAGACGGAGGCCGGGCACTGAGAAGGTAACTGGGAGTCAGGATCGGCCCAAGCCAGATTCAGTCTGGAAATTTAGAAGCAAAGAGCATAAAAGGCACATTTTTCTTCCTAGGGTTCCAACACCCCTGTGAGCTCTCCGTTTCCTCCTGCGATTCCGTGGAGGCCTGTCTGCGTCCCTGCAGGACAACACTGCCTCATTTTTTAGGTGATGGGGAGGTGACAGGAAGAGCAAGGACTGCCTTTCCCAGTGACCTTAATTTGCCACTAGTGGAGGGACTGGCTGAGGCCCCGGCACCTGCTAAGCTAGGCAGACAGCTGTTCTGCATCCTGCTCACCCTCAATCATTACGTATCTGGGATTTTACTGTACTTAAAGGCATGCAAAGATTCTTTGTGTTTATGTCTTCTCTTATAAACTTGGCCTCGGAGAATCCCTCCTCTTTTATTTTGATGTACTAACCCCATTATTTATATGAACATCACATATGCTTTTCAGCCATTAAGCCCATTATTATAAACCCACCCAAGAACCCTACATGATAGCTTGGAATTATGCCTACTTCGGAGAGATATGATGCATGCAAGCCTTTTAGGGATTTTAACATACACAAACCAGAGAGAAAGGCAATTCAGGGGCTAAAATTTTATAACCAAGTGAATATGAATGTGTTAAACCCATAAATGCCAGCACTCTGCAAGGCATTTATACCCCCCTCCCCCCCAAAATAGATAAACCAAGCTCTTTCCTGAAGCTCCCTAATGCTGATTCTGTACAGGCTTCATGATGTTGCATTTACTCAGTTCTCTTATCACATCCCAAATTGACTAGCAAGGGTTCTGTTCATTCATCACAAGCCAAAGCAGCAAAGTGTTGCAGGAATGCATGGCAGCAGGTCTTACCACATTGCTGTGGGAATGGAAACTAGCACAGATTGGAAAACAATTTAACATTACCTAATACACGTGAGATGCACAGATACTGTGACTCACCACTAGGTCTATTTCCTTGAGAAAGTTTCCCATGTGCACCAGGACACATGTTTAAAATGTTCACGGCAGCATTATTTTTAATAACAAACAAAAAAAAGCTGGAAACAAACCTAAATGTACATCGACCAGGGAATGGATAACTTAATTGTGTGTTAAAAGAAATCTCTACCCAATCTTGGAAACGTGCAAATGGACTTGACTGCCCCCAGGCCCTAAGCTTGCTGGGGACTTCTACAACTCATCCTAGACTTTGCAGAGAACTGGACCAGATTTCAGGCCTGTTCAAAAGCCATCAGGCTGTGATAATGACCCGTGCCAAGAGATGCTTTGCAATTCCCTTCTGCATTCAATCAAACAGTGCCTTTCAGAATCCTACTTTATTTGGAAGCTTTCAGGAAGACTCACTAAACTGACGCCAGAATAATGCTGCTCTAGAAATTAAATCCAGACTCAATACACACTATTCTTAGCCCTTGGTTATTCTTTGACATATGTCATAGTCACTCAACTGAGTATTAAATATCAGTGTAAATAAGGAACTGTAGAACCTATACCAATAAGAATCTATCTTACAAATGTGATACAATATTGCTTAGAGGTACATTCATGTATATGTATATATGTATATTTCTGTGTGTGTGTGTTTGTGTATAAACAACAACAAAAATGACTGACACCAAGTAGAGAGTGGCAATAGTCACCCTTCAGCTTTTCCAGTCATCTCATCCCAGGAGTCAGGCATGTGAGGGAGGGAGCCATCTGGGATATTCCAGTTTCAGTTTCTGCAACACAAAAACAGGACACAAATTATTGTAGTGCAGGATTGTTATTGAGACAAAATGACATAATGTGTGTAGAGATCCTGTCATAATGCTTTGAACATAGTTGGCAACTTGATAAACGATAGTGAAGTAGCAACGTTGGAGGTGCCAAAGGCTCAGGTGGACACAGAGCGTTTCACACATGGGGTCTGGTTTGCCAAATTGTGGTCAATTAGATTACCTGAGTCAGACACGCCTGGGGTGCTTTCTTCAATGCGATGGTGGGCCTCATGGCAAACCTACCAAATTAGACCCTCTATAGGTGGGGCCAGGGAACCTGCATTTTCACAAATGTCCCAGGTGATTCTTCAGCAATAAAAGATTAAGAACCAGGAGCTTAGAGAGTCCATCTCGGTGGTCCTCAAGGTATCCTGAGAGAGGACATGAGAAGAGGGAACTAGAGCAGCGCAAGCTGCCTCTATGATGCTCATGGGGGGATGAAGAACAGAATACCTGAGATTTTAATTAACGACAATTAACTATACCTGCTACTTACCTACTGAATACCTGCTACGCAGTGGGTCTAATAAGCACAATATATTATATCCAATAATTTCCTAAATGCTGTAACTACTCCTGGCTTTACCGGTGGGGACACTGAGGCTCAGAGCTGCGACTGCCCAAGGCCATGCATCTAATAAGTAGGAAAGGCAGGATCTCAAACCAGGGCTGACCAACTCTTCCTACAAAGATATGAGCCATCAAATCATACAGCTGCTGCTAGGGATGAAAGGAGGTTCCATTTACAACTCCGTGTGTCCTAAGGGGCCACAAGGTAGCATTAACACATGTGGGCCAAGAGAAGTCTTTCTTGCTGCAGCTGTTCCCCTAGAGCTTAGTCACTGAACAAGCCGCATTCTGATCGTCTGCAGGCTGCAACTACAGGGGACTGAAAACAAACTAACATGTCGCTTTCATAAAAATCGGCACTGATATTTAATACGCTCCCTGCTCTCCCAGAAATTACTTCAAATGGAGTTTCTAGGTGTCCGATTAGCAGGGCCTGTGCTCCGTCCCCGTGACTAGAGCTCTCCACTGGCTGATTCTGTTGTCTGGGCACCATCGGCAGCCCTGGGCTAAGAGCAGGCGGAGCCCCAGTTCCTACCCCAGGCTGGGTCTGCACGGGAAGGGAAGCGGGTGGGGATGTGGCTACTCGGATGCAGGCACCTGAGGCTGCAGCTACTCGCCCCACCCGAGCCCTTCCCACTTGCCCGTCTCCCTGCCAACCAGGGTCTGAGCTGGGAGGCCAGGGAGGCCAGGGCAAGCCCCGCCCGGCTGGAAGGTTGCCACCCCTCCAGGCAACAGGCCTGACCTCTGTCTCCCGAGGCAGTGGTGCTTCTAGATTCCGTGGGAAAAGATGATGTCAGTGTGGAGGGGGCAGCTGCAGAAATACAGTGAAGGCAGAATGTCCCCTGAGAGCAATTCACCTTAAAATAATTTCCAAGCGGGCACTTCCCATTCTGGGGTATCCAGGACACAGGCAACTCCAGGGTTTGATGGGAGAAAGCGCATGCTGAGGTCTTTCCAGCTGCTCACACCACCCATCAGGCACGCTCCACTGGATTGACACTAACTCCTGCCGCTGTGGGTCTCTCCCTGGCCTCCCTGAACCTGGCTGGTCAGACCTCACCACCAGGCATGGAAAAGGCTAATGAAGTTCCTAATCTGATTTCTCCACAAATTGTGCCCTGACTCTGCAGGGAGGCGAGCACTGTCTTCATTGCCACTAGCACAGCGAGTAGAGTGCGTTTTCCTTCTGAGCATACAGCCTGCAAACATGCTTTTATCAACCCTAAGCATTCCCAAAGTAAGCGCCTCTGGGGAAGGAGCGAGAGCTGGTCTGATGTCCCATTCCGGCCCCTAATGTGCTTGAAAAGTGTCTTATCACAGAAAGCAAGGCACCAGTCACAGGGCTCGCATTTTCCCATGTTTGAGATGCCTTTTTAGTGACTTCACATTCTATGAGCTATTTTTTGTTGTTAAACATTCATTTCTTAAGAGCAAAGCTCTTCCTGTCCACTTGTGATCTGAGAATAAAGAGAATCTCAATATGTAATGACATAGTGTTCAGCCCTATTCTCCTGCTCTTCTCTGGCCAGAAACTACCAAAATATTTCATCAGAACAGAAAATATAACTGGCACCCTAAAATACTGGTATAACAGAGCGGTTTTTTGTTTGTTTGTTTATTTGTTTATCTTTATTGATTTCAGAGAGAGGAAGGGAGAGGGAGAGAGAGAGAGAAACATCAATGATGAGAGTCACTGATCAGCTGCCTCCTGCACGCCCCCTGCTGGGGATCGAGCCCGAAACCTGGGCATGTGCCCTGACCGGGAATCGAACCTTAGTCTCCTGGATCCTAGGTCGATGCTCAACTGTCGAGCCACGCCTGGCTGGGCAGGGCATTTTTTACAGCCATATTAAAATCATTTCATGTTCAAAAATAATCTTAAGACATTTCCAAACCGGAAATGATCAATGGTCATTTTTTTAATATCACAAAACCCTAAAATTTAAGAAGTAAAGCCAAAAATGTTCCAAAGACCAATTAAACAATGGATCAATTTAGATTTTCTTTTATTTTTTTTTAGGATAGAGTTGTTGAAGAAGGATAGTATTATACCAAAGAGAGAATCCATTTTGGAGTTGTAGTGTAATGATGTATTTCTTTGGGACCACATGTTTTAAGCTTGTATTGCTCTTTTACCATAATATATTTCCCCCTGATAATCTCAAATGGAAAAATGAGTTCACAAGACAATAAAATTTGTCTTTAATTTGGCGTATCAGTTTTTGCAACAGGAAAAATGCCAAATTCTCTTATGGAAAAATAAAATGCTGTATAGAAAGGATTATTTGTTAATCAAATTACAATAGGATATCAATTACATCTGAAATTTTTCTTAACCAATGTCTAAAATATTATTTTGGACTCTCGATCCTGAAGAATTTCATAATCACCCTGAGAGGTCCTCATTTGCTGCAAAGCAGTCACATCCCCTGCTTTGTTCATTTACATCATTGACCAAAAGGAGACATTTGGGCAAGGTTTCCAAGTGAAGTACCCACTGCTTTGAGTCAAATGTGATACTTCGTTTTTTCTACTGCACTTCAGTTTGTCTCTGGAAAGATACAGAAGCAAACTGAATGCTTTTTCTGTTAAAGTAGCCATTTATCTGATTCAAAATTATGAACTTTAATGAATGGAGGCCAGCAGGCTGCGCCCTCGGGAATGCGGCCAAGCAGAGGGGAACTGTGGGAAATGCACTCTGCCAGCTCTGAGCGGAGGCCCCACAGTGATGGGGGGCTCGGGCTTATCCAGGTCTGGTTCGCGTCCGGGTCCAGGTCCATGAGTTCTTACCAGATAGCAAAGGATGGCAGTAAGAGGAAGGTGGCAAGTGAACTTGAAGTCTAGATAGGAAGAAAGCAAAGTCCACTGAGGACAAACACTAAGCAATGTGAGAGTCAGAAAAATGCAGGACCCACCTACAAGAGGCTGGGACCAGAGTTCACAAGGCTCACCCCACAGCAGCCCTGAGGCCAGGATCAGAGCTGGAGAGCCTGTTTGGTGGGTCACCTGGGCACAGCGACCCGCCAGAATAGACAGAGATCTGTAGCGACTGCGGCTGGGAGGGGAAGAGAAGCATTATATAAAATTAATTATTTGCATTTATGACTCTTCCAGCTTCTTTCAATGATCGTACTTAGCTATCAAGTTATTTTGGTTTGACAGTGATCATATCCCCTCATTAGCAGAGTGGAAGTTTGCCCTTTGCATTCCATAAGCCTGGGAAACATGCAGTTCTTAAATACTCTTAGAGAGTTAGGTTATTAAAATTCAGAATAAAGGAAGCTGATGGTTAGAAAACTTAAAAATCCCTAGACTTGCAAGTTTGTATAGTTTTTCAACAAATCCTTAGCAGACTTTCCTGGACACCCCGCCTGTGTCTGGCGCAGGCCTGTGGACACCCGCTCACTCTGCCCTGGCTCCCCAAAGCCACCTTTGCCAGCCCGTCGGTCTGTTCCGTAGACCTCAGCACACCTTATGATTGAATCCATTGTGGACCCTAAGTTGCCAAAATACCGGTCTATATTCATTCACTTTATGACACCTTTTGACATTTTTGTTGTTGAACTCATTATTAAATGGACTCAGATAGCCCATGAGTTCAACCCTGTTTTTAACTTATTTTTAAACACGAAGCTTAAAGTGTGCTTTAAAAGACCAGACGTTGCCACGTCATTTTGTTTCATTTTGCGTTGCGATGGCTGACACATTTCCTCCCACAGAACAGATTTCTTGGGAAATCCTGATAAACCCTGGATTACATCACCACCAGTGGACACGATTGCAACTGCAGCCTGCATGGGCTCCGTGTGCCCAAGCAAGCCAAAGTCCAGGCTGCTTCTTCAGTTTACTTATAAATAAAACAACCGTTGCTATGGATGCGTCATCCCAAATCTGCTACCAGGAAGAAGGGGAGCAACCATAAAAAATGCAGCTCGGTGAAAAATTAGCAGCTTCGTTCTCCAAGTATATAATCATGTTTAAAAGAAGATTTCCTGTAGGACAGTGGAATGGGTCCTAAAGCAAAATTATATGATTGCAAAGACAAGTTAAATTTATTGAAAGAAAATAGAAACTATTAAGCCCCTACACTAGAATTCTATTGCAGAGGAGTGTTTGGGTACATAGGAGACTGTATAAATATTTTAAACCAGAATATCAGGCTTACATGGGAAGCTTTTTACTACATCAAGGAGCAGGAAGGAAAGATCTTGTCAGCTTTGGACGTTGCAGGGTAAACAAACATGGGAAAGTTTTTCAGAGGCCATGGCGTATGAACTTTGTTTTCTCTCTTTAAAAAGTATGTTGTCTTCCTTACTTTAATGGTTAACGAAACATGGAATATTTATGACCGGTTATGCCGAAGGAATTTTGCTTGGTGATCCTTCAATGTTACAATTCAGCGTGGAGCAACCAGAAGCAGGGAGCGAAAGATAAACATCCAGGGAGAAACTAACTCGGTACATTATCTTTGCTCCCAGAGAAGAATTCCAAGTCGGAATCAGAATTAAAGGGCGGGCTTCTCATTCCTTCCTCGGGAAGAAAACCCAGGACCTCCAGTGACAACAGCCACGCCGACAACACTTAGGACTCTGGACTTACAGATAGAACTGAAGATTTGGGGGCTTATGCCAACTTAAGAAGTCAGGCTTGTGTGTGATATTATTGCTTTCCCTGTTAGCTCGAGTACAGAGGGGCTACTTATGTGTTTTTCAGGCTCAATTTTTTTTCTTTTGGTTGCTCACCTATTTGACCAATTTCTGTTTGCTAGCCTTTTTATCAGAGAAAGTTCCAGCTGGAAACAGATAACACAATTGTGTAACTCAGAATTATAAGGCTTCTTTGGGAAAATATCTTAAGCTCCATGAGTTTAGAGTCTAACTTTTCCATTGTTACCCCGCTAGCGTCTAGAATAGCTTATGATATATAATGGATATTCAATAGATGTTTCTCACGCTAAGGGGGAAAGCGAGTAAAATTAGACATGAGAAATCTGAAATTTGTCGATTAACCGAGATATTCTTGTCTCCCGTGTGTATGAATATTGAGAGCTGGCACTGGTAAGAGCCACGTGACCCACAAAAGCCACACGAGCTGGTGCCGAGCAGTGTCCCAGTTTAGCTGCTTGGTATTACAGGGTAGTTGTGATTCCTTTATCAACACCCAAACCCCAGGTTGCTTCAGAGTTTCTAAGACAGCAGCTTTCATACTGTTTTTACTGCAACCCAGAGTAAGAAATAAATTTTACATCAAGACCCAGCACACACATCACACCACATTCTCCCTCTACCCCCTTCCACAACACAGTAATACTTTTTTAAAAACCTTAATGGAACAACAGTTACTCTTACTCTGTAATATATATTGGTATGTTCTTTTCTACTTTGTTTTCAAATGAATTTCATGACTAATTAATGGGTTATGACTGGTAGTTTGAAACACCTTTAGGACCACCTTAGCTAAGCACGAGGGTTGTGAAATGATGGGAGAGAGAGGCCTAGATCTTAAGTCACATCCCTGGTGCAGAGAGTCACTGAGGGTACAGTGTTTCAAGCTGCTCTCAACAATTGACTGGATTCTAGATTTTTCATTTCTGGATTTAAAAAAAAAAGTTAGAATGTTTTTGGATGGATTCAGAATCCACAAAATGGCTCTGAAGCCAGGCAAATACACAGTTCTTCACAGTCGGCCATCCAATGATCTGTACGCCACATCTTGGCCAATGACCTGTAAGCCACATCTTGGCCATATGAAACGATCACTCACAGACAAAAATATCACAGTTATTGACTTGCAACTTTCGTAGAACACACGTAGATCAGGCCGTTACTATTTGGCATGTCCATTGTTGCATAATTTGCAAGTTGCAGAATTAATACTTACCACGGTGATTTCAAAGCCTACTGGACAGAATCCCTTCAAATGCATTAGGCAATGGTCACTACCATGACAGAACTGCTTGTTTGGGCTCTAAATTTCCTGAGAAATGGAGGCTACTTTATACTTACAACTTGAGTATAAATCAAGCGAGAACTTCTGAAGCCAGATGCTTTATTTATTTCAATGTGCATTTACTTTTCTAAAAAATTACATTTTATCTTCTTTACTGACAAACTGAGTGGCTGAAACAATCTCTCTCTTTGAGGGTAGAAGTCTTCATGGTCAATTAACACCCACCTGTCCTGTGAACTTGACTTCTTGGGTAATTTCACTTGTGACTCGATTTAAAAGTCCTAGCTAGCTAGCTTTGTGAGACTGACAATTTAAATAGCCTTTACAGAAGTCACACACAAAAATGCTAGGCCGATTGGGTAATAAAGTAGTTCCTTTTAAAGTTAAATGAGTCATAATTTAGCCTGAAGTGGATTGATTAGAGGAACACTTGCGAGTTGGCAGGCAGTTGGGATCCTGGAGTCATCTGGGTAATTAGAACTGTTATGATGGCTATTGGCACTACAGACCCAGCAAAGATGGGTCATGTCAAGAGTCCATTCAAACACTTGTGGGTTCAGAGATGCAAACCCAAGTTGAACCTTTTGGTGTTTGAGTTTGTTAACTGTTGGCTAACTGCCACTTCCTGTTCCTAAGAAAAGAGGCTTGAAAAAGTCTCATAAAAAATGACTTAAAAGGCTTCCTTGACTTCAAAGGGCTCTTACAAAACAACATTTTGATGAGTTAAGTGTAAAGGAATCGGAAACATAAGGATTAAATTTCCCTTAATAGAGTCATGTGTCTAAAAATGGAGGGAGGGAAAAGTAGCAACTTCATCTTGCTCAACATGTTACAAAAATGTCCAGAGTAGCTATCGATTCCCAAAGTAATCAAATTCTTTCCCAAAGTAATCAAATTCTTTCTATCCAATATAACGCTAACACAGTAACATCTAGAAAGGCACAGTCAAAGGGTCCAACGGAATCAAGACCAACACATTTGTGTGGGTCAGGTTACCCCGGGTCACGCTCCCTACAGTCCATTATGCAGCCTCCACTTAAAGGAAATAGCAGAGTGTCACAGGACAGAGCCACAAAGAACAAAGAGACTCTCTGAGCCAAAGCTTTCGCTCAGGTCAGGCGGTGCCATCAGCTCACCACACTGGGGCATTAAAGCCGACTTCACTGTCTGAATGAAGACAATACAAACACTCCTTAGCCATGAAGTGTCATGCACAAGGCAGCCTTACCTGTTACACGTATTTAATTTCCACATCTTTAATCATAATTTTGTGGGTCTCCAAGTCTTGAAAATAAATGAACTAATGATTATATCCCAAAAGGGGAAAAATGCCTTTGGGCAAGAATATATTATAGTATATCGAAAGACATAAAAATCATTTGAACCAGTGATGAACAACTGTGAAGTCTGGTCAAGAATTACTCCTCATTAGTTTTGCCACTAATTTAACTGGCAGACAGCTAAGACCTGATTTATCCTGTGTTTGAAAATCTTATAAAGAACAAAGCATTTAACCTTTGAGGGCAAATAAAAACAAGACCATACATGTTTAACAATGAAACATTAGCTATCAGTGGATATAAGTTTACTGACTATCAGATACGCAATACAACCCAACTAATTTTTTTGTATTTGGCCAAATATAACGGTATGAATTTTTAGAGCAATGTTTCACTAGATTGTGGTTAGGGCAGTCGCAGACCAGAAAAGAAGAAATTTCTAAAAGTAGACATTTTTTATTTTAATTTGCTTATGGTGTTAACTGTTACAGTAACACATAAATGACTGACTTCTTAAGACAAAATTAGTGAAAGAGAAAGGTCCTAATTAATTGAATGCATAAGTACCTTTCTAAATAGTGTGGTTTTATTTATGTCAATATACTTTGTAGAAAAGGAAGTAAGATCTTTAAATATTGGCTTAAGGAGTCTATTAATGTGTATATGTAATTCCAATGAATATAAATTGGTAAATTTATCTATAAAAGTAAATAAATATTACTGCTTTCATTGCTTTAGCATACTTTTATATTTGATTGAAGTAGATATGTCCTATTTTAGCAACTACCAAGTGATCGAAAAACCAACTGCAGAGTTTTATTTCTTTATATGCCAAAATCACCAAAACATGTCCCATAGAACCAACCTAGCCAGGCTTCTACTCCCCAGCAGACTTTGGGACTCCTGAGCCATGTTGCCAGTGACCTCACGGAATATTAGCCTTAGTCACCGGAACAGAATTTTGAGTGATCCTTAAGGGAGGAGTTTTAGGAGACCTGCTAAACCAATTGCTAAAGAAAAACATAATGTTTAGAGGACCAACAAGTCCTCAGATGTCAGAAGCATTCAAAGACGTTATTTCGGCTAATTGCTTACTAAATCCCTGGAGAGAAATATTTACCTTGATGGCTTCTGATAACCACTAAAATTCATGTCCTCATATTTCAGGAGAGGTAAAAGCATGGGGCAGCCACAGAGCAGACACAGCCATGCTTTCTCCCAACAAAGACGTGCAACTTCCGGTTTCCTTTCTTCTCTAAATCTTGAGATTATCTACTCACATTCCTTTCCAAAGATCTTGACTATTTGTCAAGGTGTCTTTACGCATGTTGAGCGGCCGTGCTCTGTCATGATGTCCAGGAAGCCTGTAGTCCAGCAAATACCCGCCCTTCCAGGAATGCGGCCCTTGACAGTCTGCTATAGGAGAACCTATAGGGTTAAATATTGTCCCCTGCGGTTGTCCTTCCAAAATGCAAGCCCTTCCAGACACTAGTCACTACGCCCGAGAAACTCTGTGTTAACTGATCCATCAAGAAGCTGTCTACGTTGGGAGCACACCCATCAGTGAGCCGAGGAGGGAAAGGGCAGAAGGCAGAAGGGGCAAGCTGGTTCAAAGGCGAGCCCGACCAACTGTGCCAGCCTGTTTGAAACTAGCCCTGGTTCCTGTCCCTCGGACAGAGCTCCACCACCAAGACTGTGCTCTCTCTTCTCTATTTCAGAACAGTTATTTGGTGCATCATCGAAAGCTATCTGTAATCATCAGAGTCAAACGCTGGGACGTCATCTTGAAATACCCATCAAAAATGACAACAGCAACCGCGCCTCTCTCCGGGGCTCAACAGCCCGTTCCTCACAGTCCAGACGGCGTTTCGGATTGCCGCACCGCCTTTACTCAGAGGCTGTCTTCTAGTCTCTCAAAACCCTAACCGGAAGGGGAGAGGATGGTAAATAAAACCTCAGGGATCTGGTTTTAAGACGAACTTGTGACATATTGGGAATCAAAGCAGCAAGTAAAACTGATAATGTATTTGCAAAGCACAGGACAGAGATTTTCCACACCTCTCAAGAATTTTTCTACCCGTGGTAGTGAAATAATCTTTTTCTCACAAAGGAAATTCAACTTCACTTACAAAAATAGGAATTCTAGGAACGACAGTAGCCACCAGCTAGCTCAGTAGGTGGTAGCGCAGTGTTTCATCAGTTACTTTTGCTTCAGCGTGTTGGGTGGCGTCTCAGTCTGTTCGGGCTCCCATAACAAACTGCCAGCGAGCAGGGAGCTTGTAAACTGCAGACTCATGACGCACTGTTCTGGAGCTGGAGGTCTGAGATCAGGCTGCCACGGTGGATAGCGGAGGACCCTCTTTAGGTTGCCTATTTCTCGTATCCTCACTTTGTGCAAAGGGCTAAGGATCTTTCTGCAGCCTCTAATGAATGACACTAATCCCATTCATGACTTAAGCGCGTCCCAAATGTCCTACCTCCTAATACCATCACTTTGGGGGTGGGGTTTCAACATGCAAATTTGGGGAGGACACGAATATTCAGATCATAACAGGAGTAGATCTGGCACACTCACTTGGGTCTCTAAGTAAAAATGATGTGTGTATATTGGTAAAAACTACAAAGGAGAATGGAAAAATTAATAAAGCCAATTTTTTAGGATAGTAGGACTTTGGCAGGCATGTTTGGAGCTGTAATTATTATAATTTTATTTTCGAGTATTGTTTGTTAAGAAGAATTTAAAGGCTTAGCTTCATTATACAGGATTGCTGAAACCCTTGCACTGTTCTAGGAGATGACTCAACAAGTTCCACACGGCTTTTTTGTATCTGGGTCAAAGTACCCACAATGTTCAGCCAACATCCTTTGGTTATCATATGTGCCTATAAAACAGGTACCTAAAGTCCAGATTGGAGTTATCGAGGCTCAGCCCACAGCCCCAGAAAGCAATAAGCCAGAGACCTGGGAACAGCGGAGACGCAGTTATTGGAAGTCGGACGCTGTAAACTCCACGAGACAGAGTGAGGAAATATTGAAATCAGCAGCAAAAGAGCATTGCTAGTGATTTGTTTTGGTCAAATGCTAATTAAATGTCCTTAATTCTGGGAACCAGGATAATGCCAGAACCTGGGTTGGGCTAAACTTCCCAGGTTCAGCTGGGAAGACACTAAATTACTCCAGCTGGGGAGTTGGGTGTGGGTCAAACAAGCGAGCCAGGTTTCCCAGTGAATTCTGCTTCCTCCCCCCTCAGGCAGCTAAGACTATGCTCCCACCCCCAGCCCCTCACTCAGCTTCCCCCCAGCAGAACGTCCTACCCTCCCTTCCAACGTTCTTTTTACTCTATTTTAAAGGCCCAAAGCCACTTCCATTTGTGCACAAAGCAATTCAAAGCCTTCTGACCAGTGTCAACTCTGCTCACCCCACCTATCCCATCCATGGTGGTGCTTGGAAATATTGGTTATTTATATCAACCACACTAATAATAATGGTACAGATTATAATTAACCCTGCCTCACCCTCATTTCAGGCCAGTTGGTCATCCTGGCAGAGAAACAATTTAGGGGCAGGACTACCTTCTAAACTTACAAATGCCTTTGGCTTGTCCATCTGCTTCTGCAACATTTAGGCCTTTGGCACTGACTCTAGTGCTGAATCGCCCTCTTGACTCATTTTGATTTTTCTTGCTTTCCTGCTTCAACTTATCCTAGACTCTGACCTTGTGAATCATCTCTCTCTGGTTTCTCCACCAAGCCTTGAGACAGCTTCAAACTCTTATTTCCCTTCTCAACCATGATTCCGCTCCGTCTGGCTAACTACGCAGCAACTAAGTAAAGATATTTGTCCGTATGAGCCCCCAGGGCCCAACACACCAGCACAGGCTCAGGCTGTGGCCACTCCTCCTGGGAGAGCCAAGAGTCAGTGACATTATTTAGAAGGTGTTCTGCTCTACTACGAGTACTCTAACTCCTGCAAAATGATGATAATAACAGTAATAGTAATAATTCAAACCCCTCTGAAGAGAAGAGTGTGAAAGGAAAACTTAAAACTTGTCATAGAATAAAAATCTCAATACTTTTATTAAAATACACAATAAAAAGGACTTTCATACTGTCTTTAGATTTTTTAAACAGCGATTTCTATTTTAATAAAACAAGTATAATGTTTTAACTCAAAAAATTTTGGTTTTGCTCTGTTTTGTTTTGTTAACCTTACATAATTTCTGGTACCTTTTCTAAACTTCACTTTGTTCAACCGTCCATTCGGTTAAGAGGTAAATAAGTTCCTGTGGAGAATTGAGAGGGCGATTCGGCCTTAATCAGAGTTCACTGACTGAAATCACTTGCCCTCAACGTACTAAACCCACCTCTTCTTTCAGCTCCGTAATGTGGAAAGAGCTAAGCTTGGAGCCGGATTTGTTACGTCGGGAGTGGTCTTCCCCTAGCATTAAACCTCAGCGTGGTGACTCTTCATAGCATTGAGAGAGAACAGAGGTCTATTTTATGTTTTGAAATAAACATAATTCCTAAGTGCCTGAGTTGGTGTGCACTATATAACAATCTGCTGAGGATAAACAGTTCAATCTGTTATTGTTAAAAAACACATGCGATTCTGTTGCCTGCTTTTCCTTTTCAGTCTTGAACAGCAGATTTAGTGATATCCAAAAATTCCATCTTCTAGAGTACATAGTATTTCCTTTCAGAAAAAATATACCAGAATCATACTCCACCTCTACAAGTCAGGACTATATCACTCATCTAGAACAGAAAATGTGAATTTTCCAGGCCTAGAGGCTGGAAGCTTATAGTGCCCCAAAATACACACACACACACACACACACACACACACACACACACACATTTTTTTCAATAGTGGATCAGCCAGGACCAATTTTATTTTCTATTTAAATAAATAGAAGTTGAAAATATTTTCTATTTAAAGGAGTATGTATGATTCAGCTCAAGGTCTTATAGAGCATTAAAAATCCCATTCTAAAGCATCCTAATGAAAAACTCATACCCCAAATTTTAATTCATATTAACTACCTGCATGGCTCTCTTCCAATAAAAGTTATGCTCTTAAAATCAATAATTTGAAAAATGGGATGACTTATAATGATAGTATTGTACTCTCTTTTTGCTTTTATCAGAAGCTTCATCAAAATGAAAGAGGCATTTATGACAAAACCTGATGAAACATTTGTACACTGAAATAAAAGACATTCAGGTTGGACCTACTGCCTAATCTATCTCCCAGGTTAACTATCTGTCAAGCCACAAAACCTAAAATAAAGATAATATTAATAGAAAGACAGATGAGCAACTACCAAGTGAAGTACTCAAAAGACTGGTTTGCTTTCTGCAATTTTTGTCAGATAAATTGCGCCAACATTCTATCCACATGGTTGGAAGTAACCACCAGGTTCATCTCACTTAGAAAAAAAAATTAACTAATTGGACTGTCATTACTTATCATAAGTGTAAGATTACAAATACAAACTGGAAATAAACACTTCCTATTGATAAATGACATAAATCATTTTTGAGACTATATAGGAAGCAATTATGAATTTTATTTTTTGGCTTATAAGCTTAAATTTTTATAAATAATAAGAATAACTGGGTAAAACAATCAATTACAGTAAAAAGGTTTGTTTTCCCCAGTGATTTATAAGAAAACAACATTAGTTTGAACTCAGCTTTTAAGTGTATTCATAATTTTAAGTGAATAATTGAAACAATTATCTGGGAAGTAGAATTTTGCCAAAAACATCTACATATTGAAGTAAAGATACTTAAAGGGCTTGAATTATTTCCATTCTTCATCTTCCTCCTCATCTTAGTCTTCATCTTTTACTTTGGTAAGTATAATAAACTTAGTATACTTCCAAATCAACAGTCAAAATTTTTATAGCACCTGTGTCTAATAACATGCCAATAGAAACTATAGCCCTAAAGGGAACCAAAAGATAACTTTAAGAAGAATATTCTTCATTCTAGAATATTAGTTGATTGACTATATTTCATGCAGCTCCTACATTTACTTTAGTGTATTGAAGATGGGAAAGAATTACATTATCTGTACATAGTGTATGCTAGCAATCCTTAAAAAGATACAAAACCTGTACAACTCATAGGATGTTTTCAGAGAGAACTTTAAAATTCCTTCTTCATAAAGCCTTCAAAAAAAATCATTTCTCAGATTGTACCTAGAAAGCAAAGTCGAATAAACAATTGCTGGAGTTTATTGTATAGTGTCATTAAGTCTAGAAGTACAATATAGGATAAAATATTAAGTAATTGATTTTTAAAACTGATTTTTCATTCTGAAGTTCAGCATCTCAGTAGCAGGAAGTAATGGGACATCATTTTCAAATATGTGACTTCCTCTATTACCCACTTGAGATCTCAGACTATAAATGGAATTATGTGCTTTATTCTGGTGAAATCATGTTCCCATATTTACCAAAGTCTGCCAAAGTTTCAGATCAGAAAGGAATTTTCCCTTAGAACACTTCAGAATAAACTCGGTATAGTTTGTATTTTTTCTCTCTGCTTTTGGGATTCACGAAGAGGGGTTAACATGAGGACTTGCAATGCCTGCTGAGGCTGTGTAAGGAATGGAAAAGCGACAATAGGAAGGGTAGTTAAAGAACTAGAAATTTCATTACAGCTTCTCTTCCTAGTCCAGACTGAACTGCGAAATATACAGGGTGTCCCCCCAAAATGTATACATACAATGTCTGTAGATTCTATTACATCTTGAAAATAAAATGTATTTTGATAAACACTGCCTTTATAATTATTCAAAGTGTGTATACATTTTGGGAGGTTTCCCTGTATTTGAAAACTAAACTCTTTGGGGGGGGGGGTGAAACACTCTCTTAGTGAGACTAAAATTTAGGGTCTTCAAATTAAAAGGTTGTCCTGAAAACCATTTTGTGAAAATAAATAAAAACTAACAATGTGACTTGAAAAGTTCATATTGATCTGAAACTCCCAGGATAGTCTACTGCTTTTCTTCTCTTAAAAGCACTAACAGAGAAAATAATAAATTTGTTTGCAAGTGTATAAAAATCTGGCAAGATACATTTTTTTATATTAATGGTCCTGGGAATTAAATGTACCTTGGAAGTAAATCATACATATTGTTTTACCAATTAAAAAAAAAAAATCCAAGGTTCAAAATCTACAAAGAAATGAAAAAAAAATTATTTTTTAAAGAACATTATTTATTCCATTTAACCCCCAAATGTATCTCTTGCTGGCAATATTGGTGATCATATCATTTTTTCTTGACTTTATAACACAAAAAAGTAAACATCATGAATCATTCTTATCGGATTAATCCTCGTGTTCACATTGACACTGACATTTTCTGATTTCTCCCAGGGTAAGAAGACCAGGGCTTGGGAGCTTGATGGTGTCCTTATCAGGTTCCTGGCAACAAGATACTTCACCTGTTTGATCTCTGCTCATGTGCACACAGGTGAATACCCTGAACCAACAAACCCAAGCAGAGTAGCTTTTAGAAATGGCTTAACTGTAGTTTGTGTGGCTTTAATATGCAATTTTACCTGAATTCATTAGAGACAAAAATCAATGGCTTATATAACAGACCTAATCTTGTTTCTTGTTAGTTGCTCATACAGTCTGAAGCATGTAATGAAAACAATTGCTGGACTGATTGATATTTCAATACATTGACTTTAATGAAGGTGAGTTATGCTGAACAATAAAAAGGAATATATTATTTTGTCTATTTCTATCATTTTCTATTTCAAAGTGTAAATAATCCCTATGACTGCTTGCTGGATGAAGAACATCCGCACAAAACTGGGTTAATTTCTAGTAGGTCTCAAAAGAAGAGCATTTAAAACTTCAACATTATGAAACCTTCCAATGACCATCCATATGAAATGGTTTCAAAGACTAATAAAATATGCCTTTTATTTTGTATTTCACTACAAAGAGCAATATAATAATAGCATTCACTAAATTTTGGTGCAAATAAAACCAGAACTGCCTTTTAGGATCTCATGATGTCTCTTTCTGTGTGAATTATAAAAGGAACAGCTGTTTGCCCGGGCATGTCCTCTGAGCACCCTTCCTCCAGTTAGATCATTAAATTATTAAGCAATAATGAGTCCACATTTTCTCAGTGATACATAATACTTTCTTCTTGTTGTTGTTTTTAATTCTCAGAGTTAAATTTCTTTTATGGCTGTAATTTCTCATTATGTTAGCCAGAGCTGTCTATTGAGCTACTTCCAATATAACACTTAATTGGACCTAGTTCCTTAACACTAACTCAGAGAATAGATTCTAAGAAAATAAACTTGCTGAACTGAGAAAGCAGAAAAATTAATGACATTCCATTTCAGAATGTGACAGGCAACGTGAAAAGAATCCGTCCCTGACAAATGTATATTTTCCTTATCGGTTCTGTACTTGTTCTGTCCCTCACACTAACAAACAGAAACCACGTGGCTATAAATCTATTATCTACAGTATATTTTTATTGTGGATGAATCCTCAGTGTAGCCAACACATTGGAATCTGGGAAAATCAGACTTGGCTATACATACAGAAAACAGTTGTTAGGGAACTTCAAACATTTCTGGGTATTTTTTAAGTAAATTTATTAGAACCCTTGGGCATAGAGTATTGTCTTCAAAGTCAAAGAAAAATAACTTTTGAGGATTTCTAACATACCAGTCAAAGAAGGGTGTCATTAGGGTCCCATGATGGTTCATTTTCCTCTCGGAGCAATTTCTGCCCCCTCCCTGCTCTTTTTCCATTTGAACTGTGATGAAACGTGGTTTTAACATTTGACATCCTGGTGTGTTTCCTCCTTCCAAATAGTAAAAATCATGTAAACGGTTCTGTTTAACCTTAGTGTGTGGACCACCAGGAATGTGGGGAAAGTGGCAGTCCATCTTTGCTGCTGTTTAAAGCACACCTGTATCATTGCTTCATGTGGCCTGCATGGCTACATACACTCTTACCATGGGGTCTGAACCTTCTCTTTTGTGTCGTAAATCCCTCTTCCTACTCCCCAACATCTCCAGGGTCCCTGATGTCTACACATGGGCTCTTTTGGGGATGAGTATTTGTTTTTAGTGACCAATTCCTGGGTTGCTTGTACTCCCTACCTCACCCCATCCACTCTAAGTCAGATGCAGCAATGGAATGGAGCCAGGCAGGGCCTCACGCATGTCCCCTCCTCTCATTGCCTTTCTGGAGGCTCAGAGTCTCTAAAGCTGCATAGCACGTGCCCACAGGCCTTGTTCACACTCACATAAATGGGTACACGATGCCCCCAAACCTGCATCTTGAGTGACAATTGGGCGCTTCCCACCTGATAGATAAACTTCCTGATTTTACAGGAAATATCTTTTGAACCAAGAAAAGACATTGCTAAATCAGCTCTACTGACCCAGGGGGAGACAGCCTCCTGGGGATTCGGGTCCTCTGGCTGCCCCTCTGCTCTCCTCTCCAGCGGAGAACTACCCGCCCACCTGCCACTCATTCCCTCGCCACCTCCGGCCACCCGGGGTAGTGTGGTTCCTATTGTCCAGCGTTCCATGCATTACACATCTCAGATGTGGGGCTTCTTAATATATACTGCTTACCAAGGAAAAATATACAAAAGAAAGGATGGCCTAGAAAGAGAACAACAAAGAGACCTAGGCATGTATGAAAAAATAATTGATTTTTGAGAATAAAATGGCTGAAAGGAAGAGACACAGATTAGCAATGCCCTAAACAGAACAATGCATGGACTTGTATATGCATTTTTTATTCCCTCCAAAGATCTTTATCGCAGGTTATAATTAATGCAACCTCTACTCCAAAACAGTTTTCCATGGGGCATATAATCACCACAAGGCTTTGATGTTCGTGTTGCCCTCTGACCAAAACCTTAAGGGTAGAACAACCTGGTCACTGCATCACTTTGGGACAACTTCAACCAGGTCTCCTTTGAACCACGCTCAAATTCTGCTACAAAAGGTTGATGGTTGTTATTGTTTGTTTTCTCTCCTTTGTTTTGTATTTGTTCTGTGCATCATGATTTGCCTCCCTATGCCATCCACATGGCTACAGAAATTCTGAGTCTGCCTCTTCCAGGGTTGGTCATCTTGGTAAAGCCTGAGTAAGAGGCAGTATGGATGGTGGTTAAGCCTCTAGGCCTCTGGAGGGAGACAACTGGGGTCAAATCCTGTACCTACCTCTTCACAGATATATAAACTTGGGCTAGTTACTTAATCTTTCTGATCTTAATTGTCTTCCCATAAAGTGGATACAGTAATAATGCCTACTAAATGAGCAGTGCTTATTAAGAGGCAGGGAGGATTCAGTGAGATAATAAAGTGCTTACTCAGACAGCGTCTGCTACACAGCAAGTGTTCAATAAATCATACCCATTAGTACCACTCAATTATACGAGATTTTGTTTGTTTGTTTCTGCTGTGTCCAATCATCAGTCACCTTCTTCTGTACTTTGGTTCTTCCTGTTTACCTCCCTAAAGGTGTTTTTGTTTTTGTTTTGCTTCTTCTATATATCAATACAGGCCAAAACTTAAAGTTGAATTAAATGAGCTACTTCACTTACTTTTGAAATCCAGATCCCTCTTTTTGCCCCTGAATTATTCAAAAAAATATGTTGCATGCTTCCACACTTATTCTTTTCTCTTTCCTTGGTCTCATCTCTCTTTCTTACAAGGCAAAAGAAAGACAAAACAACTATTGTCCACTTTGAGTTCCTTGGACACATCATAAGCTTTCAAAACTTCATGATTTTGCATATGCTCTGGCCTGTACTTGGATGGAATCTCCCCTTTTTTTGTTTGTTTGCTAAATTCCTATTTATCCCAGAAATCTAGGTGAAATGCAGTATCCCCTGTTAAACTTTGCTTATTTCCCAAGGTGCAGGGAGTAATAGTACCATAATAATGTAGTCGGAGCTCTGAGTTGCCATGTGAAGTGTCATGTGCATGGACATGTTTGTTCCCCTGTCTCTCTCATAATGCACAGTTCCTTGAAGGCAGGGCCAATGAACTATGCATTCTTTATTTCATGTCTCTAGCCTCAAACATGTGAATGTCACATACTAGATAGTCAATACACATATTGTGAGTGTATGAGAGTCTTCTATCTTCTACAGAAAGAGGCTAAATAATTTGGAAATGTACCTAAAATATGGCCTTTAGAGAGTGCAAATCCATAGAAAGGTGTATGAAGAAAAGGGAAAATAGGCAAAGCCAAGTAAATGATCTAGAAATGTGTACTACACAGAGGGTCCTTTCAACTTTTTTGTGTTCATTGATTTATTTTGATAAAAAATGCTAGGGCCAGAACTGCGTAGTAGCCTTCCATTTGAACTTGACCATGCTTTATCAACAAGCACAACTTGTTATGACATAAAGCTACTTACTGCCTTCTTCCCAGGGAACTTTTCCTCATCACTTAGAATCTTAACTATGGACCAAATTAAATCTTAAAGAATTGTAGTCCAACTGAATCATGGGTATCTACTATAATATTCTTCTCAATTTTTTTTGTATCAACAAAGCTTTCAAGAATTCCACCATGACAAAGTAAAAGATCATATTTTTCATAAAAAATATGTATATGTTCATAGATACATGGATATTTTATTTACTATAAAATATAAGGGCATAAAAATTGTCACAAGTTGTTTAAAACTATTGTAAATTGTTTTGCTATGAGTTTAAAAATTCTCATGCAATTAATTACATGAAAATTATGCCATAAGGCATAAGTTACTTACAGAGTAACTAAAATATTAGATAACATAAAATTTATAATGTTATTGCTGGGAATAAATTTGAAGGCTATAACTAAATTGTCGACAGTCCTAATTCAAGCTTTATTGTCAGTCATTTATTGTGTTATAATATAAAACTACAAGTCGGTGTCTCTGATCATTTGCTATTTCAGGAAGTAAGAAGATCTCTGACAGGCTTCTTCCCAGTTCACAGTTGCTAGGAAATAGGTCTTAGCCTGAGGTCAGATAGCTAATTTATTTCTAAATGTCTGAGTTTAATCCTCTAAATCCCTCCTCCAAAGCGTATGAGCTGTCCCCTCGTTCTTTTGCAATTGTCAAAGTCTTTATTTTAAGAAAGAAAGTAAATTTATAACACAGAAATGATTCAATGCAACACAGATATGACATGTAGAGAAGAAAATATTTCCAAATGTCCAGCTATATTAAGATCACAAAATTCAGTAAGGAACAGAAGGGTCCCTTAAATAGCTGGCTTGTTCCTATCTTTGGCACAAGTAGTATTTCTCAAACTTAAATAGTGTGGGAGAAACTTCTAAAGAAAAAAATTCTCAGGATTAACCTAAATTTTATTTTTTAAAAGATAAGGAAATCATGGTGGGATTATTGAAATCTGCATGAAATGCCAAACCAATTCAATGCTTGTTGAAGCCGCTCAGGAAGATAATAATCTGGAATGAGTTTTCAATTCTTACAGACATTGGAAAGAATTTCTAGTTTCAACACAAACTTTACCACCAAACCACTGAAAGAAAGGAATAAATGCTAGGCATCTTCATTCATATCAATCCAAAGATAACTTGAACAGGCGTCAAGTTTCTTACCGTTGTTTACACTTGGTGTTCAACTTGGAAAACCTCAAAAGCGTAACATCCACTTGGCTTTCTCGGGTGTGATAGCGGCTTTCACATACGAGGTCAACTTCTGCTCTTTTCTTGTCGGCCCCTTAAGAACTGAAGTACTTCTAATTGCCTATTTTAATCTCAAAAGAGAAACTGCTTTTGTCTCTTCAACTGGAAAAATAATTCGCCATAAGCACAATGGTGGACCCACCGGCAGCTGGCATTTGTGCTGCCCCAAGAGCAGCCTGAGCCCAGCACCGCGCGGCCCGCTGTTCTCACTGCGGGCGCCAGGCGGGTTCCAGGCGCAAGCCCCGAAGCCGGCGCAGGGGCGGGTCCGCTACGAGAAGGCATTGGGATAATGCGGAGCATGCTTCTGTTATTTTCTCAGCTTGTCATAAAAACAAACAAAAACACTATTTAAAAATATTTGTAGAAAAAAAGAAACAAGATGGCGGGTAGGTAGCAGCTGCACCTGCCGCCTCCCGCAACCACATCAAGTTACAACTAAAATACAGAACCACCCTCGCTCAGGGCCTCCTGAGATCCGGCTGCACAGAAGCCCCACGACCAGGGAGCTGAAGCAGCACCGAGAGCAGGAGGAGGGGCGGAGGCGCGGGCGGGTCAGGGCTGAATCACAGAGAGGAGGCCGCGGGCCCACACCCGGTGCCGCGGGGAAACCCGGGAGGGAATCTCGGAGGCAGAGAGTTCCCGGAGGAGCGAGGGGTCCCAGCCCCACAGCAGGCCCCCCTAGAAGGGCTCCAGGGCCGGGAAGAGACGTCCCCACAACTCCAGGCTGTGAAACCAGCGGGGACTGTCGCTGAGGGTCGCGGTTAAAGGGCCCGCGCGCAGACTCACTCGGACGCTCCCTCGGAGCCCAGCGCGGGCAGCAGCCTGAAAGGACCCGGGACACTCGGGGAGGGACTAACCTGCCTGAGATCCGGGCTAGAGCTGGAGGGGCGGCTTCCTCCCGGGCAGAAGGGCTGGCGGAGGCCATGGCTCCTGTGGCGAGTCCGCCCCGCTCACAGCCCGCAGGCAGGCGCCATGTTTGAGTCGCCAGCACCTGACTCTCACCTCTGGCCCCGCCCCGTGACTCCCGGAGGCCCCGCCCCTCCCCACCTGCAGCTCATCCAGGTCATTTCCAGGGGCTTTTCTGTGCAAGGGGCCTCTCGAGCCTCATGCTTAGGACTTTCCTAAAATCTCTCAAACAAGCAGCAGCTGCCCCAGACGGCTTGATAAGCGGCCCCAGGCCTGGCACTAGCGGCAGCTGCATTGGCTCATAGCTGGGCCCCTCCTGGACACCTCCAAGCCCAGCACAAGGAGAAGCCAACTACGTTTTGCTGTGTAGCTCATGCTGGGTGGCCCTGGGCAAGGCACTGGCACAGGCTGACTTTGCACCTCCCTGGAGGCCCCAGAGACAGTGTACCTGGTGGTCAGACTGGACCATGCTGGATTACAACCCTACCACATCCACAAGTGACACTCAAGGGTCGCACTTGGTGAACACCAAAGTTCCACTGAAGTAAATCCTGCTCCATAGGGCTGTCTCCAGCACAGCAGCAGCTCTCTGGCCTGTAGTTGCAGCTGTTCCTTGCAGCCGACTGGCCTGGGGGTCAGTTCCTCCCAGTGATGCCAACAGCAACCAAGGCTCAACTACAACAGGACAGTGCACGCAGCCCACACAGGGGAGCACCTAGAAGGCCCAGCTCAGGTGACTTGGGAGGCTGAGCCACTGGACCCAACAGGACACCTACTGCACAAAGCCACTCTACCAATTCCAGGAGACATAGCAGCTCTACCTAATACATAGAAACAAACACCTGGAAGCAGCCAAAATGTGGAGGCAAAGAAACATGACACAAAGGAAAGAACAAAAGAAATCTCCAGAAAAGGAACTCAATGAAATAGAACCAAGCAAGCTACTAGACACAGAGTTCAGAATAATGGTTATAAGGATGCTCAAGGATATTAGTAAGAGTATTATGAAAACAACTGAGAAAATCGAAGACATAATAAAGTACCAATTTGAAAGGAAGGCTAACACGAACAGAAATGAAGAATAACTTATGGGGAATCAACAATAAAGTAGAGGATGCTGAGAATCAAATCAGAAACAAAAAACACCCAACCAGAAGAGCAAAAAGGAAAAAGAATACAGAAATATGAAGATAATATAAGGAGCCTCTGGGGCAACTTCCAGAGGCCAACATTCGTATTATTGGGGTACCAGTAGGAGAAGAAAGAGAGTAAGAAATTGGAAACCTATTTGAAGAAATAATTATAGAAAACTTCCCCTACCTGGGGAAAGAAATAGACTTACAAGTCCAGGAAGCACAGAGAGTCCCAAACAAGAGGAACCCAAGGAGACCCACAGCAAGACACTTCAGAATTAAAATGCCAAAGGTTAAAGACAAAGAGAGAATCTTAAAAGCAGCAAGAGAAAAGCAATTAGTTACCTACAAAGGAGCACCCATACGACTGTCAGCTGATTTCTCAACAGAAACTTTGCAGGCCAGAAGGGAGTGACAAGAAATATTCAAAGTGATGAAAAACATGGAACTACGACCAAGATTGCTCTACCCAGCAAAGCTATCATTTAGTATTGAAGGTCAGATAAAGAGCTTCACAGATAAGAAAAAGCTGAAGGAGTTCATCACCACCAGACCAGCACTACAGGAAATGTTGAAGGGTCTTCTTTAACAAGAAGCTAATGAACAAAAGAATCTGACGAACTAAATAGATCCAGAGACATTGATGCATGTAACAGACGATCATATTTCAGAGGAAAGAGGAAACGGGGGTGAAGGGTGGGAAGAGATTAACCAAAGAAGTTATATGCATATAGGCATAACCCATGGACACAGTCAATAATGGGGTGAAGACCTGGGTAGGGGGGAGTGAGGTGGAGGAGGTCAAGTGGGGGGGAAATGGGACACCTGTAATACTTTCAACAATAAAGATAAATTAAAAAAATTAAAGTCATGTAAACATAAAAACAGTGTTCATAAAAAAAAAAAATAAGTAAAAATAAAAATATTTGTAGAGAACTCACAGATCCCAAAGAACACACCTGAGAAATATCCAAATATGCCACTTTGAGAACTACTGAATTAGAGGATTGCACACCATCTTCAGCTCCTAGAGAACTGACTTAAATCAAGATTCTGGACACCCTTTAAATCAGGAGGCAGCTGTTCTCAACAAGGTCACTGTCATAAGTGCATGAACTAAATAAAAATGCCAGATTCTCCTAAGTGAAACCAGTAAACAAGACACGTCAAAGTCACCTGCAACGACAGGTCATATAACAATGAAGGTCAGGTGGCACTGACTGATGAGGACCAGGCACATGAGCCCAGAGCAGAACAACATGAATTCCCATCCAGTAAGGTCCAGAGCAAAGACTCTTCTGGCGATCAATAGATAGTGAACAAGCTGCAGCAGGAAGGATCAGCATCTGTAGGGAAAATCCTGGTAGCACGTCCCACTTACCAAAGGGACCTCGGGCCTGCCTCGCACTGATGGGGTGAATATAGCTGGCTGCAAAATCCTACCCTTTAAATCTCCCAAAACTGGGCTTCTAACTTTTGAACAAACTCCCAAACCCCTCCAACGTCAGGAACATCTGCCTGAAAAGCCATTTTAGTTTATTTAGAGGGCTTCCTAGTTAGCAATATTTGTTTTTGCACTAGCTGTCATTTAGAGAGCATAGACGAGCACCCGTTGACTACATGTTTATGTCCTGTGTCCTATTAATTTCTCACAATGATGCTATGAGGTCGCTGTTGTTATTCCCCCTTTTCAAGTAAATAAATGGAGAGGTGAAGTCTTAGAGAGTCAGTCCCCCATGTCGGTTTCTGCTCTAGGTCCTAGTGGGTGCTAAGCTTCTAGGACGTATAGTAAATGGTATACTGTCCACTATAGAGCAGCCATCGTCATTTAGAACATTAAGTTCTACCTTGTGCCCATTAAATTCGAGCCTTTAGGCCAACCCTTCCACCATTTCATAGCATGTGAGATAGATTTCATGAATGACAGCCTCCCGGTCCTCAGCTCCCACTTCTGTCCTGTTTTTCTGTACCCACATGTCTTTTCCACTCACAGGAGAGAGAAAAGCTCCAGTGTCTCAAGTTTATGAAAACACAGGCAAACATATTTAGGGTATATATTAGGAAAAAGATCACTTCACAGAAACTTTCAAGAAAATAATTCATCAGCACTTTTACAAAAGATGGAAACATCCTTCTCAGGAAGCACATGTGAAAACACAGTACTGTATACACAGTGGGAAGACCATCACCTGATGAAAGCAATAAATACGGAAGAAAAAAAAAGTGAAAAGCAGGCAATGCAACATGTGAGGGTCATTCAGGGGCCACAACATGCATTTTATCTCACATCAAACACCCAGTCTGTTCCCTGCCATATGCTGTTCTTTGTGTATGGTCTTATGCAGAGCACATGAAATTGATAACTGGTGGCGGTTTCTAGGGTATTTCCTAAAGAAAGGAAGTGTATTAGCTTTTGAATATTTTTCAAAGAAAGTAATTTTTGAGGTCTGAATTCCAGATAATCACTTCAGTTCTCCAATCCAGGTCATCATTGTAGTTTTCCCATCCATTTTCCATAGATAAGCACCAACTATTTTATCATTTATTTTTATGAAATTTAGAAGAAAATATCAGATGAGTCATGTAGTCATATTTTGATTTTAGATATTTTGTTTGGTAAAATCTAGCTGATAAATACATAGTACTGTAAGCGCTGTAGTGCATGAAATCTCTTTTTGAAATGAATTTTATATTTTGTCCTTGGTTATCTTAATCTCACAGACGAGGGCTCTACAGCACTTTGTAGCACTGCTGTTTCTAACTCTCTTTCAGGTGCCTGTTCCTGAAGTCATGCACTGTTTCAGACACAAGCACTGAATAATTCATTTCACAGGGTACCCTGAGCCTTTTTCTGGGTTGGGCACTATACAGAAAATTACTTGTAAGTTACTTTTAGTCACACTCACTATGCTGTGAACTCTGCAGAGATCTGAGCATCGAGGTCATACTTCTGGCTTTACTTATTAACTAAACAAGAGAAAGTCTTTAACTTTTTCATTCTTATATTGAATGTATTTATTGTGTACAAACCCCTTACTGCTATGACGTGCTGTACCTTACCAGCTACGGCAACTCAGTTGTCATGTCAACAATTCAGCAAAGGCAGTAAAGAAAAGCCACTAATTCTCTTTAGCACAGTGTTTTTATAACTTTGTACATTTCCCCGTAAACTCACTAATCATCAGGATCTTGGCAATAAAAACTTTCATACCCACACATCAAAAAGAAAATACCTACAGCATTCTTTCCTTTTCTGCCTACCTCCCACGTTTATGAGACCGAGTTACCACCCATGTCAATATGAGTCACTTCTCTTTGGACATGCATTTTATAATTATTCACCTCAGGATATATGCAGCTTAGATAAGGCCACAGTTCTTTAGAAGTTCCAGCCACCACCCATTGTTAGTGGGCAAACAAAAATATGATGTTAAAGAATAAAGGAAATAAAGTCGTGCTTTTTCAAAAGCAAGGAAGTATAATTAAAATATTCTGTGCATTTATAGTTATCAAGATTTGAGCAGGAAAAAAATAGATTAAGTTGTGATAGAGGGAAAAATATTAACAAAATCCTAAATATGTGGTCTCATTCTTTTCCATAGAATCTTATCCAATTCCTAATGGAAATATTGAGATAATCACACACTTAATAAACATTTAATGAGTGAGTAGATGAACAAATGTCTTACGTTGCCTACTTAAGTTAAAAAACTATAATTGGTTGTTTCTTTATTGATCAATTAATTGATTTGATGTTCATTCAAAAAATAATGTTCAGCTCCTATTAGTCGTAAACGCTATACTGGACCATAAAGGTACAAAAGTGAGCCAGGCAGGCACAGATGTTGTGTGGGGTGCACAGACAAGAAAAAAGGCAATTACGGCACCCTGTAAGGGCCTTGTTTGGAGAGAGCATGTAGCAGGGATGCAACCCAGTAACCCAGACATGAGGTACCAGGGATCAGACATCTAAGCACAATCGAACTGATGGCCAGCAGTTAACCCAGCGCGACAGGGAAAGGACGAGGGCCTGGGTAGAGCAAAGTGCAGAAGAAGTAGGAAAGCCCTTGATTTTAAATTTTATCAAGAATATACGTGAATCCTTTAATTCTGGTGAAATTAAAGTCAAGTGGGATTGGAAGATAGGATAGTTCAGGGAACTTTTATTTTCAAGACTGTATCCAACTTTTATAATTAGAAAAGTCCAGCTTCAGCAAAATTACAAATGTTTACAAGTCATGTACTATCAGGTTGCTCATAAATAGGAGAAACTAAATGCCTGTTGTGCCTATTAAATGCCTCTTAACCATTATATTAAAGAAAAAAGACCATATGCCTACCCTCTGGGAGTTTACAATTTTGTTGGGAACACCAGGCTTGCAAATAAATCAATTTGGGGGGAAAACTGAGATAGCCTACTGTAACGTCCTAAATTGATTATAATCAAATGTATATGGCCAAAATGCAAAATGTGATGGCTGCAATTGTCTGAAAGATCAATATTTGGGAAGCAGTAGAGGACATTGGTAATACATGATTAATATGTCCAAAGAAGACAGAAGGGTGTTCTAGAGAAGAGGCCTGGGAGTGGGAGTAGTCAGGGTGTATGTGAACGTTGGGGGACAATGGATGGAGACAGAAAGAGGAGCATGGCAGGAGAAGAGCATGGGCCTTAAGGATATTTCTAGAAGGTTCTTTCCTTGCAGAAGGTTTTAGGAGGTGGCTTCATCATTCTGAAATCACTGATAATTTTGATAAAAAGTTGTTCACAATAATTAAATAATGTTATACTAGAAAACATAACGACACTATAATTAGTCTGGAAATCTTATCAATAATGACAAATGTAGAGCTGTTAGGCTTGGAAGACAGGTGTGGGAATAGAGTTTGAGGATGGGAGGGAGGAACCTCCCCACTGAGCTCAGTAGTAGGAGACAGAGCCTTACCTCCCATCCCCCTTGGAATTACTTCCAAGCAGTGAGGATGTATAGATACTGTTCAAAACAACTAAAGTCCACTCTGAGAAGATCTGTCCAAAAATTAATAGCTTGCTCTTGGAGGATAGTAGGCTGAATGCTGGTCTCCAAAACGATACGCTCATGCCAAATCCCCAGAACTTGTGAATGTTACCTTATTTGGAAAAAGAGTCTTTGAAGATGTCATTAAGTTAAAAGATCTTGAAATGAGGAATTCATTCTAGGTTATCTGGTTGATTCCTGAATCTAATGACAGGTGTACTATTAAGAAACAGAAGAGCCTGGCTGGTGTGGCTCAGCAGTTGAGCATCGACCTGGGACCCAGGAGATCATGGTTTGATTCCTGGTCAGGGCACATGCCCAGGTTGTGGGCTCGATCCCCAGTCGGGGGCATGCAGGAGGCCGCCGATCAATGACTCTCTCATCACTGATAATTCTATCTTTCCCTCTTCCTCTCTCTCTGAAATCAATAAAAATATGTTTAAAACAAATAAAAATAAAAATACACAGAAGAGAAGATGATGTGAAGACAGAGCCAGAGATTAAGGTGTTACAGCCACAAGCCAAGGAAACCAGCCACTACCAGAAACGAGAAGAGACAGTGGACAGGTTCTCCCTTAGGGTCCCTGTAGAGAGTGCAGCCCTGGGGTCACCTTCAAGTGTCCAGACTCCAGAACCGGGAAGTAGTCAATTACTGTTTGTTTTAAGCCACTAAACATATGGCAATTTGTTACCACAGCCGTAGGAAACCGCGACAGAGGTAGTGAGCCTCCCGTTGTTGTACGTATTTAACAGGCTGGATTCTACATCTGAGATCGGTACTTTGGAGACAATTCTTGTTCAAGGTGGGAAGCTGAATTCAGTGGTATGTTATTTCAACTCTAAGATTTTGCACTTGTGATCTTCCCATAGCTACCTCACCAAGATCATAGCCTCGTCCCGTTGTTTATTGTATCATTTCTCTGCAGTTAGTCTTAATGACTAGAATATTAATATTTGGCTACTGATAGAATATCAGAGATCTTATTTCCGAAGTTGTTTATACACAAACTTGATCTATTACTTACATGGTCTCTTGCTTTTCCTTTCATTGCTTTCGTTTGTTGACACAAAAGGTTGAATTAACTAACATGAAAACATTAACTGTTCAGATTACACAGCTATCATTTTTCATGCTCCTTGGGAATATTTGCTGGAAAAATAAATGGAGTTGGGCTGCTACATTTGTTACCAAATCATTGGAAATTCCCTTATTGAACTTTGAATCATCCTGAGACACACTTATTTTTAGCTCTTTTTCGTTGTGGCTGTAAATCAGGGTTCATCTCTACAACCTTGTGACTCATGTCTCATCTGCATAAATAAATATTGAGAAACAGCGAGCACAAATTTCTCTGTTTTTAAACAAGAAACTTAAGAGGGTAACAAGTCATTCTGAGTATCTAGAAGTTAAAGTCCATTGTCCTAAATCTGACCTGATTTGATGTTTTTCCGCTCTTTCTTCAAACATTAAAATGTAGTGATTACATAGAATCCTTTGGAGGTTTTGGGGGGTGTTTTTAGCCATTTAATTTTTTATATCTCAATTCAGGGTAACACCTGATGATATTTTATGGAAGTACCCTACTTATAGCTGAGCATTACGTATTTACACCAATGGAACATTTGATTGTAGATCAAATGTTCATTTTAGTAATCATAAGCCTTGGAAATGTTGGGTTTTATCTATAAAATGAATTGTAACCGCCACTAGATACCAAAGTGGTGGCATGGGAGAGATCCCTGCTGTCTGGCAAGCTCCCCGCTCCTATGCCCAACGCCGTCACCTCCTGCTCCTCTCTTACAATAGCCTCGTGCCTGACCTACTGAAGGGGCTGCCGGTGTGGAGGGAGGGCCAGAGACACACAGAAACTATAGCGTGGAAAGTGCTGTAGCAAAGTCGTTAACAAGGTGCTCTGGGGGAGCAGGGGAGGGGGGGCCTTTCCTTCTGGAAGAGACCAGAGCGAGGACAGTCTTCAGCAGTGGCAGGACTTCCAGCAAACACAGAGGGGAGTGGGCTTCAGGGACCAGAAGCTGAAGAAGAAACGGCCCAGACGAGAGGCGATATTAAAAACAAGGTTGGAAGATACCAAGGCAAAGAGGCGACAGGCGATGGGGCAGGGATGGGACGCTGACTCCGATTTGGATTTTATTACACAAATCAAGGGGAGTCGTTGAAGGCTTTTGAGTACAGAAAAGCTTCTCTGTCCAGATGTTCAGGTGACACGGATGTAAATGTGAGTTAGGGAGGAGAGCTGGGCTCAGGCCGTTCTTCTGTGCAGGCCGCAGGCTGGGAAACAGTTTCTGGAAGAGTGTTAGAGAAGGAGGGTGGGTGGGAGTCACCAGGAGGACAGCCAGTGGGCCCCGACGAAAGCTGGGGCGTCGGCGAGGACAGCGGCGAGGACACGCGGACGTCGCCTGGGAGTCTGTCCTGCTTCATAATTTCAGGCGTGATGGTTCCAAAGAACTGAACAGCTGCCTGTTTCGATGCTAAAGCGATGGCGAGGGAGAGTCCAGTAACAGGCTTTCCAACTCATCACACAACTTGAAACACCATTTGAATTAAATCCAAGTGGATCAAAACAAAACTCCTAACATTCAAGTGACAGCTTTGCCGCCTGACTCTGTGGCTTGCGAGCAGGAGAAGCAAGCTCTCAGCCATCTGTTGTTTCCCTCGATTGCCAGGGCAAACTCTACACCTTCCCCCGCTGCGCAGTCGCTTGGTGCTTTATTAATTTTCAGCCCAAAGTAAAGGCATTTTCTATTGCTTTCGTGCGTGTGTGCGCGCGTGTGTACGTGGGTTAGTGAATGTGTGCTGGGCGCGGGAGAAGTGTTTAGTGTGAGGTTTAAATTCTGCTTTTCCCTGTGATGGCATAAAATGCAGCTGCTGCCTTCCAGCCCAGCCCATTGAGTCCACAGTTGTCTTTTATGTGCAGCACTTGACGGAGCCGGGCCTAAGTGCCTTTTATCCTGCGCTGAATGGAGCCTGGCGGGTTAGCTTTCACTGTCCCCTTCCCTCCCGCCCCCCTTTAATGGGGTGTGCTCTCCCCAGCCCATTTCTCTGCAGATAAAGGCCTCTGGCTTCCCGTGGAGAGATGAAGGCTGAGCAGCCTGTACGGCCGGTCATATTTACCGCTCCCACTACTGGGTTTTGAAATGTTTGAGTGACATTGTGGTTTGGTTTGGTTTTCTTCTTGTAGCCAGAACCTTTATTTTATTTTATTTTGTTTTATTTTACTTACTTGGGAACATCTGAAAGAAAAGGAGAGAGAGGTGTAGCTGGCAAACTTAGAAAGTTCTAGGCTTGACCCAAGCTGATTTGTCTCAGTGGTTAGAGCATCAGCCCACAGACTGAAGGGTCCCGGGTTCAATTCTAGCCAAGGGCACGTGCCTCAGTTGCAGTTTCAATCCCCAGCCCTTGGGTGCTTGCTGTTGATTGATGTGTCTTCTCCCACATCGATGTTTCTCTCTTTCTCTCCCCCTTCCACTCTCTCTGAAAAGCAATGGAAAAAATACCCTCAGGTAAGGATTAAAAAAAAGAAAGAAAGAAAGAAAATTCTAGGCTTGCTCTCTGCCAAATAGATGCTTCCTTGGGAGGAGGGCTACTGTGGGGTAAAATGACGCTCACCGTGCACAGTAGTCCCTTCTTTCCCACAGGGTCTCTGTGCCATCCAGGGCAATGCAGCAACCCTGCTTGGTGATGTCAGGTCTCAGGATTACAGTTTATATTGTCTACTGCCTGGTGGCAAACAGTGCTTTGCAGGCCTAGAAGTCTCTTAGTTGGCAGAGAGAGCCACTCAGCTAATTCTCAAACCACATTTGGACAAATAGAACTGTATATTCTTTGGAAGATGGACTTGCTCCTTCTGTTAAGGCCTCTCTGGATTCAAAGGTACAATGGCAAACAGTAATAATTTAGTTCCTCCTCTAGCCCTTGCTCTAGTTTGGAGAAATCATTCTCTGGAGGTTTTTCTCCAGCTGTTTAAGGCCCTGGCAGCCTTGTGGAAATAGAGTGGGGGAAGGAGATCTGAGCAGTTTCCCCAGCAGAGTAATGTTGTGGAGATCCTGAGAGTCAGGCTAAGGGTTCCTCTAAATTCTTTAGAGCTGGAGAGTGGTTTTGAGAGTGGATCGGGAAAGTGCTAATGGAGTAAAGGAAGCACTTTTCCAGTAGCAGGAGACAGAGGTTCTAGTGTTAGCTTTGCCATTCACCAAATCCATGACCCGGCACAAGTCACTGAAACTTGAACCTTCTGAGCTTCAGTTTCCTTGAAAACAAAAGCTGCACTAAATCTAAAGTTCTTACCACAGAGGGTAGAGGAGATTATGATCATGTAGAAGTGTGTGTGTGTGTGTGTGTGTGTGTGTGTGTGTGTGTGTGTGTGTGTGTGTGTGTGTGTGTAATATTCATGCCTCACACCAAGCTTATAAGAATGTGAGAAAGACAACTTTGAATCTAGGGAGGCCTTAAAAGGAGGGACAAATCCATCTTCAAAAGTATATATAGTTCTAGTTGTCCAAATGTGGCTTGAGAATTAGCTGAGTGGCTCTCCCTGCCCACTCAGAGACTTCTAGGAGGAGGAAATCAAGAAGCCAGGAATGGAGGTCTTAGGAAAGTTTCTGAGGTGTTTTTGATACAAATCATCCCCATCTCTGTCCCTTCCACTTCCTGATAAAGAATCTCTGGATTAGATCATATTTAGGATCTCTTTTGTCTCTAACACTGTATGACTCTAAATGAGAAAAAAAAATTAGGGAAATGCAAATTAAGACAACAATTAGATACCAGTACACAACTATTAGAATGACCAAAGTCCGCAACACCGAGAACACCAAATGCTGGCAAGAACGCAGAGCAACAGGAACTCTCTTTCATTGCTAGTGGGAACACAAAATGATACGATCACTTTTATAAGACTAAACATACTCCTACCATGTGATCCAGCAATCGCACTCCTTGGTATTTGCCCAGTGGAACTGAAAGCTTACGTCCACACAACAACCTGCACATGAATGTTTATAGCAGCTTTATTCAAAGTTGCCAAAACATGGGATCAGCCAAGGTGCTGCAGCCAAGGGTCGAAGTAGGTGAACAGATAAATAAACTGTGGTTACATCTAAACAATGGAAGATTATTCAGCACTAAAAGGAAATGAGTTTTCAAGCCATGAAAAGACATGGAAGGATTTTAGATACACATTACTAAATGGAAGACACCAATCCTAAAAGGCTACATACTGAATACTTTCAACTCTATGACATTCTGGAAAAGGCAAAACTGTGGAGACAGTAAAAAGATCAGTGGTTGCAAGGGTTGGAAAAAGGGAAGGATGAATAGGTGAAGCACAGAGGAGTTTCAGGGCAGTGAAACTTCTCTGTTTGACACATAATGAGAGATACATGTCATCGCACATTTATTCAAACCCTTTGAATGTACAATACCAAGAGTAAAGCCTAATGTGAACTAAGGACTTCGGATGATAATGTTGTGTCAATGTAGGTTCATCACCTGTAACAAATGTTCCACTCTGCTGGCCGGTGTTGACAGCTGGGGAGGCTAGGCATGTGTTGGGGCAAAGGATATATGAGAAATCTCTGAACCTTTCTCTCAATTTCTCTGTGAACCTAAAACAGCTCTAAAAAAATGAAATCCATAAAATAAAGAGTGTATCATGATTTGGACCCAACAGGTTGCTAGGAAACATATGTGATGACTTGTTTCCAAAGCCAAGTAACTTTCATCTTGAGGTAATGTAATTGAGGAAATTACAGGTCTCAATGTGAAATGCTTTGCTATACAAATGAACTAAGAGAGAAACACCACAGGAAGGAATATGAGCCTTATCTTTTAATGAAGAAGCCTTATATATAAACCTGGAGTGAAAACTTTTACATGGAAAATTAATGCAGCTCAACCATTAGTAGGACAACTTGTTGTGATTTTAGTATTCAATATTTTTAAATGTGTCCTTTTAAATAATAGGCTTTTTCTTATTGTCGTATCATGTAATTTGTCAAGGAAATGCACAAATAAACCCAAACAAATAATTATCTATTAAAGTACTTTAATGATACTATTCTGCAACAATTTGCCTTTGAAAACATACAATTCATTGCATTAGACTTTCAAATGAGGTAACTTCCCATCTCTTCCTATTTCCACACTTTGGTTGGGTCTTAGCCTTCCGGTAAAAACAGAAATGAGAAACCCATAAGAGTAATTTGGAATCTTTATGATGAGCTATATGAACTTCTGTGTCCCTTCCACTCTCCCCTCACATCCACACAATAATCTCTCTTCACATACTCATAAAGGAATTGTAAAGTAAAAAAAGGGCTGCCCTTGAAAACAAAGCGTTCGTATAAAAATCATAATGGGAACTAGTTCTTTAATAAACATTGAGAGTCTATCTTTTGTCAAGTACTGTATTAGGCATTAGAACTACAAAGTAAATTATACATAGTCTTGACTCTGATGATATACATATTTTAGTAGGCAAAGCAGCAAAGTAAATCATCATTTCAGTGATAGGATGGCAGTTTTCAAAGGGTAATGTGGAAGCACCAGGGAGGGGCTTCTAAATTAGATTTGGGGATAAAGAAGGGTCTCTTTGAAGAGGTGATGCTCATAATATTGAAGAATGTGTTGAAGTGAGCTAGACAAGAAGGGGGGAAATGTAAGAGAGTGAAGAAAGCTGGAAAGGAAAGGAACAGCATGACCCATTGTTTCCTTACCAAAGAGACTTGGGATAAACAAATAAAGCTAGAGAAAGGGGCAGGACACCTCTGAAAGGCACACAAAAGCCATGAGTCCTGGGCTAAGGAATCTGAACTTTATTCATCAGATTATGGAGAGATGTTGAAGGGTTTTTAATAAGTTAATGACATGCTTGGGCAAGTACTTTACAGCAATGGCTCTGACAGCATTATGAATAATAGTTTAAAAGAGAGGCGGGGATTTTAATTAGGTGGTGAATGCAATAATTCAGGCATAAAGAGCAACATCCTCGCCTAATGTGATGATGCTAAGACAGAGGTGTGAAGGACTGAACAAGAATGTTAATAGAGGCAGAATTCAAAGCACTCCTTAACTCTTAAAAGCAAAAGCTGCAGGAGAGGGGAGAAAGTGAGGATGTCACATGGGTTTCTGGCTTTATCAAGTGGTTGAGTGTGATACTATTTGTTGATTAATATAGGAAATTTAAAAGTAACCAATTTTCTGGAAAATTGTTTGACAATGTTAAGTTTGAGGATTCTGGAAGACATATTAATAGAGAGAAGCTCAAGACCATTGGATATAGAGATACAGATCCTTTTATAAAATTAAAATATACAACTTTGCATGAATACATATAAATATGTATCTAATTATGCAAATAATATATATTTGGCAAAATGTTAGGGGAAAAAATCTTAAGTTTAACAGGCATCAATCTCTGGTAGATTTAGAGATATATTTTTCCTATTTTCCAAATTTTATGTAATTAATACATATTACTTTTATTGTGGATAAACTTCCTTTTAAAAATAAAATATAAACAAATAATAAAAAAAGAAAGATCAACGTGGTCAAGAATACCATAGAGCAGAAGAGTAAACTTAAGAGAAGAAAATGTTTATTGGTTTGGCAATCTGGAAGTCATTTGGAGATTTTACTAGAAGTCCCTTTCCTTGGTGTGTAGAATTGTAAATGGGCTCAGAGAAAGTAGAGATAGCAAGTTCAGGGAATGCTGTTAAAAATCTTGACTGTAAAAGGAAGCAGCAATATAGACAGGAGTGTGAGGAAGACAGGAGTGAGCATGGGAAAGGTATTGGTGCAAACGAATGTCTGAAGATGGAATTATCTCAATGTGTTTATAGCTGACAGGAACGAGCCAATATAGATTCAAAAGTACAAGACAGGGAAGGGGTGACAATGGGAGCAATACTTCTGAATGGACAGTAGGACCTTGAATTTGACTATCAGGTGAAGTAACAGCCTTAGACTAGAAAATACTTTAACTAAAATAAGAGGTAATAAGCAAAGGTTGGGTAGGAATAGAAATAAAGAGACAAAACTTAAACACATGCAATAGCCCCAACTCTTTCCCAAATTCCATGTAGATAACAGTAAAGCTATTAATAAATAAAAAGTATTAAAATCCAAAAAGAAGGTAAACATCAGCAATATAATTTTGGAAATTGAAAAGTAAATGGGTGAGTGGTAACTGACTTAGTAAAATTGAGAAAGTTAGCAGTGGAGAAAGCTAAAAAGTAACCCAGTGTATATCTCCCCATCTGCAGAAGGCTCAGGGATCTTAGGAATCTCATGCACATGCTGGCACTGTGGGATATTCCTCCAGGCAAGAGTTTGAGAAAGCCTTCCTTTCCTGGAGATCTTTCCCATCCATAAGAAAAAAAACAACAACAAAAATGCTGACATTGGGGGTTCTTCAAGAAAATAGCCAACCAGCTCACCCTACTGTGAAGCCCACTATCAGTAAAACTCCACCAAAAGAATAGAGATGCCCAAAAAGGAACACTAGAAAACAATCTTGAAATTGAAAATATACCAATAGAAATGGAGAACTCAATAGACAGATTGAAAGATAAGGTGAAGAAATCTAGAAATCAGAAGAAATCTAGAAAACAGACAAAATAGGAAATAAAAGAAACAGCGATAAAAAAATGAGAGAGCTACAAGGGAGCCAATTTCCATATAATAAGAGTTCCAGAAAGAGAAAATAGGAAAGGAAAATGGAATGGAGAAAATCACCAAGTGAGTAAGACTGAAAATTTCCCCAGAGCTAAGGGGTATGAGTTTCCAGGTTAGAAACATCCAGCAAGCGCCAAGTTCAATGAATGAAAATAGAACCCACTGGTATCTTTCACTGGCCAATTAAAAGGAGGAAGTGGGGAGAGGGGGAAGCCAGGGGAAGGAGGGATTTTTCCTTTCCACAGCAAAAAGGAAAAACGGGTCACACATAAAGGATTAGGGATTTGAATGGCTTGGGGCTTCTCAACAGCAGTGCTGGAAGCGAAAAGACATGGAAAGTGGCTTCAGAATCCTGAGGAAAAGTAATTTCCAGCCAAGAATTCTAAATCTGGCCAAGCTATCAAGTAGGAGACTAACGACATTTTCAGATGTGTTAGATCTCAAAAAAGATGACACAGTTATCAACCAGGCCAGACGGGAGCGGGTCAGGGGCTCCAAGAGGACGCTTTTCCAAGAAGAGGACCGTAACAGGAAGGGTTGAAGGGGCTGAGAGGAGATTTACGCAACTGGGAAGAGAAGAGGGAAAACCAAGTAGCTTATTGGGTCCGAGAAACACAGACAGATGTGTGTTTTCATCGCCTCCTGTCCGTCCCTTTGGTGAGGGAGGAATTCCCACCCTGGGCTGCGAGCAGAGTGGGGAAGGGAAAGGCAATCAGACCGTCTGAGGCCCTCCTGGTCTCACCAGATGCCAAGGCCTCCGGTGATATTAACACTGGGCCTTCGTTTCAGGCCTTACACCAGTGTTCAGGAAAGGAAAAGCAATTATAACATGCCTATTTTGGAGCTGTGATTAGCATTTACATTTTATAACACATAAATGACTATAACCTGTAGGGGACGGAAAGGGAGAGGAAACGTGCTGTATGTGTTCAGGGGAAGGCGTTTTGCTATGTGAGAGCTAAATCCTGTATTTCGTTGTGGGAAGCCAATAGCAAGTGGCTGGCCGGACAGGTCAGTAAGGAGAGACGTTATGCCTGATATTATAAATAGGGAGAAGGTGCCCAGAGAGCTAACAGGGGTTGCTTCTGGGGGAGAGGAAGTCGGGGTAAGGCCAGGGACCGCAGCGTTTTCGGGACTCTCTGCCTCTTAAAATTGTGCGCATGAATAACTCTGAGAAAATGTTTTAAACTGACTTTTTTTTCATGAACGAAGATAAGTGTGTAGCTTATGGGAAAGTGAAAGAACTAGTTGTTTGGTGCAGAAAAGCTGAGCTCTGGAGGCAACCCAGGAGGGTTCTGCGCCCTGGCCGCCCCCCTCCCGCCCCCAGGCGGTCCCGCCTTGGGTAAGACACGCAGCCCCTCTCGGCCCCTCCCGCTCCCGCGCGCCCCCGAGGGGCACCAGTGGCCCGCGGTCCCCCCGTCCCCCTCCCCCCGCCCCCGATGACGCCCCGGTGGCGTCAGGTGAGCCGGGCGCACGGAGGACGCGGCGCAATGCCCGGCGCGCAGCCAGCGCGCAGCCGCGCCCGCGCCCGTTCCCGGGGCCGGTTTGATCTCCGTGCGGAAGGGGGAGGGGGAGGGGGAGGGGAGAGGCGAGGGCGGCCGCTTGAGCGACGCGATGCGAACTGCGGGGCCGCCGAGGGAAATGGGGCTCGGACCGAGAACAATGGCGGGAAGTGCAGGGCCGCGCAGAGGGGATGCCAGGAATGCGCGGCGACGGGGGGCGCGCCTCCGGCGGGGCCCATGCGGGGCTGCAGCGCCCCGGCCGCCGGGGGCATAGACTTCAGGCCCGGCGGCCAGGCAGCGAGCTAGTGGGGGAGCGCGGGGTGCAGGCCGAGCCCGGGGCGCGGGACGGGCGCGGGGCGCAGGTCGGGCGGGGTGCAGGCAGGGCGCGGGGTGCAGGCAGGGCGCGGGGCGCAGGCCGGGGGCGGGGCGCAGGCCGGACGGGACGGGCGCGGGGCGCAGGCAGGGCGCGGGGCGCAGGTCGGGCGGGGTGCAGGCAGGGCGCGGGGCGCAGGCCGGGCGCGGGGCGCAGGCAGGGCGCGGGGCGCAGGTCGGGCGGGGTGCAGGCCGGGCGCGGGGCGCAGGCAGGGCGCGGGGCGCAGGTCGGGCGGGGCGCGCGCTGGGCGTCCCCTGACGGACCGCGCCCCGAGCTCTGGCCGCGCAGGAGAGCATCGCAGGGAGTAGAAGGGCTGAGCTCGAGGAGACCGGCCGGTTCCGAAAGGAAATCGGCCACCGGTACGTGGAATCTACAGCGCAACTTAGACAAGCAGACAAGACCGCAGCAGAGGGCAGGCGGCTGGTCGCCAGACGGGAGGGGTCGGGGACGGGGCGAGAGGGTGACGGACCGAGACGCGCAGGCTGCCAGCTGCGAGATGGTCAGCCCAGCGAGTGCAGTCAGTGATATTTAGCAAAACCACGTGCGGGGCCAGGTGGGCGCTGGAAACACCAGGGGAACCTCTCTAAAGTTATGGGATTGTCGGACCCCTGCGCTGCACACCTGAAACCAACACAAAATAATCCTGAATGTAAATTGTAATCGGGGAAAAAAGCAAGGAGATCGGGGAGGAGGTTTTGGGGTTTGGGGGTTTCCTAGCTCCGTGGTATGGGAGAAAATCAAACATGTGACATGGACAAAGTATTTGTCTTACTGTATCCTCACAACCACCTCAGAGAGAGGAAGGAGGGAAGGGCAAGGAGAGAGTGAAAAAAGCTGGTACCTGCTGGCTACTGAACAGGCATCTGGACTGTGGCAGGCCTGTTACATACTGATTTCGACTATTTTTTACAACACTCTTATGACGTAAATAATAATGTCCCCGTTTTATAAATAAGTAAACTGTAGCACAGAGGAGTGGAATAATTGACTCCAAAGGCAACGTAACTTCCATAGCACCCAGCTGACAGTGAATCAAAGAGACGCTGAGAAGCACTGACTTGGGGTGGTGAACACAATACAATAGGCAGACAGTGTTTGAGGGCAGGCCGGCTGCGGGACCTAGGGAAAGACATGAGTTTTTCCGAGGCTCGATTTCCTCCAAACGCGTGGGCCGGACTAGGCATTCATTAATGCACCTCCAGACTTAATACCCTGTGCTCCTGAACAACAGTGCCTGTGAACATCACTTTTCTCATCTGTCAAGTAGAAGTGACAAAAATCTACCTTACCCACCTCAGTGGGTTGTTATGGAGATCAAATAAGATAACGCATGTGAAAGTGATTTATAAATGAAGACACACTGTATGATTGAGGGTTTAAAATATTTAGAAATACAGGGGAGGAAAAAAAATACCAAAGTCATGAGGAAGAAAAATAGGGAGATTAAAATTCAAATAATATCCCGTGAACATCTAGTCTCCCACTAAGGGGCCGGAGACTTTGGCGCATTTTCTAACTTCTCTGTGCTTCAGTTTCCATTTCTGGAGAATGGGGGTTACAGTTGGACCGCCTCATGGAATAGGACCCTGTGTACATCAGAGACTGCTAGTTTCCTACCTAATATCCTTTAAGCCATTCTCTTAACTAAGCCCCCATCTCAGTGGGGATAGCCAATGAGATGCCAGCAAAATGCACTGGATGCTCGAAAGTTCCTTTGCTCTTCTCCCTGTTTTCCTAAAGGAAACAAAGGACAATGACTGGAACTCCAGCAGGCTTTTTCTGTGCACCTGAGGTGACCTTGAGGGTGGGCACTAGGCACTGCGGTTGAGTATTTAAGAACAGAGCAGCCTGGGGCATTGGAGTCATCACAGCACCACCACAAAAGCCCCGGGCTGCATACATAGTACAGGCCATTCTTGCGATAAAATAAACCTCTTCTTATCTAAAACGTTGCTCTTTCAGGTTTCTATGACCAGCAGCTAACAGCGAGTTTTAACTGATATGCTTCCCCTCACCACAAAAACTAAGCTCTGGTTCTCTCTGCCACCCCAGGTCTCCTGTCCGGCAGCAAGCTACTTGGGCTCAGGGCCATCTTCCATGGTGGTCAAGCAGAACTTGAAACCAGAGACTCAAACTCCCAAGTCAAAGAGCTCTCCCTTCTTCCTCTTTGCCCCTCCCAGACCTGGCTTTGCCCAAGAGCCATCTCTCATTTGAAAACATAAGACCTGACGTCAGTTTTCTCTCCTGTGTGTGCACGTAGATGCTACTAACTGGTACCAGAAAGGAGCAGGGTTATGCAAGAGAGAATGAAGAATTCAGTTTGAAGATAGCTGAGTTTAAGGTGATCTGAAGATAGCTGAAGTGTCTTAGTCCATTCAGGCTGCTATGATAAAATACCACCAGCTGGGTGGCTTATAGACAACAGAAATCTATTTCTCACAGCTCTGGAGGCTGGGAAGTTCAAAATCAAGAGGTTGACAGATTCAGTGTCTGGTGAGAACTCACTTCCAGGTTCAGGGTCCTTGTCTTTTCACTGTAACCTCACGTGGCAGAAGGGAGGGATCTCTCCAGGGCCAGAACCTTTTAGAAAGCTACTAATCCCATTCATGAGGGCTCCACCCTGATGACCTAATCATCTCCCAAAAGCCTCACCTCCTAACAGCATCACCTTAGGGGTTAGGATTTCAACATTTGAATTTTAAGGAGGCATAAACATTCAATCCATTGCATGAAGATTTTCAGAACGGAGTTGGATATAAATCTGAAGCTCAGGAGCAAGGTGTTGGCTGGAGATCAGGTGGGTGTTTGGAATCTTGAATATGGATGTGGTCACCAGAGAAGCAAAGTGTTGGAAAGAGAAGAGCAGTAAGGCGTGAAGGAAACCTACGGGGCACCAACCCATAAGGTGTGGGCAGAGGAGCCCTAAATGGTGACAGAGGAAGCCGAATTCAGTAAATGAGTGAAAATGAGTGAAGAAATGTGCTCTAAAGAGCTAGGAAGTAAAAGCTGTCAAGAAAAATAGATTCTCACAGTGAAGCCTTCCTTAGAAGTTACTCCCCCACCTTCCATGTTATTTAAAAGCAAAGGCTCCTCCAGGTGTATGATGCTAACTCACAGGAAGGTCATTCCTGTCCCCTCAGGCCCAGGGACGGGAAGTGGGGAGCAAAGGAAATCTAAAGACAAGGGTAATGGGAAGGGGTGACAGGGAGGTGAGGAGGGGGGAGTGGCGAGGTAAGGGACATTCTCTACTTCCAGCGTCCCACCATGACTCTATGAGGCAACATGACCCTCATTTTCTCCCTAACGGTCTCCTGAGCACGGTGGGCCCTGTTTGCCACCTTCCTGGAGCCTGTTGTGTGGACCAGAAAACCACTTCCCAAGTGAAGGATTCAGTCATCACAGTTGCTGGAGTGGAAAAGGTGAGAAAAACTCGTTAAGGCACAAGACAGAATCTCGGAAGCCAAAGGTGACCATTTTAAAAGCCACGGCTATCTGATTCTTTTTTTTTTTTAATATATCTTTATTGATTTCAGAGAGAGGAAAGGAGAGGGGGAGAGAGAGATAGAAACATCAATGAGGAGAGAGTCATTGATCGAGCCCACAACCTGGGCATGTGCCCTGACCGGGAATCAAACCCTGATCGCCTGGATCCTAGGTTGACGCTCAACCGCTGAGCCACGCCCGGCCGGACTGATTCTTAAATTTGTAGCAGATGAATATTTAACTTAAATGGCTATCGTAAAAGATTATGCATTTTGATACAGTGATGAGTGACTAGTCCCATAATATGATTTCAGAAGTCTGTTTGGGTAAATAACCTGCACTACCTGAAAACATAGCCTTTAAATTAGCTAAAAATATTTTCATATCCTTTACTAAAACCACCTACATTGTTACAAGGAAGTGTACCCGTGTGTGAAGCATGTGGCCGCTTGCTTTTCTTATATAATATGCATTATAAACACTAACGGTCCGGTGCTTGCTGTTTAATGCAGCATCAAGGTGTTTGTTCCATCGATGATTATTTTGATTGCCAAAATCCTTTGTTTTGAATCAGATGGAATATTTGTTCATCGCCCCAGAGCTGTATTTGTTTGTGTCTGTTTTCTATTTCTGCTCCTAAGAGAACTGAAGCTATTTCTGTGAGAAGCTCAGCACTGAATGACTTTAAGATAAGAAATTAGATCAACTATCCTTCTGATAACTGTCAACTTGGGCTTTATTAATATATAGCTAGAGCTACGTGCAAGGAGTTCTCTGTCGATTCTACCACCTCCAGACGTAGGGAATGGCCCTGCAATTGGGTTCTAAAATTGGGTCTCGTTTTAAAGGTTCATTTTCAAGCGCTCAGATGCTTGATCACTCTAATTGCATTCCATATCTCTGAAGAGTGCCAGATTCCTAATAGAACAGAGGAAGTGCGGCTAGAGGCACGGTCTAAAAAAACAATGGAAGAAAGCCCAGAAACAATGTCCTTTTCATCCTGCCTACGGAGCCCAACTGCTGTGCAATCGGGAGCACAACAGACTTGCAGGGGAATTGAAAAATTGACCGGACACCTAGAAACTAAAAAGGCCATTAAGGGGAGCGGGCTTGTCAAATGGGATTTTCCCTTTCCGTCTAGAGAACATTTATAATTTTCCCTTGTCCAGATAACACAAAGACCCTCTGCTATTCTTCATACAGACACTGTACATTCAGAACAGAATTACCTCGCCCGGAGAATTTCCCTTTTTGCTGTAAATCACAGTAACTGAAGAGGAATCCAGATCCTCTTTGCAGGCCCGGACTAGATCTATCAGGAAATGTTTCATCACATTCTTTTCCTGTCATTAGAGTCAATTATCATGTATATTTATGCATTCCTTTGAATGAAAGTGCAGTTTGGGTCTGAAAAGAGCCTGGACAAAAGGGCATTTTTAATTAGCCAGCCTGTGTGTCTCCAGACTCCTAAGTGGCTATATAAAATTATATTTACCTGCACTGGACAAGCTCCCAAAAGCGAGTTTCTACCGCTCAGCCATGCTTAGCTAATAGAGCCGGCGAGCAGTCGGCTGCATTCCACTCGACCTCACACATCACCAGCTAAATATCCGGCTGAGCTCAGATCCCACGGGTTATTATTGGTAATGATGTTTAAAGCAAAAATTGTTTGAGCATAGCACCCTGAGCTTCTAATTTGACAGTCAGAGCTACCTTGTTGTGACTCGTAAACTTAGCATTTAATATGCCCGGCAGTTAATATGTAAATTGCGTGGAGGGCTGAATGGCCTGTGGCGGGTTTAATGCCTTGGGTTGCATCTGGTCTATGCGAGATCGGAAATGAGCATTCCTAAACTTCCAGCCAAAGGAAAAGGGGAACTTGCTCTTGCCTTGAATCCAGGTGAAACATTTTTTGGCAGATTTCATCGCCTCCCCAGTGTTTTTGAAGGGCTGTTTTGTTCTTCTAGGTGAACAAAAGGAACAAAACACAATCTAAGAAGCATGCAGAGCCTTCTGAGAGAGAGCCAGCTACCACTGCTGAAAGTGACAGTGCCTGCCCAGCCTTTGCCCTGGCAGCCGGGGCGCAGACACGCGGGGCTTCACCCACAGCGTGGGGGCTCCGGCGGCCAAGCAGGCCCGGCTGAGCCAGCTGAGCAGGGGCGAGCCGTTGCTGCAGCTGCGCCTGGTTCCCACGGCAGCGGCCTTGGGCAGGGTCCTGTGATGGGCTGTCAGCAACGAGAGAGAGGCTCAGTGTCTATGCCCAGCAACGGCAGTTTTCAGGTTTTCGCTGTTGGGAGAAAAACATCTCCTCCACCAGTGCAGGTCCAGCTGGTGGGGAGCTAGGAAGGTAAAGGAAGACCTGTGACTTAACTGACAGTAGGCAAGTTAACAGGTTGAAAATGTATAGAGATAGTAGCTCTAGGAACAGCTAGGGGCAAAAGTGTACATACAGACTTAATAAAGAGGGAAGCGACTTAGGGCCTCAATTATAAATTTTATAGATATGTTGGACTATCTAGAATAATAAGTATTAATTATAGTGTTAATAATAATTATTATTATTTTATAATTACTTAGTATAATATAATGCTTGGTAATTATTAAGAAGAATACTTTAGAGTAGTAGTCTCTGTAGATTCACTCAAAGGCCAAATTTTAAGTAATTTTCTAAGTAAAAAGTTTTTTAGTAGTTTAGTTTTCTCTCTCAAGGATTACATGACAATTCTTTGTCCAACTATCTTCTTATGACGCGGCCTGTTGATTCGTCTGCTACTGTTTCCTTGCATTTCACAACCTATACCCACCAATGCTGCGTAGGAATGCATTTAATTTCCTGCCTGAGTGTCAGCCCACCACTGCTGAGCTGCTTAGAAAATGTTCTTTCATCTTTCTTCCCACCTTCCAGAACCAAGAGAGTTGAACCATAGGAATGAATTTCAATATTAATGACTTGCCCCAACCTTGTATCTCATTATTGGTTAGCTTGTCTTTCTATTTTACCTTGAGAGAGGCTTGTTGGCTATATTAATAAAATGATTTTGAAATTTTGGATCCTCATTTGTGGTGAGTTTGACTTCTAATTGTCAGTTTTAGGTCGAATATTTATAGATTGTTTTGTAGACTTAGTTGCAAGTTGACTGATTGTTTTGCTGTTCAGTGTCTGAAAGAATCTTGATGGTTGTGCTGTTTATTTCAATATTGTTACTAATTATTTTAGTGGAATGTCTGAGAGTTTCTTAGGCATCAGAATTGAGACAGGTGTATTAACAACAAAAATCTTAAATGTGGTTCTTCTATTGGGATTTTCAGGGCTTAGTACTGGGTTGACCTTTCAAAATGGCACAATTTCTCTGCATCATTTTCTGAGTGTGCTTCTGCGGTGTCTAAATGTGATCCACTGCTGTCCACATGACTATGTTGAGAATGTCTGAGGATGCTGTCCTGTGTGAGAAGAGCTTCTTGCAGGAGCAGTGGAGGTAAGTATGGCCTGAAATCAGCTACCAGGTTCCTTAACTATCTAAAAACATCGCTGAAGTTCAGGCCTGCAGAATTTGTGCTTAGTCATGCAGCCATTCTCTTTCTGCTGCACAGAGTTTTGAAATGTGTCCAAGACCATCCCTTCAGGCCTCGGAGGAGTCTACCCTCCTATGCATGCAAGAAGCACAGGAATGAGTCTGATTGCATCTGCCCTGTCATACCATCAGCGTGTTGACCAAATAAACAAACTGCCCAGAATTCCAGCAGAAACTGGAGCTGTGCATCCAACATTAGCTTGAGCAAAGAGACTTCTTGGGAAGACGCCTAGAATTGTTGGTGCCGTGATATTTGCCTTTTTGTTGAAAGCAGATGTTCACCACAGCAGCCATCCCAGCGAACTGCCACGCCAGCTTGCCTGACACCATTTTACAGCGCAGTCTCTGTGGTTTCACTCTCTTGGCATATCTGTCCTGATTCTATAACCAACAACCCCATCTATTCATTATTATTTCCTTTGTCTCTTCCCAGGAAATGCATTTTTGTTTTCCAAGTAGGGTGTATTTTTTCCCACCTGCCTTTTCTTAGTCATATAAACTATGTAATTGATTGTGATGATTACTGTAAGCCTAATTTATGTTCCTAAAGCCATTTCTATTTTCCTGGCCTTTCTACCATAATTTTAAAGAGTTATATAAAACTGTAAGAGTCTTCATTGTTTTCTTTGATTTAAAGTTTAATGTATTGTACACATGAGTATAAAAAACTGCCTGAGGTTATACTTGAGAAACCACAATGGCTAGTTTCTAGCCAAAATATTTTGGGCAATTCTAGATTCATGCAAACTCTAGAGAATACCTGAGTGTCTTCTTTAGCCAAGATCTCATAAAATAATAGACACTTAGAGCAGGATTTTAGAAATTCTTTAAATAATGATTTTCAAATTAAAGTCCTGAAAGTACAAGGAATTCTACAGAAGTTCTACAGGGGAAAGGGAATTATAAGACCAAGTCTCAGATGACCACTCCCCAATACACACACACACACACACACACACACACACACACACACACTCACACTTCCACTCCACACAGAGCAAATCTGCTGTTATTGGACTTCTGCCTGTAGCAGCTATATAGATGGTTCACCTGCTGTAAACATGAGCATAAAAATTCAGATTATTGGGGTCCAATCCCCTTATTGTTCTTAAAAGATACAGAGGTCCCAAATGGCATAAAGGATTTAACCAAGGCATTGGTTTCCTGTCTCCTGGTCAAGTAATTTCTCCAATCACCTTACTTTCTTCTTGTATTTATATTTGCTTATAAAATATGATGTGATATTTAAGATTTTTAAATTTATAACTATTTTAATTTTTAGATTTAAATTTTTATATTTAAGTAATATACTTAAATGTTAAGTATTTAATTTATAATTAAAGCTATAAAGGAAGGCAGTTTAAGCTTGATGGCGTAAGCAGAAAGCTCTCTGTCACTTCCTTTGAGCACCTAAAACTCAATATGGACTGTGCTAAAAAGGCCTATTTTATGAATCCTAGTGCTGGCCTCATCAAAATTACAATGTATTTCTTTCATTTTATATACCGATGAGAGAACTGTAAACTACAGGACAAAGAAAAATTATATGCAAAAACAGCAGAGTTTTATTCCACTTTTCAAAACAATTTACTATGGTCCTTTGGCCATTATATAGAGTTTATCCACATGCTCCTTGTGTTCGTTAGTAAAATATATTTGACAGTCCTAAAAAAAAGTGAAGTATTCCAGAAGTATTTACGGTATGCACTTAAGAAGGTTTTCTTGGAGCGGTTAAGGAGAGCACCAAAAAAGTCTCAGAAATCCCATTATTCTGCCTAAAAGGATAGGTTTACCTCACGTTAATATCTTCAAAACTGGCTTTTCCTTGACAATTTAGTATAAAATATTCTCAGTAAAAGGTAAAGGTGGCTCTGAAGTTCCTTGAGGGTGTGATGTGATTAGGTCCTTGGGACTGTCATTTTAGCCAAGTCTCCTTTCTGACTTCAAACACTTCTCTTCTGCTTTCTTCATTTAGAGAGCCACGGTAACTAATCTCACCAGGTTTCTATGAAAAGTGGCAGTAGGACTCTTTATAAAATAAGATTCAAAGGAGTCTTATTTAACTATGAAATCTGAACCATGGCCACTATAATGACAACTATATTCATGGGTGGTTATGACAAGATAAGGAAAGAGACAGTATGTACAGTGGACAGATTGAAGTCACCAGATGGGAGGGGTGGCTGGACGGGTGAAAAAGGTGAAGGGAGTAAAATGTTACAAAATAGTCGCAGGAATGTAAATTACAGCGTAGGGAACATAGTCAACAAGGTGGTAAAACTATGTATGGCACTGGGTGAGTAGTAGAATTATCAGGAAGATCACTTCATAAATTATGTAATTGTCTAACCACTGTGTTATACACCTGAAACAAATATAAAAAAAAAATTAAAAAATAAAATAACCAATACGTATATCTATATATATATGTATATATATATGTACATACAAGCATGTATATATATATTTATACATATATTTGTGTATGTATATATATATGTATACACACATACAGAAAAGCTTTCTAATCAGACAGGCATGAGTTTCAAACTTAGTTCTATCACTTACAAGCTACAAGACCTTAATCAAGTTATTGAACCTCCCTCAGCCTCATTTTTTAAAATGAAGTTTATAAAAACCACTCAATAGTTGTAAGGGTTAAACAAAACTGGATGAGGAACTTTATATATATTTATGCATCTGGCATCCAGTAAGCAGGCTGCTTTTCTAAACACACCAAAAATAGTGAAACATTCTACATTAGTAAGGTTTCAGATCTTGCAGAAGAGATTATTCTATAATTGCAACAAGCTCCACAGGTCCTACCAAGCTCAGCTCTTGGAGACGTGATGTTTTGATACAAATCTTGACTTCAATATACTTGTTTTTCCAGTATCTGTTTTAGCTTAGTATAGGCTCATAAAAATGGACTGACGAAAATCAGGCATAACAATTTACCTGTAGGCAGATCTGCTCCAAGAAGACCATGTTCGTAATATATATGTTTTAGATCATGGATAAATGAATCTGATGGCGTGAATAGTTTCCTATGAACCAAAGTTAGAGGAACATCACAGTTCATGAGATTTGAAATATTATTGTTACTACTGTCTCTTAAAATAGCATAGTCTTTCGCCTAAAAAATCTCTACCCACCCTTCTGATCACTCCTCTGTCCCATCTTCCTTTGAAGCATGGTCTCCCTTGTGAGGCAGAGACTTCTCTCTTCTCTTACTGGATTTTTCTACTCATTTCTATGTGTTTACACTACTTTGACATTTTTTAAAAAAAACACCTATACTTGTAAAAAGCCATTAAATCACAAAGAACTTTTAGAGCTGAGTAGATTGGATAAACCTAACTTTGAATAATGAAATCATTCATTTGATTTGAACAAATGTTGAAGATTTGGAACCCCTCTGTCATTAAAATTCTACATGCAGACCACATTGAAAAATGCTCTGTAAAGCTGGGCTGGAGGGCCTGGAGTCTTATCTCTCTGTTCCCACCTCATTCGTCTCCGTCACCATCGACACCAGCATTGTCATGACCACGGTGGCCCAGAAGGTGCACAGAGCACTGTTCAGAACCACAGAGCTCTGTGAAAATGGTCTCTTTAGAACCTGTCTGGGAACAGGATGACCTCCACTTCTGGCAGCAAGGAGAATTCTGCGTGAAGGATCATTAATTGCTGAGCTCTCATGAATTAAAAGAAACCTCCCAGAAGAGCCCAGTCTCTCCGCAGTGAGAAGAGACTGGAGCAGTCAGTAGTGGCCAAAGGGAAGGACAATGACAATCTGAGGGCAGGTGCGGGCTTTATCTCTGTGTCCAGGAGGCTGAGCCTTGGGCTTGCAGCAAGGTAGGAAAGCTGAGCCCTAGACTGATGGAGCCATGGAACTTAGAAGGGGTCTAGATAATGTTTAGGAAGAAGAAAGAGAAACATACATCTTGCACATTTTGAGAATGGGTGGGGTGTGGGTGAAATGAGTGAAAAGAGTCAAAAGGTACAAATTTCCAGTTATAAAATAAATAAGTCATGGGTATGTAACGTACAGCATAGTGACTGTAACTAATAATACTGTATCATGTATTTGAAAGTAGCTTGGAAAGTGGATCTTGAAAGTTCATAAGAAAAAAATTGTAACTGTGTGGTGGTGGAAGTTAACTGGACTTATTTGGGTGATCATTTTGCAATATAGATGTATATTGAATCATTATATTGTGCACCTTAATCTAATAAAATGTATGTCAATTATACCTCAATACTTTTTTTAATTAAAAAAAAAAGAATAAGCGAGAGAAACCAACCATATTTGAGGTCTAAGGTGCAGAGCCAGGGAGTGAAAGAAGTGTGTTTGAAGAGTGAAGGGGGTGACTCACAGCTTGAGGCCTGTCTGAGGTCCAGAAAGGAACCCGGGAGGAGCCCAAAAAGAGTTTCATTTTCACTCCCGGGGCCTCAGCGGCAGTCGGGAGATCCCGATTCAGAGACAAGGGTAAGAAACAGATTTCAGGGGCACTGAAACTTCCACTGGATGATTCCCCAGCAAAAACCAAGAAAGCTTCCAGAAGTTTTGGAAAGACCATAAAGTTTTAAAAAGCTAGGTTTTTTGACTTACTTATTGGGCCATCAAGGAGTTATTGAGAAAAAAATGTTTCATTTCATCGCCAATCAGGGCAGAAAGAAATCTAGGAGGAAATAATAAAGTGTCAACTTCCAAAGATGAAAGTATGCTGAATCCCTGGACTTGAGAAAAATGAAAGGGTATATAAAACTACTGGGCGGACAAATGTCTGCCCCAGACAATGGACACAGGGACATCCCTTACTGTGCCCAGGCTCTTCCTACTTATGTAAGGTGTATAGATTAACTCCTGCAATGATATTCGGCTCATATAAACCCTTGTAAAATGATTATATTCACTTAATAATATTAGAGGAAACATGGCTAAAAACTAAAATGTATGTATCTATAACGATTAAATTTACAGGAACATGGGAGACAGTTTCTGCTTATAAAATAAGGGCCTACATAGTAAATATTTTAAAAATAAAATAATATATATTATGTAATATGTAACAAATATAAAATAATACACAGTATATATAGTAAACATAGATAAATAAAGATTTTGTAAGCTAACAGAATTTGTAGTCAGCTATACTGCTTTTTTAAGTTACTGCCAATTAACCAAGATTATGAAGACTAAAGGCCTTCATCAGTCTTCTATGTCACATAACCAAGTTTTCCGGAGATCCACTTGTCTGCATGAAGCCACACTCATTCATTCATGCATTCATTCAGTCAATAAAAACTAGCTCTGTGCCTACCATTTGCCACGCACAGAAGAAACAGTAAGGAGATGATAGTTCATTAGGGAAGGGAGAGAAATAAAACAAACACTATAGTTAAAATAAAAAGAAAGATCTTTTTTTTATACAGAACACTGGGCAGCTAAATAATGCGTATTGTGGGAGGTGGGGGCAGGTGTGGAACCGAGGACCGCTTAACAGATCTCCGAAGGCGCCGCGGCCTGGAATCTGGAAGGACACAGGGTGGTTAGCTGGACACGGGCTGACTCTCAGAGTCCCTGAGACGCCCAAGTGAGGAGAAGCATTTCCTAGGCAGTTGTGTCTCTGCTCAAAAACCAGGTTTGGATTGAAGATTTAGATGCGTTCGCCTTCCCAAGTAGCTGCTGATACGGTAAGTTGCTGAGCTGGGAAGGTACAGAGTGAAAAGAAGAGTCCAGCATGGGGCCATGAAGATAACGTTTCAGGGACCAAGACACGAAGAGTGGCTACCAGAGGCCGAAGGGCCAGCGGAGGGAAGGACAAAGGGAGCAAAGCTCTGTCCGGAACCCAGGGAGAAAGCCAAGGGCCTGGGCAGGAGCTGACGGCCTGGAAGGCTTGTTCATCAGTCGTTCTTGGCTTATGAGCCTGGTGGGCACTGGCAGGGCCCGGAGCGGGTTAGGTGCGTGACGGGCAGATACGGGGCTGTGGCCTTGTGAAGTGGAGGAGACGGAGGGAGGGGGGGAGGGGGGGAGGGGGGGAGGAAATGGAGATTTTGGTGGAACGGGGCTCCTTCCAGAAGCTTGGCCACGGAGCCAAGGAGAGACAGTGGCTCGAGGGGCTCAGGGGACTGAGGGATGGTGCTTGGCCTCCATTTCTGACAGGGGACACAAATTCACAAGCACTACCCTCAGGTGCACAAAAATAATGTGACTTCTTTATGTTTTATAACTAATCTGATCTTCCACTGGGCATGTGAAATACACTTAACTATTTGAAATGTTCTCATTCTCTGGCAGGTTAAATGGTCTCTTGTGGTGAGTCAGTCTCTCGAGTAAATGTCCCCACGCCCCGCGCCCACAGCCCACATTAGTGTGACTATTAAGGAATTCATGTATGTGAGGCCGCTTTTCAAATATTTTGTAAAAAGTACCTTATTTAAACTGTTGTCACGACTCTATCTTGACTTCAGAAATGAGGAAAATGAGTGACTTGACTGCGGTCAGGCAGCTAATAAAGTAGTGTTGGGAGCGCTATTGAAGCTTGGGCAACCCGACGCCAGGGCCTGCGGTCTTAGCCACAGCCCTGGGCCGAAGCCAGGAAGGCGTGTGAGTGTGCAGGGACCGAGAGAAGGGAGCCCTCCATCCTCACCGTCTCCGACCATCCGATGCTCCCACCTGCGCCCGAGATTGGTGGGTGCTGAGGCGCACGGGGGCCCCTCTGGTCACCAGGCTGGCAAGCACTACTAGGTCGCATGATCCTAAGTAGGGCCTTTGGACACTAAACTTCCCACACACGGTGACCCTTTTATCATCTGCTTATCTCTCTGTCCCTCTCCAAATCATCAAAACATCTGGAAGTCCCCCATGTCCCCCACAGGCCGGGGAACCAGAAGCTGCCCTAGACACCCCCTCTTCGATCACTAGGCACTGTCTCTCCCACGCTGCACTGAATGTGACCGCTGGTGGCCCCTGCCCCCGCTGTGCCTTCCTCCCGCTTGACTGCTTCACCCTCAGGTCAAAAGGGAGAGGTTTCTCATTGCTCTCTGTCTCCCATGCTCAGCTCCAGCTACACTTTGCACATAATAGTCAACCAAGTTTTTATGTGCATGGAAGCTAAAAGAAATTTGGAAGCGGCATTTCCTTCTCGTGGAAGTCTGGCTTTCAAAGTGATTGTCTGACCGCACGCCCAGGAAACCCAGCTGCGACTAAGGCCGGGCACTGTCGTGTTCCAGGCCGCAGGGCTCTGTCCTGTGGGGAACTGTGCCGCATGGCCCAGCCGTACAGGTGGGAGGCTGGAAGGGAACACAGTGTTAAAAGGGAAATTAAAGTTCATTGGTTTAATATCTTCAAAATATTGCCACCAGATATGTGCCTGGAAACCTTCCTGAGGGTTAAATAAGTGTAAGTAAACTCTCCTGGCTCACTCCCCTCTCCCTGAGTGGGTTCTCATTTTAGTCTGAAAACCGAGTCCTGTATTCGGTCACAGATTTGCCTTCTATAATTTTATTATTGGCCTTTTTAATTTTTGCAGCCAGAGCGGGAGAGACTCGAGCTTGTCAACATTTTACATCTTGAGGAAAAAGATTATTGTAACAAAGTTCTTTTATTTAGGACCAGAGCTGAGTTAGATGCCTACTTTAATGAGTCGTACACAAGTGAGAAATTTAATACTACATAAGCAAATATTTTCATTACATAAAGGAGACATTTTCCTTACAGGAATTCAGCTTACAGATTTAGAGAGTAATAAAAGAACTGCTAGTATTATTTACATCAGTAACACAGATATTCTAGCTTTAAAAGGTGGCACTCATAATTATGATCAGCCTGACTTCCCTATCTGCTCTAATAAATGTTTGCATGACTTATACGGGTCTGTGTGCACTAAGCCATCAACCAACATATCTTATTGCTGGTTCTTTTAATGTAAGTCAGAAAATCATCCACAAGCTCATACAAATTAACAAGTGAAGCAATAAAACTCTAATAGATTAGCATATAAGAAACATGAGCAGACATTTTATACAAAAGAAAAAACAACTAATAAATACACAGGGAACTAGCTTTTTCCATAATGAAGAGGGCAAACAAAAAGACCAATGGTGTACTATTAGTAAACATTAAATTACGAAAGCGAAAAAACCCAATTAGAAAGTTGAATGAAGGCAGCCTACATATATGTTGTTGATAGCGTTATAAATCAATATAACAACTTTAGAAAATAATTTGGAAATACTCTTTGAGACCATGTTATACTCATACATTTGAACCAAATAATTCCAAATCTGGAACTTTATCTTAATAAAATTATCCAAAGTAAAGAAAACAATTTGGCTACTACAATAATAATTTAGAGTTGGCACACTTTTTCTGTAAAGGGCCAGATAATAAATATTTTAGGCTTTGTCAGCCATATGGTTCCTACTCAACTCTAACATTATAATGTGAAAGCAATAATAGGTGATATGTAAATGAGTATGTGTGGCTGTGTTCCAAAGAAATTTTATTTACAAAAATAAGTAGTGGAAAGGGAAATAAGCACCAGTCAGAGAAGACAAGTACCACATGATCTCACTCATATGTGGAATGTAATAAACAAAATAAACTGATGAACAAAACAGATCTGGAGACATAGAAGCATGGAACAGACTGAGGGATCTCAGAGGGAAGGTGGAGATCATGGAGTGGGTGGGGAGAGATTAATCAAAAAACTTAAATGTTTATAAGCATAACCCATAGACACAGGCATTGGTATGGGGAAGGCCTGGAGGTAGGGTGGATGTGAGGTGGAGGAGATCAATGGGGGGGAAAAGAGGGCATCTGTAATACTTTCAACAATAAAGATAAAAAATTTTTTTTAATTTTAAAAAAAGCCTATCATAATAATAAAAAACTGTTTAATGGGGCTTAAAAAAAAGTAGTGGACAGGCTTTGGCCCGTGGACCAAACCCTGGGTATTGTTTATTGATAGCAAATAAATGGGGAAAATTTAAACAATAATCTCAACAATTAGAACATAGTTTCATAAAAGATTATAATCAACTCAATGGTTTATTGTGTAGCCATTAAGATAAGAGCAATTATAAAAATTGTAGCAGCATGGGAAATGCTAAGAACAAAGAGGTTACAAAATTATATGTACAGCAAGATTATAAACATAAAATTCCATCTGTGGAAAGACAAAGGCTGAAAGGAAATACATAAAAAATGCACATAATTGTTTGCCATGATGGATGAGACTTCAAGCCTATTATTTTCATCATTAGTATTAAAAAATACTCAAGAGATAATATAAACCAAGCACTCATAGCAACATTGCATTGCTGTCATCACACCGCACCTGCCCCTTGCATAGAAAAAGTGCTGGGTAAACACGGAGGAGAGTCTTGGTATTTTGGCAGTTCTGGGGTGATCATGCGTAGCTTCATGGCCATAGGTGAATTCCTAACCCTGATCCACCGTCTCACAATGCAAAGTGGCTACACTGGCCACAGATCATCAGAGAAAAACAGTTGCATTATTTAAAAGTAACCATATGCAAGTCGTGAAGCCAACGCAAAGGGCCTACCAAGCCAATGTTAGGATAACAATATTGTGATCACAGAGGACTGTGGCCCGCATATTTTAGATACAGTCCTTGTTGAAGCATGCCAGAGGCCTTTTAAACCAAATCCCATATTTATCAGCAATTGAGCATGGTTTAGCGTCCCAGTCATAAAATCCTTATACTACTTAATGCTGCGTACTGGGTTTATGCTATTTCCTTTGCCCTACAGAACTCGCCGTACAAGGATATTGGGAAATTTTAATATAATTCTTGATTTATTGTAACACATTTAAATCATACATTACCACTCTATATCTTGATGGGAAAGAGCATGGATCTGGATCCAGACTGGCCAGATTCAAATTCCAACTCTGACTTACTAGATGTATAAACTTTGGCAGATGTACTAGTTTCCTTATGCCTCAGTTTCCTCATTTGTAAATGGGTCTGATTCATAAGTCCTAGTTTTATTCTAAAGATTGAATAAATCACTGTGTGTAAACTGCTTAGACTGTGGTTTAGGATACTCAGTAATAGTGAGGACGCAGTATTTGTGATTACTCTGTAATGATCTGTTATCTTGAGGAACAATATCCCACTAATATTTCATTTCAAATCACTCTTGTTTAAAAAATTTTTATCTCACTAGTCTATTTCCATTAATTTTTCCTTAGGCAGTGCATAAATATTAGTCCAACTTCCTAAGCAGACAATGGCTCAGGCCCACATCTCACAGATCTATAGCACTGTAAGAAGTAGAATGGAAAAAACATTAGATTTACTCTGATAACAATCTTAACTTCACTATTCCTCCACAAACACTGTTAACTATCTAAAAGCAACATTGACAATCACCCCCAATCAGTCTCCAAGAAATGCAGCTAAAAAAGTAAAAAAAAAAGAAAAAGAAGCCACCTTAGATTTCAGTGAGCTACATGGGAGACAGCGGGTCCTCTCTAGGTCATTTCCAGGAAGCACGTGGAAAATTGGCCTTGGGATTTGTGCTGTCAGAAAAAAACAAGGATCCAATGTAGCAACACAAAGAGTGTTGTATTTTTTATTCTAAGTCACAATCGGCATTCATATGATTTTCATTAGCTGCTGTTGACACCCTACTTTTACTATCCATGTGTTACAGATCGAGCAAATTCTTAAAGCATCAATCATACTCTGAAGACAATTTAGAAGAGTTCTGAAAAGTACATAATATATATAAGTGGATAGTCACATGCTTTATTTGAGGCCACTTATCATAGTAAATATATTTCTATTCTCGCACTTGTGCTAACTTCTCTTTTGGCAAATATTCTGAGAATAGCTCTTAATTGGCGCAAGAACCAAAAAGATGTGAAGTTGGATGTGATTTACCATAAGTCATGTAGCACTGAGGACAACCCAGTTATGGAATTCCCATATCAATCTTAACCGAAGGGAGACTTTGGTCTAGGTGAAGGTTCCATCGCGGTTTGGGTAAGATGAAGAACAGAAAGAATTCTAGCAGAAATTACTCCACTGAACCGGGTGTAACAATAGATCTTTAGGTATTAAAGATGGTTATTTTACTAAAAGGAAATAAGTTATGGGACCATATATCAAAGAATTCTTCCAGGAAATGTAAAATTGCTATTCTTTTAATTCAGAAATATGTTTGTCGCTTTAGTTCAATTCAACAAAATTCATCATTGTCTAAGATATATAAATTTAGAACTTATTTTACTATATTCTAAGTATTCAGATTGTGTCCCATGTAATATAGGTTGAACATAATGTATTGAGAAATAATTAAATATATTAAAATAGCATTCGTGTTACCATATTGTTTTCCAAATTAATATGTTATTACATGTTGTATGATACATGCTGGCCACCTCTTTTGAGCTAACTGGGATTGCAAGCACTCAGCTCTAGAATCATCATTGAAAAAGAATTTGTCAAACAATATGAAGAGGCAGAGCCAGGCATGCAGCTTGATCTTATAAAACATTTTTCACCTCTGCAGATCATAATTTCGGTGTTTGCAACATTTTGAGTGCAGACACCACAGGCAGCAATAACCGGCTTAAATGCCTTCATGGTACAGCTGTTTGCAACAATACCTCCATTCATAACTCTCAAAAAATAAAATGACAGCTCCGAGTGCCTCGAATGAATATATGCTCCTCTTTACATTGTCCCACAGGTTAACTCCCAGGGAGCTCTCAGCTCTGCACAGCAGTAACTGTAAATGAAAAGCATCGCACCCAAAGTTATTACACAAGGCCATGGGCAACGGCAAACATCTTTGTGTTTTGTCAGTGGGATACCTGTATTTGAATTACACAGTGAAATCATTCTTTGTGTTATAGTGAATTTGTTCATATTAGCATAAAAACTTCAAAATATCTTATCTGGTTATTGCTCACACTATAGGAAAAAGAGAGAGTGCACCCCTCTCTCCTTCTCCGCCTCTCTGCTGTGCTGGTCTTTCACTTATATCCTAGGCAGGCTCTTTCTGTGCGTGTCAAACAAGATGACATCCCTCAGCCCAGAGGCACATTTGCCCTGCTTAGTAATCACCGTGGAATTAGATGTCCCCCACCCAGCAAGGCCCTCTCTCACTCTCAGAAAAGATACTAATTTATCTTCCTTGAGTCACATGCACATTCCTGAATCAATCCTTGGCACTGCAATAATGAAGCTTAGTCACATCCTCAGTCACCAAGTGGGGACAGGCCGTTCTGACTGACATTGCCACCTGGACCGCTGAGAATGGGGAGGAGTAGGGGGGTGGGAAATGCTACTGTGCACACAAAGACTACAGCTTCCGCCAGCCCTGCAGACCTCCCCTCCTGAGGAAGCAACAGGCCCAAGAGAAAGGATTTCCACACTGTGGGGAAGATCATCCCAACGAAGGGATGAATGCTACAGTTCTTCATAACTTTTCATTTGCAAAAACCTTTAAACCAGTCCTTCAGCACTGGAAGGTCATTTGCACCTGAACCAGTGCATGAGGGGTCGTTTGTATATCATAGTTCCTATGAGGATGGGTGACATTTGACATTTTCTGAAAATTCTTAACGTGTGTGACTAAAGTCATGAATTTGGAGAATATAATGCTTAAATAGAAAATAAGTCAGGTGAATCTTGGTGCTTTATACCCAAAGCTTGGTGGGGAAAGCCACTTAGAGTTTATAATGTGGGAAATAAACTACCACCTAATGACCCTTCATCACCTGCGTAAGTGAAAGAAAGAGGAATCTCACATTAGTGTACATTATCAACTGAAGGTAGTCTTTCCATTTAATTACGAAGCTTTCAGAACATAGTTTCTCAGTACCAATAACCACCCCCCCTTCCCCTCTTAAAACAGCACAAACCATTAGGTTCAAAGCCAGCTCTGCCAGAGTGGCTGAGCTCGTTGAGCCTGTGCACCGAAAGGTCGCCAGGTCAACCCCCAGGCAGGGCACATACCTGGGTTGTGGGTTCCATCCCTGGTCGGGGCATGTACAGAAGGCAACCGATCGATGTTTCTCCTTCACATAGATGTTTCTCCCTCTCTAAGCATGTCCCCGGGTGTGGGGGGCGGGGGTGGAAACACAACTAAAAGCCTGGGTGATTATCCTTCTGTCATAGTTTAAAACTGCTTTAGGTAAAAAATTATTTCTTTCTGTGTTTTCCAGATGCGCATAAAAATGGCCAGTGGGAAACCAGTGTGATAATATTATTGGGATGAATTCAGTTCAAACTGAGCGGAAATGAAAAAAGAAACGGTTATTCTTCTAGCTCTTTCTTTAAATTTTGACAAAATTGTGGAATTAGAACGTATTCCCAGGTTTGAACATTCGCACTGAACTCTGCTGCCCAGGAGAAGCGCTCTTTGAGCTGGCAAAACAGGATTTCTTATTTCTGAGAGGGGAAAAAGAAATCTCTGAACCTAAGAACAGTAATTTCCTGCTTACGAAGCAGAAGTTGGAATCTCTATATTCCGCCTGCTGTGTAGCCTTTATGTCATTGTGGAGAACTTGTCTAGGGGTGTGAAAAATTGTTAGAAACCAGAAAAATAACTATAGAAACGGTGAAAAACAAAACACTCGACTCTAAATTGACTCTACACACGCTAAATGAGAAAATAACAGCTTGGTTAAAAATTAAGAGGAAAGAGTATAATTTAGTAAATGTACTGAACCCAACAGTTTTAGAAACAGGTAAGAGCTTTTGTTAAAAATCACCAACCTGTTATGAATGGCATCTCTTCAGTAGGGGTCCCAACCAATAAGGTATATATTTCACAGTCTGTCAAATTGACTTCATGAAATCCTAACAGTATTTCTTGTCATTTCTGAGGTATGACAGAAATCTCTTTCTAGGAACATTAGTTCTATTTCACTACACAAGATAAGGGGACTCACACAGCTGTTTTCAACCCTTTGTTTTTTTACTGAAATCCAGCAGAAATTAAGAGGCAGTTATCTTTTGACTGAAGCTTATCCCCACCTATAAATTCTTTCTTGATAATTGGTATTATCATTTCACTAAACTTTTCTTACTTTATATATAAAGTTTTTCTTCCTCTCAACTCTCCCAGGTATAGAAGCTTTGAAAAGCCACATGTTTAGTGCTGTTCTCAGAAGAATATGCACCTAGCATTGCCTTGAAAATAGGTTATTTTATTAATATTTCCACATACTTTTATTTAAATTTAAAAAGAAATCTAGGACACCATCTGCCATATAATCTCTTCGCTATTCTAGAAAACAAGCCTTCTAGTCAAGTATCATTCAAAACTCTCAAAATCTGATATAATTAATAATTGTTAACTTCTTTCATCTTAGCAGTCCATCTAATCAAGTAAGTATTCTCCCTTTTATAGGCTTTATTTACCAGAAAACTAAATTAAAATCTAACTAGAACAGGATATAACATGTATAATGGTTTTAACTGCAAAACATTTTGATCTTTGATTTCAGCTTATCTGGAAATGTGTTTTCAGAAAGGTTGGACCATGCCATAAAGAGGGTGGGAAAGATGCCATGACTCAGTTTTACTGCTGATAGTAATGGTAGACCAGTCCCGCCCATGTCACTTAGAGGTCAACTAAGCAAAAAATTACCTACCATGCCTGGGCTGTGAAAGATTCCAATCCATCTGAGCATGTCTAGGATATTGAAAGTGTAGGCGTGATGATTCAGAAACCTCTTCTAAAGCTGTATCACTTGGAATCCAGCAGCTCTGTGAGTATAACAAAAATGGAAAGAGTGATTTGTCTTCCTGGTTCCTCTTCAGTACTAGAAACCACCCAGCTTTGGCACTTTAGAGGATTTCAGCTCTGAAGCCTGGGGGAGTGCACCTGCCTGGTCATACTGTGCCATCCGAGCAACGGGGAAGACTATGGTACCTGCTGGACTGGCTGCTGAGAAAAGTCCCAGTCTTACCTCAGTGCCAAAAATTGTTGTGTCTCTCCAAAGCAACTGTGAATTGTTTTTCTCCTGGCCTCTGAGACCATGTAATTGATTAGATTTGCCTCTTCCTATTGGCTGCTAGAGCCAACTTCTGTTTCTGGCACCATTGTAGACCAGAAAGCCAGAAAGGCCCTGCCAATAAAAATGACTAAAATGTTGAACTAAGGAAAAAAATAGACCTATGATTGCATTGTTGAGCTGGCACAAAAGAAAGAAATCCACATAGGTCAAAACTAAAGTGAAAGCAGAAACCCAGAAGTTAAGCAAGTGCCAATGCCAGCTTCCCTCTGAGGACTTGTGCTAAACCCTGAAGACCTTGAGTTTTCACCATAACAGTTGCATGTGTTGTGGAGAACTGGAGATTAAAACATATCCCAGGTGGGAAAGAGGGACACACCTTTAGCCTGAGGACAAATGAAAAATAAACCCTCTTCCCACCTCACAGAAATGGGCAGAAAAGAAATTTGCCTGTCTCAATCTTGGAGCAAAGTAGGAAAAAAAGAAAATATCTTCAGAATTTACACCATTGAATTTCAAATTGACCTACCTATGTGATTCAGAACATTTAGCAGAGGAATTTATTTTAAGTGGTCCAGTTGAAGAGTATGTGTGCCTAAGATGTCTGACAAAAGCAAATGCAAATTCTTTTTGGAGGAACATAACTTTAGCTAGACATTAATGAATTTCCATAGTTAAAAAGAATATAAGCTCCGATAACTCACAGAAACAAAAAAATATATATATGGTAGAGTCAACCAAAACAAAGACAGCAGAAAATAACTAAAAAGATTTCAAATATTGGAATTTTTATATCCAGAATATAACATAATTATGTATGTAATCTTAAGAAAAAATAAGAAAGGTACTTGAAAATAGGAGCCAGGAACATGAGACTAAAAACCACACAAAGTATATTACTAAAAGAATCAAATAAAAGCTTTACAAATTAAAATCTCAATAGGCAGAATAAAGGGGATAGATACAGCTGAAGAGAGAATTAATAAACTGGAAAATAAAACCAAAGAAACTATCCTGAATTCATCTAATGAAATAAAAAAGAAAAAATATCAAAAAGAATTTAAAAGGCATGACAAATAAAGAAGGTCTACCATATTTTCAACCAGAGCTTCAAAAAACAGAAACTAGTTGAAAGATGATATTAAAGAGATAATGACAGAGCAGCTTCTAAATTGTTAGCCCCAGGGACAGAATGCACTGTGGCATTTTAGCCCTTGGATCTTTCAGATAGGACCAGGGTGATAAAGGCCAGACTCATTAGAAGTTACCTGAAGTAAAGAAGGGGTGGATACTTAATCAATAGCTAGACTAGCCTCAAAGAACCTCCCCAAGGCCCCAGTAGGGCAACAGGTATAAATGCCATGAGGCAGAAAATGTGAAGTCTAGTGGCTTCAGCAGTGCCATATCACAGACCCAGAAAAACACTGGGGTAAATCTGCCAAGACTTCAGAAAGGACATGATGATACTGAATGTCTGCAATTTCACTGCTAAGAGCCTAGAAGTCAAATTACAGATATAGCAATTCAAAATCCCTTGATTATACCTTCCAACTGGTCAGGAAAGTAGAAAGTGGAGAAATTCTTAACATCTTCTCTCTCACTTCTTTGTATTCTCTTTGTTATGCCCTAGGCCTAAAACTCTCCTCCCCACTCCACCCCCAATAGCCTAGATTTCCCCCAATAACCACTCTTTTCCAAATGCCCCTTCTATTTTCCCCCAGAGCATTGCATGCCCATCACAGCACTTAATCTACTATAGAGAATATTTTGTTTGTTTATTTTTTGTTTGTTTGTTTAAAATATTACAAATGTCCCTTTTTCTCCCCAATGACCCATTCCACCCCCTCCCCAGTCCCACTCCCCACCACTGTCCATGTCCTTGGGTTGTGCATATATGCATATAAATTACTATAGAGAATTTTAACCTCATTAGTTTGTTAACTGCCTATTCCTTCCACTTCTACCTTCAAACTGTATGTTCTTACAAAACACAGTCCTTATAGTATTAATCTCTGTAGATTTAGAATCTGTTTGGATTCAATGCCTTATATATAGTGCAGTATGTTCAACAAATATTTTTATATATTATATATATGTGTGTGTGTGTGTATGTGTGTGTGTATGTATGTGTGTGTGTGTGTGTATATATATATATATATATATACATATATATATATATATATATTCTTAGCTATTACACCCTAATGAGTCAAAAAGGCTAAACTTGCTCTTTGGATCATAAATTAAATATAAAGAGAATTATAATCATGAATTAAATATATTTACTTGAAAGCAAAAGACAAATGGCTTAAGAATAGCATAAAAGAATGAAATTTCATTCTAAAGCTAAAAGAATTAAATAAATTTTAACATTTCTTACACTTCCCTTTCTATTCTGATTTAAATTATTTCGCTAAGAATTAATTTGCTTTCAAAATTGTTGAAAAATGATTAGCATTCCTTATTTTCCAGACTGCATGAATTTTATAAAACTTTTTAAACTTTTCTCCATCTGAGCCCCCCAGGCCTCCACAGCTGGATGTGTTTTGCCTGCATGGAATCAAACAGTATTAATGCCTTCTGTCAGCTGGTGCTATCATTCAACATACATCTCTCTCTCTTTTTTTTTTTTTTTTTTTTTTGCAGAATTGACACTTCACCAGATTCCTCTTTAATTATAACAGAAGGTTTTGGAAAAGCTGGTGCTCTTCTGGTATGTGATGTGAACCCCAAGAACAGAGTTAGAAAACAAAATATAAACACTAAGATTATTATTACCCACAACAGTAAGCCCCAAGTTATGCCCCAAGAGAAGTGAATAATAAAATCAGGGGTATATTTATTATTTATTTTAGTAAGTTTTCATTTTGATGTAATTTAAAACTTCCAAAAGTTGCAAAAGTATTATGAAGTCCAGTATACACTTTACACAGGCTTACTATTTGTTAACATTGGCCCCATTTGCTGAGCCCCCCTCTCTCTCCCTCTTTCTTTCAGTGTATATATAAATCATACGACAGTAAGTTACATCATGCCCCTTTACCCTTACTTAAGTATGTATTTTTAAAAACAAAGACATTCTCTTATATAACTGTGGTGGGCGGTTAGACAGACATGAGCAAAGCAAGGACAATGGGCAAGGTACAGAAGGTCACCAGGACAGAAATCCCTTGGTGCCTCAAAATGGGCAAAAATGGACAGAGGAGGACGTTACCTCCAGGGTAACCTTTCTCCCCAGCATATTGCTGGCCATGGGATTTAAATCCCCTTACATTTCATATCACTGGTCATGCAACACAGACCCTCCCTTGACCTTTTCTCCGCTGACAGGTCGCTAATCACATGGTAGACCCTTTTGGAGGAGGCACAAAGGGCTGAAGAGTAGCCTCGTGTGACTCCCATGCAGGCCCTTGCAGGAGTGTTCCCTTAAGCATTAACCCTGAGGGACAACATCTAAGCCTCAGTTGTGTTCCAGCTCCAGGCCCAGAAAAGCAGCAAAACCAGAAGGAACAGTGTCATGGGTGACATTAGGACCCTGTGCAATGACTAATGACCCTAGCGCTGACCAATCAGTGAGGACACACCTGGAAAGCTGATAAATGGACATTGAGGTCCTTCTTGGGCCCTCCCCTAAAATCCCCATCCTTAAAAGCCCTTAGGAAGGAGGACCCAGTGCAGCTCTTTCCCCACCCCCTGCCCCCAAGTACATTTTCTGTGCCTCTCTCTTTCTCCTAAGCTCCAAGGGCCCTTCTTTTGCCTCTGTAACTTGTTTTCTGAGCCCATACCCAGTTGGCTCACTTTTCCTACCTCTGTGACTTTCTAAATAAATTTTCTCTTATAGTGTGAGTCTTGAGTCTGAATCCTTTTTTAGCCAGAACTCAAGTACTGAGACTGCTGAACCGACGTCCAATCACTGGTAACATTCTGGTACCATTTTAGCTGACACAATAACCACAGAGCAATTATTAAAATCAGTAAATTTAACATTGACACTATTATCTAATCATGGTCCATATTCAAATTTGCCAACTGTCACAATAATATCCTTTATAGTGTTCTTTTCTCCCCAAACTCAAGATCAAAGCCAGGATCACACGTTGCATGTGATGGTCATATCTCATTAGTGTCCTTTAATCTGAAATCATTACTCAGCCTTTCTTTGTTTCATCCATTATTTTTAAGCATAGAGTCCAGTTATTTTGTAGAATGTTCCTCAAATTAGGTTTGTCTGCTATTTCTTCATGATTGCATCTGGGACATGCCCTTCTGGCAGTAATGCCACCAGCAGGACACACATCATATCAGAAGGCACCTGATAGTTGGGTCCATTATTGGCGATACTTACTTTGAGAAGTGTTTATTTAACCACATCAGTAAGTCAAGGAGTAATAATACAAATATAGATTTTTATGAAAACTTACAAGAAAATGAACCAAATATAGGCAATGTGTGACACTGGGAGAGGCAGCATATATTCACACTAGCTCCTTTTGACAAATAGGTAGGAAAAGAGGTGAGGCATTAAAACCAGAACAAAAGAGAAATTGTTGTAAGAAGACCTGGGAGAGGGACATCTGCATATTAAGGAAAAGCAAATTGCTAATAGTTTCAGAGAATGGATAATAAATTGGGGGTCACTTTTTCAAAACTAATTTGAATTCCCCTAGATTCCCTTTCCAGGGCATAATTATGTTTATAAATCATAACTGCTTTGTGACAATGGAAAATTTTGGTCTGTTTCTGGTAAAAAGAAAAAAAGTGATTTCTTTTTAAGCTACCTTTGGTTCAAAAGCTTGTAATTTTAAAAGGGTCATAGGAATGTGTCCTTATGACACAGCTTTTAGTAGCAAAATTATAATATTTGTAAGTAAACATAAAAATACAATATAGATTAATATGTGTGTATATGTGGAATAGTATAAACACACATATTTTAATGTATGCCAAAAAATGGGAAATTTGTTTCTTTCTGTTCATAAAAACCATAATCCGCAAAGCATTAACTTAGCTAAGGTCACCTTGGCTTGCCACCTTTCCCATTCATGAAGTTTCCATGTGAAAATGGTACTCAGAAATCTTCTGTGGTCGTTTTATCCCACCCCCGCAACTGGATAGAGCACGATGCCATTTAGGTAAAGTAGGAGGAATTTCAGCACATTCCAGCGCGCAAACTGTAATTTCAGTCCCAATTTTCAGAAATCGTGCTGTTAGAAAAAATAACTCACTGGAAGTGTCAGCCCATGCTATTTTTACGCAGCTCTCTAGGCACGCAGACTTGAAGACCCGGATGGCACAAAGAAGTTATTTTCTTTGTTTTGCTAAGAACTCCGCTCCCTCAGCTCTCGGGTGGAGGGTGGAGAGATCTTTCCAGATGGCGCCGTGATGGTGAGACGCAGGACAAAGAGTTACACTTTCTGCCCATCACCGTTTCATCCTCCAAAACCCAAAGACAGGGATTTTAATGACACCAACTCATGAGCAAGTCACCATTGGAAAATCCCATGTAGAATTTTAAGAAGAAGACATCCCACCACTTGAGCAGTTTCACACCCCCAAGGATGGTGAGACAGAGCAAATGCAGACAATGTTTAGACGATGTCGCCGTAGAATATTACAATCAGCAAATGATGCTGTGAGCGAAGTCATCTAAAAAACATTCGCAGAAACAGCATGGCGGGGGGAGCTGGAGTAGGGGAGGATTGGCCAAGCTTTGTGTGTGTGTCTCCAGTTGAGAATCCTACATTTTTAATCCCCAGGGGAAGGGATTTAAAAAAATAGTTCTTTCTTAGACATCATTGGACAGTCTTCCTACCCTTTTAAACTTCTGCCACGGGGTCTAAAACATGAAGCTGTTCAAAGGTAAGGAACATTCATGGCCAAATGAAGACATTTTCTAACACAGTTTTGTTATCTTCTAACAGGTCTTCTTCCGTTAACTCCCTTTTGTCCCATTCAGTCCGCTGTCTACAGAATTATGCACTTTACCTTTGGGTCATCTTTCAACAGCTGACCCTCCGAAGTGCTCCCTCACAAAGGATTTATGGAGAACTAGTTGAAAGGAAGGGTGACCATGGCCCTGTCTTTACAGTTTCTGGTTCCTGAGAAGGTAAGAAAAGTGGCCACTTCTTCATGTCAAATCACTTTATCAGATGGAAGAAATGAGAGAATTATTCAGTCATGCAGTGAATCACTGGCAGAGGAAGCAATAGCGGACTCTTGGATCCTGCTTACCTAACTTCCTGTGGACCTTGGGCGCCATGCCCATGAGAAAACCTGTATGGAATGCACAGGAAAATCATTAACCAGGGGGCGAACGATTCCAGCACCAGCTCCTCGCAACCTACAGCTCCTTGCAGAAGGTCCTACAGGAGGCCTTTAAAGCAATCCTATTTATACAGGAGGCCTTGCAGGAGAGCTGGTCATTTTTACCTTTTTATTTTTCTCTCTGTGGAAAAAGCAGGAAGGTGTTTCTGAGAATTGCTGCGTGTTGCCGTCGCTGAAAAGCAGGTTAAGGCACAACAGCAGATGTAAGTATATGTAAAAGAAATGCTGCCAGCCCCACAGGTGGGAAGCCTCAGTTCGTTAAAGCAGTTATTTCTTCTTTAAAAGCAGTTCCTCCAGTTATGAACTTTGACTGGTTTCACACAGGTAGCAGAGGCTAATTTGAAAGAAAACTACTTTCCTTGCTGCTTGAAGTGAGATGCAATAGGTAAGTCCACATCGTTTAAGAGTTGAAACGAACTAGGCTTATGCTCAGGTTCTTGCCAAGGGGAAATCACTGCGAAATGTTTTCCTTGTGAGAGCCTCCTCTTGGGGGGTCATGAAAATAGCCTTGACCTTAAGTGGCCCGGCGAGCATCCCTGTACCAACAGCAACGCTGTGTGGTTTGAATCAGATGCTCTCTTTCTGACTGATGTATGATAAATGCGAACTCACTTTTCTAATCTCAGGAGAAAGTAGACGCAGAAAGCAGCAGAAGGTGTCTGTCAACTGACTGGCCTCCCGGCCCGATCACAGCAGGAAACAGCACACAACTTAGACAACGAGGGCTTGGCTTTGAAGTGGTGGTTTCTTTATGAATCTAAGGGACAGCTTGAATCTCTCGCATATTTTAACTAATCCGGGTCCTTACAAAAACGTTTTGGAAGCAATTCAGATACGCTGAGCCCCCTAGGCCTAAAATTTCCACAGCTGACGTGATTTGTTGGCTTGGGAGCTAGACATGAAAAACGGCAGAGCATGAACTCCACGGTGGCCTGGTGCGCGGGACAGTCCCTCTCCTCTCCTCCGCCCGCGTTCCTGGGCGCCACAGCCCAGAGGGAACTGGGAACTGGGAGAACGACTCCGCTTCAGCCTCCCATTGTGAAGTTAACGTCTAAGTCAGATTTCCAGCCAAAGGAAAGCAACAAAATCGAAAGTGCCGAGGCGGAGTCAGCCCTTGGTGGGGTTTCAGGAATCCATTCTTAGCAGGTTTGTTTAGAGCACAGACAAAATTAAAGACAATAAAATTATTCATTTTTAGGAGCTGATTAAATATGTTATAGTCTAATGAGCCAATAGATTATTCAAGAGAAAATAACCAAGACATTGTCGAGTGGGAAAAAGAGGCCATCTGAGTAAAAAAAATCAAAATAAAAAAAGTGAAAAAATATACACATGTATTTTAAACTTTCTGGAAGAATATGCGAAACATGGCTGGTAGTTGTCACTCCAGGCCAGGGCCCCTCAATAGAGGCACCGATGACACTTTGGGCTGGATGATTCCTTGTTGTGGGGGCTTCCTGTGCATTGAAGGCTGTTTTGCAACAACTCTGGACCCTTCTACTAAATGCCCTCAGCAACATCCCCACCCCCAGTATGACAATCAAAATGCCTCCAGACATCACCCAATGTCCCCTAGGAGCCAAACTGTCCCCAGTTGAGAACACTGCTCTAGGGAGTGAGGCTGGAGGGAGGATTTTACTTTTTATCTCTCCTATCCTGAACCCTATTTTATATTTTTTGTTTCTTTGTTTGGTTTTACCATGAACATGTACTATTTTTATAAGAAAAAAACCTAGTTATTATTTTTTTAATAAAAGGAAAAAAGTTTCCAGGTTCACCTCAGAACTCATATATAATCTGGGGGGGAAATGAACTATATTACTAATAAAAATACTCCAGGAAGCTGTGTTGCCATTTTGATGGATTTAGTAGCTTCGTGTAGTACTTTTACTCCAAAGAGCTTAAGGCTTTGTAAAAAAACATTTCAGAAAATACATTCTAAAATTTTTATAGCCGTAAAATGACAGCAGCAAAGAAAAAAGTGGGGGAAATGGCAGCCCAAAGCCAGGCAGTTTAATGAAGGTCATTGGCCTTGGCGTCCAGGGTTAACGGTGTACATCTGCCCTGTGGAGCCAGCCCTCAGCGAGACTTCGAGGAATGTGAGCTGTGTCTTCAACACCCTTCCATCCTCTCATGCCACCGGCCTGAATCACCTTCATTTATTTACTCGAATTTGCAGGAAGACTGTGTTAGACACTGAGTTCTTTGGCATTTGGGAAGCATCAACAGCTCTGGTAGAAATTAATTGATGGTTTTATGCACTTTAACATCCTGCACAGACACAGGGAAGTTCTTCTGGGGCAACTTCAGAGGCCGCTGTCTCCTAGCAGGAGCTGCCAGGGGAGCAGGGCCGCCTGCCAGGTTCTACCACAAAGCAGCTGCCTGGTGCCGCCGGGAGCAAGGCCAGGCTGCTCGGGAGGAAGGGACCGTGCAGTCCAGGGGAGGGGGGACAGCCATGCGGTCTCACCCCGGGAAGAGAAATTCCAGAGGCCGATGGGGAACCTACAACCTACTGAAAGAGAAAGGCGAAGGTGGTTGGCCAAATTGAGGGGGAACCAAGCAATCCATGGAGTGAGAAAGGGGGGTAGGGCAAAGGGGGGTGACCACAGCAGCCCTGAGCAGGGCGGTGTGAAGCGCAAGGGGCCCAGGAGGTGAGGGGGGAAGAGCAGCGCCGCCTGCAGCGGGGCTGGGGGCCCTGGAGCAGACTCGGAGCAGCGGGCAGACGCCTGGAGGCCAAGGGTGTCTGGTGAGGCGCAGGACCAGGGCGAGCGGGAGGATAGCTGCTGGAGCACCGCTCCTGAAGGTCAGAGGCATGAATAAGTGGGTTCTGTTTTTTTGTTTAAATTGCATGAGTCTTCTTCAAGGCACCGCATTTTAACTCCAGCCCTCGGTTCTGTGGGTGGTGAGGATAATGAGGCTCTTCTATGGCTTAGCTTCAGTTCTGCCCCCCTCCCTCTGCAAGGGTGTGTGCTCGCTTTGCTCTGCTCCATAAAAGATACTGTCGCTCTGAAGGCTGCCTGTGTGTGGCCCTGGAGCCCCTCCAGCCTGCGCCTTCGGAATAACAGCAGCCGCCAGAAGAGGCGGAAAATGGATTATAAACCTCAGTTGTTAATGTTGGGACGAGCAGTGGCCATGGTGCGGCTGCTCTTTTATTTTTTGGAAACAGAAGCAGGAAGAACGAATGTTTTGGGTTGTCTGCGGAATTAGTCATCTTTGCAAAAATTGTTCTTTCTTGCACCTCAAGGCAGTTGTAATGCTGACTTTTGAAAACATCAGTGGTCTTAATATTTAGAAGATCATAAAATCAAGAATTCTCCATTAAAAGATAAACAAGACTTTTTGCCTCCCTCGTAATCTTATTTATGGCTGTATTTAAAAATTGACCTAAAATGGAGTGTTGAGAATTATGAAACAGCGACTGAAGATCCCTTTACATAAACTGTTTCTAGCAGGGGTCCCTGGTCTGAAAGAAAAGAGTTTCTCGAGCCATTTTCCATATTTCTAAGAGTTAAACAGAAAATGCAAGTTTACTTTCAATACCCTTGCAAAGCTAATTGAAACATCCGGCACCTTTGATTCTGCCTGGAATTATATTAATGTAAAGGGGCAATGCTGGTCATCTCTTTCAGATCAAGATTTCTGCTCAGGGGAAAGGAAAGGACAGTGAGAAACAGGAAGGAAGGAGGGAGAGAGGGCAGGGTGGATGGGGAGAAGGGAGACAAGGGAAAGGAAACAGATTTAGCTCTAGACTTGAATCTGTCTTTGTTTAATTGAGTGATTATTTTTTATCTCGACAGGCCTGTTTTCTCATCTGTAAACTGGGCATAAGCCTATGCCATGCTCCTAGGAGCACTGGGAATAATCTGTGTGAGCACCCAGGTTATGTAGCGAACATTCCTGAATGTTCACTATGTCCCAGACACCGTCCTAAGTGCTTTTCATTGGTTCATACAAAACAACATTATGAACTTGACAAAATTATTATCCTCTTTTTTAAGAGGAGGAAATTGAGACCCAGAATAGTTTTTAAAAAGTATCTAAGGCCACCCAGCTAATGAATTGGGGTTTTCACCAAGGTTTCTAGAGCCCACGGCTCTTCATTACAAATGCATGCTCTTAATCGCTCTATTACCTTAATACATAATATGAATCTAATATGGGATCACTTCTGTCAGTACTATTATTCTATGTCATTGTCATTAAAAATGAGAAAAAGAAATTGCTTACCAAATAAATTTATTGTGTTCGGTAGACGAAATTCTTCAAATCTCAAGATCCATCCACGGTGGTAAAATGGCTGGTTATCATTGCTCTATAATGGGGAATTTGACATTTTATGGAATGACTCTGATAAAAAGTGAATGTTCCATCACTCACTCTTTTTAAAAATTATGTATTCTTTTTAGTTTTATTTTTGTTGGTTTTAGAGAGAGGAAGGGAGAGGGAGAGAGAGAAAAACTTCGATGTGAGCAACATTGATTACCCTCTCCCCCTTCCCCAGGGATTGAACCGGCCACCCCTGGTATAGGGGAAGGACACCCCAACCAACGGAGCCACCCTGGACAGGGCCCATCATTCATTCTTTCTTCCACCAATTCTCTCATTCACAAACTGTGTGTCAGGCAGTCTGCGACATGCTGCTGTTTTAACAGATTCAAAGATAGTGTTAATCTGAAACTACACTGTGTTTATAATATATATGTTTATACTTATTAAATACAAAATGTATTTTTAGATTCCTAAGTGTGTGCTCAGAAATCACAACTCCTTACTGGATTCACTTCCCACTTGGTCCGTGTTACAAATTTGTAGCTCATTTATGTATAGCCACACGAAGAAATGCGTTTTCTGAAGTATGCACGGGGTTTCGTGCTTTCTTTGAGAAGATTTCACCCAAATTGAATAAATAAATATAAAACAAAGAGGAGGAAAAACACCCCCCAAATAATCCTTATAGACTATGGATTTTAGTATAAAAATTATATAAGGCACATAATAATCCTCTCCCGTGTCCTGCTATACAATTCTTGTAAATCCAGCTTGTAAGAGTTTAAAACTAAAAAGTTTCTTCTAACTACAGCCAATTAGAAGGCATTCGCCGCAGTGGAGGGCCCACCCCCGCCGTCCAGCAGCCGGTTACTGGTTTCGGGGGAAGCGCGGCCCGTGTCCCACCTCTGTCTCACGTCGCCTCCCGGTCCCTGTCTTTTCGCTTGTCCTGTTGGCGGTGAAGACCAGCGGCCCGGGAGCCGAGCTCTGAGCTGGACTCTCTGAGGCCCTCCGGCTGCTCAGAGCAAAGGAGCCGTGCGAGTTACACTAGGTTTCACACAGCAAAGCGAAACGGCCTCCTTTCAATAGTTAGGCTGTATGTGTCGTCCTTGCAGCTGCAAACGCCCTTGGAGACCATGAATTCCTACCTCCAGACTTTACAGGGGATGAAAGGAGGGCCAGACAAGATAGGTGACTCACCCGGGTCATCCATTTAGATCACAACTGCCAGGAGGAGAAACCAAGCTTTGCTAATGCCTCAGCCCGCTCTTCTCCATCTCCCATTCTCATTTTTATCCAGACTCATGTTTTCCCAGTACATGTAATTTCTACAGGATTTCGCCGAAGTGAGGAATGGAGTGAATGCAAGTAAAACAATTATATCAATTGCAATAAAATTTATTTGAATAACAGTTTTGATTATTTCCCGTTGATGAGAAATGTGTGCATTTAAATTATTTTTAACTTTCCGGGTTTGTTTTTGTTTCCCTCTACCCTTACCAACACTAGGTCTCTTTCGCTATCTTTATCTTTACCGATCACCAAAATCTTTATCTCTTTGGCTCCCTCTCTCCATCTCTCTCATAATTTCCATTTCTTTATATTAATTTGTAATCCCTTCTTTTAAGTTAGGTGGAACAGTTAATTCTCTATCAAATGTTTTACACATTAGATGACCAAACTACTTCACACTAAAACAACAGATTAGAAGTCAGAGGTATAAGTGGGAGGAGAGGAGGGCCACACACCATAGGAACACTGGCCATATAACATCAATTTGGCATTTAAAGAGGGGCAAGACTAGGCGAATGCATAGAATTTTTATTTTTTCATTCCTGTAGCAGTATTCCCAACCTTCAGTAAAATCTTCTACACAGAAACATATTGTAAAAGAAAGGTTTTGGTGTACTTTTTTTTAAAACAGGGAGCTAAATGTTTGGGTCAATAACAACCCCCCAACCATACGGCATAGTGGTGAGTGACCCCTTAATAAAGTCATTCAGTGGAGATACGAGCCAGAAAGGAATGTGAGACTGTAAATAGGAAGGGATTTTAAGAAATCTTAGATACAGCCTTGTTCTTTCTAGTTTCACTAGGGAAAAAGGGTTTAAATTAATTTTATCTAAATTTAAAGGGGCAAGATGTCCCAGCTCACTCTGGGGTTACCATTTCTTTTGAGAAGAATCCATCCTAAAATAAATAAATTACTGAGTCTTTAGAAAAATGTTATGATTTTTTTTTTTTTGAGAAGCAAATATTGTCAAATAATAACAAAAAGAGTTGTTTTAAGGATACAAGCTTTCTGTCAAATAAATTTAACCCCTAATAAGACAAACAAAATAATTACTAAGGGCATTATATTTTTAGAAAACCATTTCATGCCCTAGCCTGTTTGGCTCAGTGGTTAGAGCATCGGCCCATGGCCTGAAGGGTCCCGCCTCAGTTACAGGCTCCATCCTGGGGCCCCGGTCGAGTCTTGTGCTGGAGGCAACCAATCGATGTGTCTCTCTCACATCGATGTTTCTCTCTCTCTCTCTCCCTTCCAGTCTCTCTAAAAGCAATGGGGTGGGGTGGGGGGGGGGGGGGAATCCTCAGGTGAGGATTTTAAATAAAATTTAAGAAATAGAAAACCATTTCATACCATTTGTTCCTGCTTATATCTTAGAGCTGGAAAAACCCAAAACCTGTTCTGCCAAATTTTTTTTTAATTTAATATATTTCAAAGTAAAGATTCTATACAGGTGGTTTATTTAGGGAACTGATTCTAGGAAACAGGTGAGGAGAATTAGAAAAAGGACAACAGGAAAAAGGGAAAAGCTAATATAAAATTGCAGTGTCCAACTGGTTACAGCTGATGGCAATTGGGCCTCCGCAGCTGAGCTTTTTTTGAAAAGCCATGAGTCCTGCACCTATGGGACAGAAAGCTGCCCTTTAGACTGTGACTCCACCTCCCACAAGTCATGAGTTGCCCCATGGGGTGGGGTGCCAACTACCTCCCACTTCCTTCTCAGGCACACATGAGTGCCAACAGCCCAGGCTCTGCCGTCAGAAAAGCACCAGAAAAGAAAGTGAGATGAATACAGTGCAGTGAGGCCAAATAGGCCCAGAAAATTTGTGCAAGCTGGTTGCAGGAACAATGTTTAAAGTAAAAGATGGGTTGAAAGGATAGGTAGCCAAGCACAGGAGGTTTCTCACACATGCAGTTCCAAGGTTATCTTGGCCTCTACCAGGACCGAGTTACAATTCCCAGGGATGGAGAGGGCTGTGTATGCATTGCGATAGACAAGTCTGAACTTCAAAGTGGAGGTCAAGACTGGAGAATTAAATTTGAGAGTTAACCACAGAGATGATATTTAAAGACCAGATAAGAACATCAAAGGAATGAGTTTAGATAAAGAGGAGATCAAAGAACTAAGTCCTGTGACAGTAAAACGTTAAGAACCCAAGAAAATGAAGAAATACCAAAGAAATTTAGAAAGAGAAAGGATGACTTAAGAAAAAATAAATAAATAAAATCATGGGGTTCTGGAAGATGAATGAAATGGTGTTTCAAAGAAGAGAGAGGAATCCATTGTGTCAAAAACTGGATGGAGGTCAAGTGAGACAAGAACTGAGGACTGAACATTTGGATTTAACATCGTGGAGGTCAGTGGTGACTCTCTCGAGTGGATTTTAAGTGTAACACTGGGGGACCGGGGCGGCCAAGTGTCTGATTATAGTGGGAAGAGAAAAGTGGAAAGGGGAAGGGAAGACACAAGTACTGACAACTCTTTCAAGGAGTTTTAACTGAAGGTAGAGAATATAAAGAGTGAAGAATTTAGGGAGTGTAGGGGAATAAAGCAGTAGCTGGAGGAGAGAGTAGAGTCCTTGCTGTTTGTTGTAAGATGGAAGAAGTCATGTCATTTCATGCGCTGATGAGAATGACCCAGTGAAAAGGAAAGACACGATGCCAGAGAGAGGGGGGAGGATTGCTGCGGTTCAGCGCCATTGAGCAGGCGAAGAGAAGCGGGGTCTGTGTTAACACGCGTGAAGGGTGCTGGCAGTGCAACCTGGGGTACAGTGACAACGACTCGATTTCAACTCAGGTGATGCCGCCGCCATTTATGGAAGACGAGAACAATATTTTTAAATAGATGCTACAAAGTAATAGCTTTAAGTAAAATGTTAAATCATAGTAATAGACTAGTATTCCACATGAATAAAAAGGAGGCATTTATAACTCTTAAACAAATAATTTAGATTATTCATTCAAACAATGAAAAAAGAAGATAAAATTTAATGGAATTCTAAGATTTTTTTAAAATGTCGTTTGCTAATTTTAAACATTCAAAACAAAGTCAGGAACTAACTAGTCTGTCCTCACTCCCATTTGGCAAAGGGGATAGCTGATCGCTAGAAAACAAATCAAAAGCTGTTCACCAGTTTAAAAGTTTGCCATATTTTCAGAACTAAATTCTGTCTTCCAGCTTCCTGCGTTATCACCCCCTACTACCATGAAACCTTGTCCTGACTGAATAGATAGTAATGACCAAAACTGAGTGCTTATGAGTTAATGTTTAAACTTTTTTTCATCCTTCCTTGCCCTAAAGATATGGGGAGAATGAACCTGGGGAGAAGATCTCTGTGTCTTAAAATGTTGCATTAAGAGATCCAAACATTCCATTAGGAAACACATTAGAGTGTGAGATGAAGTATCTACACTACACTACCCTTAGTGAATGAATGGTCGAGCTTGGTAAGAAGAATTAGGAAATTTCTATAATAAGAGGTTAATAAGCAATGAAGCCAACAGTCGACCTGGGCATGTCTACCAGTGTCAGGTAGCCTGGAACTTCAGTTTCGTGTCTGTGCAGAGCCTGAGGTCACTGCTTAAAACCAGGACCCAACAGCATCACCGATTGGGCAAAACAGAGTGGACAGAAGGTCACTTCGCAGAGGCAGAGAAACATGGATCTGTAAGACAAATTGCCAAGAACCACGATACAGACTACATTTTCTAAGCACAACACAAAAAAGGTAGAAGCCAGAAATAAATCGCCAGAAAGGATTGAAACTCACAAGCATTTGGACACTGAGACCTTATACAGTTTCTTCTGAATGACTGCTTCCCACGTCATGAGGAAAAAAATTGCTAAATTCCTCAGCTAAAAATTGTATGCACTGATTCATCTATAAATCTGTGTGAAGTTGCTGTACGGCATAAACATAGCTCGCTCTACTGAACTTCCGTATGTCCTCATGAGTCTTTATCTGGGAACTCTTTGTTTAATGCACATGAATACTTTTTTTAAACAAAATGCAAATTAGTATTTTGAGCTAGGAATCTTGACATGTTTAGAAAGGAGAGCGAGCAAGAAGTAGCATGCAGCAGTAAATAAAGGAGGTCTTGTCTTCTACTTCTTCCACCATTTATGGAAGACATGAACCTTGGGAGATCTCTGTGTCTTAAAAGAAGATCTCTGTGTCTTACACTTCCTCCCCCACCAACCTCCTTTATTGTAAGTAATTTTCTCCAAGTTGTTCATAGAAGGTTCTCAGATGTTCTCCATAAAAGGTCTGTCTACCACCACAGACCTTCTTGAGAACTTATACTGCACAGTTAAGCTCTACTCAACAGAGAAGACTCCGCCTTTCAACACTGCAAAAGAAGTTACTATTTTCTGTGAACACTCCCACCTTTCCTCATTTCAATAGTTATTAGTCACCCCACACAGCAAGGTCAGTTATATTCATTCATTCATTTACTGCATGAATATTGAATAACATAAACTATGGGTTGGGTACCTCTAGCCATTAAGGATACAGTGATGAAAGAGACACACGTAGTCTTAACAATCACAGCGCTTACTCTGTAGCAAAGACACATTATACATAATCTGTGTAAATCAATATTTATTTAATTATGTAAATGTAATAAATCTGTTCATAAAATCGACTTCCTTTCAAACAAAATTACAATACAGAAAAAATGTATTTTCTTAAAGCTCGCTCAAAATCTATATTCACAAAAAACTAACAAATTGCCCTTGTATAAATATAACTGATGGCCTTTTGATTTCATAAAATATAACCACAGAGAATAAAGCTGGAAACCTTGACTTACTTAGCACAAATGGGGAAAAGCCTTCCTTTAAAGAACGTACTTCACAACAGGCTTTTGAAATATGATCAGCTAACTTTCTAACTAAAAATGAAGTGCCCAGAGAAGCAAATGACCCATTCTACTCAAAAACGTATTGTGTGCTCGTGACAGTTGTCATCTGGTGGTATAATCCCCCTAGAGAACACTGTGGGGGCTTCTCACCCCCCAAAAGAGAAAAGCCAGGTTGTAGAGACTAGTCATTCAGCTCTGGCCTATTTGTGTACCGTGACGCCCCAGGTATTCAACGCACAAATGGGCCCGCTTGCCGGACCTGCTGGCTGGAGCCAGGCTCTTCAAACTTGAAGAGGAAAATCCTCGGGGGTTATGTAGGGTGGAGGGGAACGGGATCTAATCGTCCACGGCACACAGGCTGCCTGCCGCAGCTCTCCAGGGGAACGCGGGAGCCCAGGCCTGGATGCGGGAGCATCGGGAGAGGTTGTCTGATGAGACGGGGAGCATCCTGGGAGCTGGCACTGCTGCTCTGTACACGGCTCCTGGTCACTTCATGAGGGACACGGGGCAGCTTCAGTGGCGGGGACCAGCTCTCCACTCTGACTGCAGCGGCCCCGGTTCAGACACTCGAAGGGGGGAGGTGAAGAACAGCTTGTCTTCCGCACAGCAACATAAGCAAATGATTTATCTTAATTATTTGTAGATTGCAATATGTTGCCTCATATGTCAAATGTACATTAAAGAGCAATTAGCTTAAATGTCAGCATTAAACGATTCACTACTTAGCATTTCAGAAGCTGAAGCAAAAATAATGAGTCCAAGTGTTGGTGCACCAGCCTGGAAAGTTCCCACAACGATATGCTCTTCTTGCTGCTTTAAATCTGGCCTAAAGCTTTCTGTCTTCAAGCCCATCTAGGAAACAGTAACTGCAACAACAACAACAGCAGCAACAACAGCAACAAACGAAATCCGGAAGACAGCCACAGGAGCCAATAAATCCTCAACTAAGAGTCCACCCGAAAGGCATCCCCTCGGAGCACCCAGGAGGCTCCTGGCGCCGCTTGTGGCCGGCTCCATCTGCACCTGCAAGGACGTACAGCCCTTTACGGGGCAAATTCGCTTCTTCATGTGTATGTAACACTAGTTAGGCTAGAAATGCTTAAAACAACCGTACGCGCAAAACTAAAAGGAAATTCACACCAAAAAGCTGTCCTGAGATAGTGTGACCTTGTCCTTGTTTTTCCAGAAAACACTCCAGTCATTTCAAAACACTGCAGTGTCTTCCATTGAAAATACGGCTGTGCTCCCGCAAAAAACAGATACACAGGAGTGTGCCCGGGCTTACCGGATGGGTGAGCCGTCTCTCATTCCGGAGCCCCCGGAGCCCTGTTTCTCCCCTTGGTCCCGTTCGAGGGTGGGACATGAAAGTCACTGCGAGGGTGACTGGGCTGCGCCATGTACTGTGGAATCTGGCTTCTATTAGCTGGGTCATTGGCAGCCTTTTTGCGATTAAAACTCTATTGACCCATCTCTTTCTCCTCCAAAGCAGAGCAAGATTATTTACCAGGTCATAAATTTAGAGGTCATCAAATCTAAGACTGTGCAAATAAGCAGCGAGCAGGCAGAAATCCTCGCGAAACGAGCACTGCCGAGGTGCTGCCAGAAGCGCACAAGCAAGAATGAAGCCAAGGGTGAGTAGGAGGGTAAGACCCTTATTTCTAGTTTCATCGTTGCATAAAAATGCTTTTTTACAACCAAATTCAAGCTGGTGCTGAATAGTTTAAAGACCATCTCAATGAATATGTAAATAGAACTAACAAGCCCACAGTTGTCCATCACTGTGTAATCTGTGCTGCTTTTTTTTTGGTTACAGAAATTGCAGCTTAAGAACGGAATGCCAAACATCACAGCTCTTCGCTGTCGCTGCTACAGGGATAAAGCTTTGGAAAATCCATTTCTTAATCTGTCTCCCATTAGCAGGCTCATTAGCAGATTTTATAAACAGCAGTTATAAGCTTGTTTACCAATTCGTTTTTTTCCTTGGTATGCGAAAGGATCATTTATCTGTGTCCTTGATCTTAACATGTTCAAGTGTCAAGCCTAGAAGTCAAGCCTCATCCGAAAGAAAAGACACGCATTGTAAAACCTTTCCTGTGTTTCAAAAGTTGAGTTAACCCTTGAACCAAAACAAAATGCCTGTGAACTGTAGATCAGCCTTCAACAAGTGAAAAAATGCAAATCTTTCAACCCAAGAAAATGCAAATTTCAAGGGTTAGATCATTTGTTGAATTCTTGCGAGTTATCTTTTTAAGATGAAGAAAACAAGTTGGACAATCTTCCAGAAAATGTCCTCTGGAAACAAGTCTAAGCTTAGATGAAACTAATACCTTCACTCTAGAAGGGAAAGCTTCACAGAGCTCTCTAAGTCTCAATTCATCACAATGAACCACAACTTAAAATGCATTTTTCTTGTGTGTCCACCATTGAGTTTGCACTAAAATACAAAAAAAAGCAATTGTGATTCAGGTTAGTCTTTGAAATAAATTATTTCTTTTCTTTGGAACATATTCATTTGGTCTGAGAAATTAATTACATTAAAATGTAGTATTTTAACATTCTTAAGAATGGGGCTATTTTGCAAGGAATGATTTACTTTATACAATTGAATAATCTTGTGCTGTAACACAAGGTAATTGCAAACAAATGTAAGATATATCAAACATATTTATTTTTAATTTCAGACAATGAAACAATTTATTCAGCTTTTTTAAAGTGAGTTGCCAGCTTTCAATGAATTGGGAGGCTTTTGTTGTTGATGTTTGAAGTAACAGCATACAAAGTTCATTTTTAATGCTATAGTTAGTGATTTGTTCCCTGACAAATAAAATCTTTCTCTCTCTTTTCTCTGGTGTCCAACTTTTCTTTGGTCTTCAGCTGTGAAGTGGTTGCTTTATGAAACCAAGTAGAAACACACAAGGCCTCCTTGAAGTGCTGAACTTCCTGCTGGCAGATTTCTTTTGTTCTTCATAGGATAGTCCATTCTTATCCTCATTAATTCTAATAAACTCAGACAGACGGGTGGCCAGCCTTCTCAAAGGACTTGCTTTGAAAGTATAACAAAACCCAAAACCTGTGTCTCCACATTTCAAATAAAGTGGAGAATTAAGCTACCTTTTGTTGAACTCAATTGGGGGGGGAAGGGGGGACTTGGCCTCAGTTATCGAGACCAGGGTCAGCAAACTGGAACTCACAGGCCAAATAAGACTCACTACCTGCTTTTATAAATAAATTTTTATTGGAACACAAGCATATTCTTTCATTTACATATTGTCTAAGGCTGCTTTCATATTACAATAAGCATAGTCGAGGAGTTGTCATTGTGACAGACACCACCTAATCCTCAAAACCTAAAATATTACTATCTGGACTTTTACAGAAAACATTTGCCAACTCCTGATCCAAATAAACATCTTGATTTTTACTTCATTCTTGCCTCCATAGAAATAGCCAGAAACACAGGAAAACAGCCATTTGAGCAGCCCAAACTAACAATATGTTTTTTGTTGAATTTCTATGCATCTTTATTTTAAAGAAGAGCAAAAGCAAATTGTTTCAATCAGGACTTATTTTCATATGCAAGTATATCTATCAGACACCAGCACTGCGATAGCCACAAAGGGCACGTGAAAACATTCTTTCTGTAAATTGCATTCATTGGTTTTCTGTGTGTGGTTTTCTCTTTAATTGCTGTAGGGCTTTGAATTGCAGGTGAATTAAAATTTAAAATTCTGATCATTTTACAAACTTGTTATGCATGCTATAGGCAAGTTAGGTTTCGTTATGCCAATGATTGCAAAAAGATACATTATTGCTGCATTATAATGCATAAACAGGTTTTATGTTCTTCAGCATAATATTAGAAACTCAAATTTACGAAGTCACAGAGCTGTGATCACCATCCAGCTTTTAAATAAGAAAGCATTTGGTGATTTATATCACACATAAAGAGCTTTCCTTGTCAAGGTGCTCGCTGATCCATGGCATATCATTTGGATAAATAATACACACCTTTGGTATGGTCATTAGCAATTATTTGTATTCATGGGGTTTTTTTAAGTGTTTTTTGTTGCGAACCTCGGGTGGCACTTACCTATTCTCGCTCAACAAATTGTGGTTGTTCAGAAAATCCATGTCAATGGTTTTTATATCAAAACTTTTAAAATTGAAATATGTATATGCAGATCTATGCATGGTGCACCAATAGCTGTTAACATTATAACAGGATGCACACCAGAAGCTCCAAGTCTCCTTATGGAAAAAAACAACTTCATCTATGAAGAGTCTTCATCTATGAAGAGTTTTGCCCCTCCCCCCCCCAAAATTGACCCTGTATCTAATCTAACATCTAAATTCAGTGACGAGTTCACAGGAATACAGAGAGCAAAGGAAAGGGTTACATTAGACTGTGGGGCTGCAGCCCCCACAGCCAAACTAGGGGAAGCTCTATAGAATAGTGACCCAGTGTCCTAACCAAATAAATGTCAAGGAAAACTAGTGAGCTGAAGGGGGGCCTACAGATTAATAAAGACTTAAACACAGGTAATTGCAACGTGGTTACCTTACTTGGGTCCAGACTCAAACAAACAGTTAAAAATCTACAGATGACCCTCAACCTACAAGAGTTACGTCCCCAAAAACCCATCGTGAGTTGAAAATACTGTAGGTTAAAAATGCAACAAATGCATCTAACCTAACAAACATCATAGTTTAACCCAGCCTACCTGAAACATACTCAGAATACTTACATTAGCCTACAGTTGGGCAAAATCATCTACCACAAGCCTATTTTATAATTAAGTGTTGAATGCTTCGTGTAATTTATTATAGGCATCACTTTGGTACCATCAGAAAGTCGAAAAATCATAAATTGAACCATCGCAAGTCAGGAACCTTCTGTACTTATCACATTTAAGAGGTAATTAGAAATTTGAGCTCTGGCTGGGTATATAATGAAAGAATTGTTACTTTTCAAGTGCTATAAAGGTATTACGGTTTTTTAAAAATAGAATTCTCATTTTTAAAGACATGTTTTGAAATTTTGTGGGTGAAATGAGGTGTTCAGGATTTGTTTCAAAATAATAAAGGGAGAAAAATTTAAATTTAAAAAATAGGAGAATTTCAACAAAAATAATAAAGCTTCTTTAGACACCAATAAACAAACAAACAAACAAATAAACAAATAAATAAATAAATCCCCAGGCCAGTGAGTGCAGAGTAAGGATTTGAAACCAGATTGCTGGGTTTTAAGGGCCCAGCCGATCACGTAGAACATCACATTGTTTTCCAAACATCACCAGCCACCATTATCTGTTGATTTGTTGCTCAGTGAGGTAGGTTTGATAACTGGCCTAATATCTTAGTGACATGTGGAAACAGAATTTAGCATCTCTTTGACTCCAAAGGTCAGGATCTTTCTACTGCAATTGTACTTTGAAAGGAAAGTCATTTAAAAGGTTGCTATGTGGCTATGGGATTTGTAACTAATTGAAACCCAGGTGCCTTCCCAGATGTCATCAGAATGTAGGCAACCTGTCATTAAGGAAAATATTTAAATAACTCATCTAGGAAGTGAAATTAAAAAAGTAACATGGCAATAACACAAGAAACAAGCACTAACATCCTCAAGAAAACATATAGCTTTTCTTCAAAACTGTCCAAGGGAGAAAACACATTTTTAAGCCTATATAAACATTCTTGTTTATTGTGGCAGATGGTAATTAATAATCAAATCTTAAAATGAAGTATCTATAAGTTTTAAACGCCCTCTAGAAAAAAAATCCATACAATTAATAAGAGTTTCAACTGAAATTTCTGTTTCAGAGAAATTAACAGCTGGGTGGCCCTCTGCTGCCCCCATCCCCTGGGCCCCCTGGAGCCCCAGCCCTTCCACTCTCTCTCCCGGGCTTTGGAAACGGCTTCCCAGCGGGGCCTTCCTGCCTCCGGAGGCCCTGGGCCCTGAACAGTCCCCCGGCGCCAATGAGATGACTGGGATGTGCCCATCTCCCCAGGGGCCCATCTCCCCAGGGGCCCATCTCCCCAGGGGCCCATCTCCCCAGGGGCCCATCACCCGCAGGGGCCCATCTCCCCAGGGGCCCATCTCCCACAGGGGCCCATCACCCGCAGGGGCCCATCTCCCCAGGGGCCCATCTCCCGCAGGGGCCCATCACCCGCAGGGGCCCATCTCCCCAGGGGCCCATCACCCGCAGGGGCCCATCACCCGCAGGGGCCCATCACCCCAGGGGCCCATCTCCCCAGGGGCCCATCTCCCCAGGGGCCCATCACCCGCAGGGGCCCATCTCCCCAGGGGCCCATCTCCCGCAGGGGCCCATCACCCGCAGGGGCCCATCACCCGCAGGGGCCCATCTCCCCAGGGGCCCATCACCCGCAGGGGCCCATCACCCGCAGGGGCCCATCTCCCGCAGGGGCCCTCTGCCCACAGCCTCCTCGCTCTCCTCCCCTCCTTCAAGCCTTCCCGCTGCTCAGGCCCTGTCCCCCACCGAGCCTGTCCCCAACGTGTCACCCTGCTTCTCTCCTCTCTGAAGGCCTAGATCCTCCCTGGATTACAACACACACACGCACACGCACACTCACTCACACAAGCACACACGCGCGCACACATGCGCACACTCACACACGCACGCACCCACACATGCACACGCACGAGCATGCACGCACACACACGCACACACGCACTCACACGTGCACATGCACGCACACGTGCTCACACACGCACACGCACGCACACACACGCACGCGCTGCAAGTGCGCAGGCCCCTCTTCGCAGACACAGCAGCCCTAGAGTGCCGAGCCGAGAAGTGACGCCCTCGGCCCCGGGACCCCGGCCCGTCGCCCTGCGGTGACAGGCGTGCCGCGTGGGCCCGCGGGTCTCCGGCCCCCGGATCTCTTGGCCTCGGGGACGCACGCGGCGCGCGGGGAACCGGGGCGACCGCGAAGGCACCGAGCAGAGCCCGACGCCGCTCGTCGGGAAACCCTGGGCGGCGCCTCCCGGGCCCCCCGGCGGCCGCTTCCCGAGCGCCCTTCGCCCGCCGCGCGCTGCGGGGGCTCCGCAGCCGCCACCGCGAGGCCGGGAGCTGCGGGGGGGCCCCGCACAGCACGCGCCCCACGGAGCGGGGGAAGCCACGCCCGTGCTGAGCCGAGAAGCAGGGAGAAGGGTCGGGGGTGGCGGCGAAGGGGGGCAGGGGGAAGGGCCGGGGGGGGGCGGCGCCGGGGGGGGGCAGGGGGAAGGGCCGGGGGGGGCGGCGCCGGGGGGCAGGGGGAAGGGCCGGGGGGGGCGGCGCCGGGGGGCAGGGGGAAGGGCCGGGGGGGCGGCGCCGGGGGGCAGGGGGAGGGGCGGGGGGGCGGTGTCGGGGGGGGCAGGGAGAAGGGCGGGGGGGCGGCGTCGGGGGGGGGGCAGGGAGAAGGGCGGGGGGGGGCGGCGCCGGGGGGGGGGCAGGGAGAAGGGCGGGGGGGGCGGCGCCGGGGGGGGGGGCAGGGAGAAGGGCGGGGGGGGGCGGCGTGGGGGGGGCAGGGAGAAGGGCGGGGGGGCGGCGTGGGGGGGGCAGGGAGAAGGGCGGGGGGGGCGGCGTCGGGGGGGGGCAGGGAGAAGGGCGGGGGGGGCGGCGTCGGGGGGGGCAGGGAGAAGGGCGGGGGGGGGCGGCGCCGGGGGGGGCAGGGAGAAGGGCGGGGGGGGGCGGCGCCGGGGGGGGCAGGGAGAAGGGCGGGGGGGGCGGCGCCGGGGGGGGCAGGGAGAAGGGCGGGGGGGGGCGGCGCCGGGGGGGGCAGGGAGAAGGGCGGGGGGGGCGGCGCCGGGGGGGGCAGGGAGAAGGGCGGGGGGGCGGCGCCGGGGGGGGCAGGGAGAAGGGCGGGGGGGGCGGCGCCGGGGGGGGCAGGGAGAAGGGCGGGGGGGGCGGCGCCGGGGGGGGCAGGGAGAAGGGCGGGGGGGGCGGCGTCGGGGGGGCAGGGAGAAGGGCGGGGGGGGGCGGCGTCGGGGGGGGGCAGGGAGAAGGGCGGGGGGGGGCGGCGTCGGGGCGGCAGGGAGAAGGGCGGGGGGGGGCGGCGTCGGGGGGGGCAGGGAGAAGGGCGGGGGGGGGCGGTGTCGGGGGGGCAGGGAGAAGGGCGGGGGGGGGCGGTGTCGGGGGGGGGCAGGGAGAAGGGCGGGGGGGGCGGCGTCGGGGCGGCCCTCTCCAGCCCTGCGGAGGGAGGCGGGCGCTTCACAGGCCTTCGCCCCGGCCGGGCCGGGACCCTCACCCGGCGCCCAGGGTGCCTCCCGCGGGCGCGCGAGGCGGGGGCGCCGCGGCTCCCGGTCCCGTCGGTTCCCGGGGGGCCCCAGGCCCCGGCCTCCGTCGGCGCCGCGGCCGCTCCCTCCGCAGCCAAGTTCCCCGTCGCCGCTGGGTTTCCCGCGGCTGCAGACGGCCCCGAAGCGCCGGCGGAGACAGAGGCGGGAAGGCACCTGCTGTCTGCTAAGTGTTGTCCACGGGTAGGAATTAAGATGAACGCCGAGCTACAGTGACGGCTCTGACAATAAAATAACTTACATACGTTACTTGAAGTATAGAATGTGTAATGTTTTATTTGTTTCTCTACGGGTTCTTTAAGCATTTGGAAAATTATAGATTCTTACGGACAGAAGACAATGTGTGATTTTTATATAATACAACCCTGCCTAGTTTGTATGGGTAAAATAAAGTGGATATAAACAGAATTCATTCAATCATTCAAAGCCGTTATTTAGTTCTTTCCACGGAGGAGGCATAGTGGTATGTAAACAAAATAATCTTTTTATACTTTTAATACCTATACAAGAATTGAGAATAGATAACCTTTTTAGTCTGTTATATTTAAAGGTTACATTTTCTATTTGGAAATCACACTATTTACCTAGACTATAAATTCATTCTAGTTTCTTCATATAAAGTTTTCTGCCACAACTAGCATTTGGCAAAACTCTGCATTTTCTCTGTTTCACTGCACATTACACTAAGCGGCGGGGTGGAGAAAAGATCGGATATCACCTTAACGGAGCTTTGGGGGCTAAAAAAAATCCCCATTCATCTTCCTGCAGAGGGTTGGATCTTCCAGGGGATCTTTTTCTGATGAAAACTGTAGAGAGAAAAAATACCCCCAACTCATCATAAACCACAGCTCAAAATAAACCTTACCATGCAATCCTCCAACTCTGTGCTATTCTCCCTGAGATGATTATTTTGAATTTGGAAGAAGGTGTTAAAAACTTCTCTTAAGTTTGTGGCTTAAGTCACATCCAGGCTCGAGTAACATCATTTATAAGTCACACCTCAAGATGAGATGACGTGAGAACCACAAGACGGAACAGATCTGATAGCCTCTTTTCTTCGAGTTTGACCCAAGTGGTGACTTTGGCATAAATATGAAAGTTCTAAAGCCGTGATGCGTTGCCAGGTACAGGGAGGGTAAATGCTGGGTAAAAATGGTCCAGCGGAACATGACAGGTGGTGACTTATCTCCCATTCGATGTGAAAATCAGGTCATATCTTTGAAAGCATTTAAACCTCTGTTGCCAGTGTTTCCCTTTCGGAGAAATCTGGAAGTATTACAACTCAGTTATAGATTTTGTCTATAGTTGTGGTTGCCAAACTTTAAATTTCATAGATCAATGCAATTTCAAACATACGCTTGGGGATTAATGTAGAGTTACTGGCCTTAAAAGCTTTTGTCAGGTTAGAATGTTTTTAAAAAGAGAAAAGAAAAAAAAAATCATTATAACAGTGATCATATTTTTTTTAAAAAGAAAGTTCTAACCAAAATAGTGGGGAGGGCACAATATCAGAATAGAGAACAATCTTTTAAGGTAAAAAAAAAAAATATGACTTTATTTAAAATCCACCGCATTACACTAACTTCTCACTTCAGAACAGACTGGTGAAGTCAACTCATTAAGGAATTAGGAACCACAGGAGGACGAGAGGGAAAACCAAAAGGACTCCAGGGAAATCTAATGGAGTACAAAAGTGGGCAAAGGGGGGAAAAAAGTGAGCAAAGAAAATCTCACTTTTGAAAAGGCTGTTCCCTAGCATTAAGGGTTAGTTTCTTATTTACACGTCTCCCCATTTGTACAAAGCTTGAAAACTAGAACCATCTCAATGGTCTAACTCTCATGCTTAACCTACAGTTTTAAAGGAACTGCAGAAATTCCTGGGCACAGTGTAATATTTATTCTAAAATGTTGTTCATTTTCTTGGCAAATAATAAAGCAGAACTTAAGATATTTTGAGCTCAATAATGCTGTAGCTCTCTTTGAAAGGCTCTTAAGAAAGAGTTTTAAAATGACCTTCCTGAGCTATATTTGAGAAGAAAATGGCTGGCTCTACATAATACTTGACTCCTGAGCATCTGGATCTTGTCCTCAGGTGAACCCAGGTCTACCCAGTTGATACTCTTTCAGCACCTACAGTGTCACTGTCAATATCAAGATGAGTCCTGACTTACAGGTGACTTAAAGCCAGAGAGACTCACTGAAGTAACAGAGACTCAGAGTGTTTTTTTCTTAAAAAAAATAAAATAAAAGAGTATAATTATAAATATTTCTTAACAATACTGCAAAATAGCTCAGAAACTTACCATTAGGATTTAAGTCTAAAAACTACTTTAATGTTGGTCATTGCTGCAATGTCCCTAAGTTGTCATATTGTTGAAAAAAGAACAATTGTCACCCTATATAAAAAAAATAATAATACACCGAAAGAAAAGTTGATGGTTTATCATGATTGAAAAAATATTTGGAATATACAGACAAGACTCCTCTTGTACTGTTTTTCAAAGTATGGAAAGGTTCCCTCTCTCACTAGACCACGCACAGGGTTAGGGGAATAGTATGGTCTGCGTGGAGCCTTTCACGATGTCAAAGGGAGGATAGTGAACAAGGCCAAATGGACTCAAAGAATTACCCACCCAAAGTAACATAAAATGTACACGTCAATACACATAGTCCTATGTTGCTTATGAAAGAGCAAATCTTAGGCACTGTCAGTAAATTGTTGGGAGCTAATTCAATGAATAATTCCTAAATTTTGGAGATGCATTATGTATAAATGTTGAATGTGTGAGAGATCAAAGAACTTCTGAGTTGATGATAGTGGCTATTACATTCTGTATATAATGTGAGTGCCTCAAGAGCACTTTGGCAGGAATAGTACCATTTAATATAACACACTTTTTGTCCTTCACACATCCTCTGTTAAGAAATAAATTATTGTGCTAAAGAAAGTAGTTTGTGATATTAAATTAACAGATATAAGCTGAGCACTTCAGCTGGAAATGCCATCATTGGAGTTATATCTTATATAAATTGTTATTGGAAGTTCAGAAAAATCAATTTTAACTTTGTGCAGGAACTAAAAGCAAAATAATCATGAAGCGTGCCCACAGAGAAAGAAACCATAAGCCAAAGAATAGAAAAATATGGACTTTAGAGGGTAAAAACAATAAATCCTAGATACGTTGGTCCCATTTCCATAGTAAATCAGCTTTTGATTCTTTTACACTCTATATACTTCCTCCTATTATTAAAACAATAAATAACACCCAAGAAAAAAAGCAAAACACGTACCGTAACAAATCCCATTTTATCCAAAGGAAATAAAATCTTGTTAGTTTGGAAATGCAGGCAACTAATTGGCCCTAACGAACATGCAGTGTTTGCTGCTTAATGCTTGTAATTCACTTAGTCGTCAAAGAAGAATTTAGTTGTCTTCTAAGAGAAATTAATGTTCCCTTGATCTTCCCTTATTTTTCTACCAGCAGACACATGTGGAAGTCAAATGACACGTTGAAGATTAAATTTGGCCATGCAAATGTGGACTCACATATTTGAAAGTCAATCTCTTTACCCCAATCATTAGAACAGTGGTTTACACCTATTAAGGTTGACCTGAAGATTAAATGAGATAATGTATTTAAATGCTGTAGCATAGTAAGTATTCAAAAGGATCAATAGTGGAGTAGCAGTAGGAAGAGTTGTGATATCACAGTACATGAATCAGAACAAGGGAAAGTAACAGAGCTCAGCCCTTCATGGCATCGGGCATGATGGCCCCCTCATTCTCAGATAGGATGGAGTTGCCCATGGTGTTCAATAGCCTGTGCGGAAAGATGCCCCGCAGCCCATCCTCATTAGGGGTGTCCTTACTGACAGGCTGGGGAGACTCGAAGTCTGGTGACCAAAGCCTCTTCTTTCTTTTAGAGAGCTTGGCTGCCTCTGCCATCATTGGCTTCTTTAACTTCCACTTTCCTAAGCTTCTGAAACCACGCAGCTTCTCTTCTGATCAATATCTTTGTCTCTCTTCCCTTACAGACCCAAGGGCCGTTCCCTCTCTCCCTGCGATATGAGACGATTGATCAGGGAGTTGACCTTAGAGTTTAACTTTCTAGAGGGCAGTTGTTTTCTCTGTTGAAGGGGACCTCCCCAAGAATAGGAAAACAAGAATATCTGCCCAGCTGGCTTGGCTCAGCAGTTGAGTATCAACCTAGGACCCAGGAGATCGTGGTTTGATTCCCGGTCAGGGCACAGGCCCCAGTTGCAGGCTCGATCCCCAGTAGGGGGCGTGCAGGAGGCAGCCGATCATTGATGTTTCCATCTCTCTCTCTCCCTCTCCCTTCCTCTCTCTAAAATCAATAAAGGTATATTTTTAAAAAAGAAAATCTGTAAAATATAATTTTACTTTTCACATTTTTATATTAGAGTAGCATGAACCCCAGTTTGAACCTAAATTATGTTAACCAAGAATGCAGCATGTCTGGGTATATCTGAAAGGCCCACCTAGCAGAGCTTTATTTCAATGGGGAGGTCCCCTGAAATATACTCGTCTTAAGGGAAGACATTCTCAAAATCCATGTGTTCAGTGGAAGAACAGCGGCGCCGTTGCAGAGGCGATTCTGAGCGCCGGACGGTTTCGGCCACTTACCTCTTCCTCGGTACAAGTCCACCCGGGCTTAACTCTAGGAAAAGGAGCTGCAATAAAACAGTGAGTAAAACCCAAAAGAGCCATTTATTACGATTCCATTAAGAACAAAAGCGCTATTAGCCAATACCACTTGGTCATTTCTGCCAGACTGTAGCTCGATTTGGAGTGTCAGGATGATGAACTCGGTGAACTGAGCGAGGCAGCTGGGCCAACAACTGCCGCGAGTCCAGGAGAGGCCTTCAGGCAGGGTCCCCGAGACAGAGCCAATTAGCAGATTTCATCACAACAGAGAGGAAGAAACCATCCAGAAAAATAATTAAAACAACCCCGAGATTTCCCCATAGAGCATCCCCAAAGGAATCTCAAAACTGTTTGGGGGTAGAATTGGAGCTGTTTGGGATTTCCACGGAGGAAGGCTAGGAAGTCAGTGCAACTCTGTTTTGTCTCTGCTGTGGTGACCTTGTGTTTCCCTCCAGGCTGTTGTGAAACAGGTAAATGTGTATTATATTAACATATTATTTCAGTTTTACACATTAAACTCAGCTTTTTAAAAACATTCTCTGTCCTTCATTAAGAAAACCGTCCTTTGGACATAGTGAAGGAAGTTTTTTAGTTTAAGTGCATTTTTATTCTTAGACAACCTACATGACATGTTTTTTTCTTAAAAACAGTGCCGCCACTCCAATCAATCAAGGTCAAGATAAATGAAGAGCTCCAGATACCATCAGTCCCACGTGTCCTAGTCCTGGTGTG